>NC_142243.1:68412123-68728373 GCF_052056855.1 Sturnus vulgaris | reverse complement strand
CCGGTCCTATGCCTTGTCTCCGCAGCAGGCTCTGGGCCACGAGGGGGTGAAGGCGGTGGCCACGCTGTCCCCTCACACCGTCATCCAGACCACCCACAGCGCCTCCGAGCAACTCCCCGTGGGGCTGCCGGCAACAGCGTTCTACACCGGGACCCAGCCACCGGTGATCGGCTACCTGAGCGGCCAGCAGCAAGCCATCGGCTACCCCAGCAGCCTGCCGCAGCACCTGGTGATCCCGGGCACCCAGTCCCTGCTGATCCCAGTTGGCAGCGCGGACGTGGAGCCGTCGGGAGTCGCACCTGCAATCGTCACGTCGTCTCCTCAGTTTGCAGCAGTGCCTCACACGTTTGTCACCACCGCCGTCCCCAAGAGCGAGAACTTCAGCGCAGAGCCCCTCACCACCCAGCCTGCCTACCAGGCCACCATGGTGCAGGCGCAGATCCACCTGCCTGTGGTGCAGTCCATTGCCTCCCCTGCCGCCGCGCCCCCCACGCTGCCCCCTTACTTCATGAAGGGGTCGATCATCCAGCTGGCCAACGGGGAGCTGAAGAAAGTAGAGGACTTGAAAACGGAAGATTTCATACAGAGCGCGGAAATTAGCAACGAACTGAAAATAGACTCCAGCACTGTGGAGAGGATCGAAGACAGCCATAGCCCAGGCATTGCCGTCATACAGTTTGCAGTGGGGGAGCATCGAGCACAGGTAATGGCAACGCATGATGGGCTGGGGGGGTTGGACTGGGATGCATCCTCTGGTCCCCCAGGCCACATCACAGCTCACTTGCTTTGGATTCACTCGGACTTGGTTCTTCATCCGTCTGTGATTCAAGCTGTAGACCAAAAATCATCTCCCTCACTGTGCTGGGGGAGCCGTCAGGTAACACTGGTGATACTTGGATATGAAACGGGTCTCTTTTATAGCTGGAGAACTCATAGGAAGACTTATGTGAATTTCGTGGGGTTTGATTAAAATACTAGATAACGTAAGAAGTATAAAAGGTTACATTTTTCATTTTGGTAGGTGATTTTTACCATTCACACCAGAAAGGTCATGATAGAATCTGATCAAAACCTACCCTAAAGAGATAGGTAGGGCACAAGGCAGTGAATTTCCATGGCTTAAAAGCTTGGAGCTGCTTGGGAATGGTTCTCATGCACATAAGTTACTGAAATGCACTGGTGTTTTACCGAGGCTTCGCTTGAAGGTGGTTTTAACATTGCATGGCTCATGTAAACTCTGCAGTCAAGTGCAATTTGGAAGGAAAATCTGTCTAGGTGTCTGGGCAGGCTGTGCTTCTGACCTTTGTTCCTGTGTTTGCAAAGCAGGGAGAAAACCTGTAACTTTCCAGAGGTGTTTTTAGACTGAGAACAAGTGCATATTGATTTTAAAGCACTATCCTGATGTTGTCCATTTTCTGAGCATTTTAGATTCTGTTGGTTGATACTGGAAAGTTCCGATGTGTTGTGTAGCATTTTAGCTTCCTGGACGTACTCCGTTTAGATAATCCTATTGCAAATCTTTTTGTTTCGGTGTGAGTGCTGTGAACTTCACCATCTGCACCTCTGTTGCTGCAGCCTCAGCGCTGGAGAAGCAGAATGAGAAAGTGGGAGAATGAGAGGAACTGGACATGGACACAGGTAGTAACATACCTGATGGTTTGGAGGAGAAAAGCAAACAGTGATAGTACTGAGGAGCAGATCACACAGAAAATTTCCTACAGTCTCAGCAGCCTGTGGCCTGTCCTTCCCCAAGTGTACATACATGGTAAATCACTACATGAGGCATGTCCTCCTTCTCAAGTCAAACAGGCAGACTCCCTGTGTGGGTTTGTTCATGTATGTGCCTGCATCTGCACAGCTGATTGAGGTCGAGCCTCTGGTGCTTTCAGTATAGAGACTTGATTTTTTTTCCCCACTGCTTAACTGTATTTTGGCACATCTCAGGCGTCATGGTTAGAGGAACTGTCCTTGGATCAGGACCAGTTACTATAATTTGCCATGGTGCCTTGAATAATGAGATTTCAAAACTAGCAATCTCCACTCTGCAATTGCCATCTTGTTTACATTTCTCTGCCTGCAGCCAGCCCATCGGTGTCTGCACAGCAGAAGAGGTACAAATGAGCAGGTAGCGTTTGTGTCACGTCTTGGTCACAGCGCTGTCGAGGCCGGCAATGGGCTGCAGTCCCGGGAAGAGCTGCGGCTTTGCAGGGGGTGGAGTGCCATCCTCTGGCAGAAAAGGAGCAAGTCCCAGGCTGTACAATCCAGGGCCTGGCACACGGGTCTCACCCAGCAAAGTGTCACCTTACAGAGAAGACTATCGGGAGCAGGTTGACTTCACAGCAGCTGAAATACTCCCCAGTTGTGTTTCCCACCGGGGATGCTTCCAGAACGGAGGGCAATCACATCAAGATATGATTAGAAATGGGAGTTTAATTTAGGTTTCCTGCAGATTCCAGGACTTGGGTCTCTTCGCAGATCAGCTGTGTCCCTTGCATAGCAGGGACGACTGCCGGTTTTCCCTCACCTTGGGGCGGGGAGAGAGAAAGAGGGAGAGAGACAGCGCATGCATTTCTACATGCTTGAAATCTCTGTGACCTCACCCTTACCCTGCTGTGGTGCACTGGAAGTATTCAGCCTCATGTGCAGGTGTGCAGCAGTCATTACTCCTTAGAAAATGGCCTGTGCGAAGAGGTTTAGTCTTCTCACTGAAAGAGCGGTGCTCTGAGCGCTGGCACCGTGATGCTGCCGCACTGAAATAGAGCTCTTGACTCCAGAGTGCAGGGGGATGGAGCTGCATGTGTAGTGCAGCTCCAAGGATTTCATTACAATTGAGTTTCACTAGCATACGTGCTTCTGCAAGGAGGGAGCTTTTCGAGTGGTATTACCAAGGGAGCGTAAGTTGTAAAGAGTAAGTGCCATACAAAAATAGTGTTGTTATCATTAGCTTTGGCTCACTTACTTACTCCTCCCAGGGATCTCTGGGAAGTCATTATAATATTGATGAATTTGTATTTTCAGGCTCTGTGCAGACATTAGCTAATTTTCTCACCAGTTGAGGGACAGAGGTAGGAGGTTATTTTCAGCTGAGCATATGTAAACAGAGAGGCACCGGGCAGCTACTGTTGTGTCATGTCACTGCAAGCCCAGAGCTAGTCCTCCCCAGCACAGCACTTAGGCAGAAAGGGGTCATCTCCCTTGCTTTTCCAGTCCTCCAGTCACCTGGAAAATCCATCCCTCTTGCAGGTATGGAAACGCAGAGGAAAATCTCTAGAGGAAAACACACCTGAAGGCCTTAGTAACTGAAATAATTGAACTAACTGTCTTTATCCCTGGAGGGATGCTAGGTTTCCATTTCACAGCATCCCGGCTCTGGATTAAGAAGTGAAATAAGTGTCAACTGGGCCAGAATCCAAAGTCCAGCTGCTACTTCTCTGCATTCAAGATGCCTAGAAGAAAAGACTCGTGGGTCTACATCTCTCTGGAATTCCACATATTATTTTTGTAACAAGAATTTCATCATTATTACCTGTCTGTCCTTTTGCTGCCAGGAGAACATAGAAGCCATAATTCACCTCCCTTGATGCTAAGGTCAAAGCACACAGGCTATGCAAAATAAATTCTCTGAAATGCTGCATTTCAGTTCCTGATAATTTCTAAAGTATAGATTAAGTGGAAAAGATGAGCATATAGTTCTTAATTTTCCTTCTTAAAAAAAACCCCAAAATGTCAAAACCAAACTGGAATCATAACCACTAGAGATAGGAAAGTCCCATTACAGTATCCAGTTAGTAGCCCTAACTGGTTTAGTTTAATGCATATTTTAGAGTGTCATCTTGTTTAATTTTCCGCTTACATCTTTCAATGCATGCACAAATGGTTACATTTTCTTGAGCTCCCCTTTTCATTATCTTTGTCACTGTAACAGACACAGAAAGAGATGTTGACTTAGTTCACTGCTGCAGATGGAGATCTCTCCCAGCCTTCCCCTCATGTGATCTCTGTGTCCCCTGGTCACAGGACAGTAAGTCCTTTTGTCTCCAAGTGATGGGTGCCTGTGGTCTGGCCTCACGTTACTGAGTTCTGTGAGTGCAGCAGATGACACAGCTCATGTGATAAAGGTGGCAGCCTGTGGTCTGCTGGAACGAGAGGCGGCTTCTCTTGAGAAATTACGGGATTGCATGACTGCAGAGAGCAGCAGCCCCTGATGTTCCAGCCCTGCCTGCCTTTGCTATAGTAACAGTGGACTGAACTGGGGTCGATGCAGCCCTGGGGGTGCCCAGTCAGACCATGTTCTGGAGAGTGCTTCTGTGGCACAAGGTGCTGCCTAGAAATCTCTTACAGGAAATCCATTCTTGTGAAGGCATCGGAGCGCAGGGGCAGCATTACAATTCCTAAAGTTTCCCTGAACAAGGGAGGTTGTGTGGGAGCAGGGCACTGCAGAGGCTTCTCTCTGTGAGAAGGAGAGCTTCTATTCTGTGAATCCACCCAGTTGTTTTTTAAGCCCGAGGAGCCTTTCAGCACCCACAGCAAGGCCTTCAGTGGAGAGCTCTGCTGCTTAATTGCACATTGTTTCCAGAACTGCTTCCTTCTCTTTGCTTCCAACCTGCCACTCCTAGTTTCATCACATTTTAATAGCATTATGGAGAAAAACACTTAATTGGAAAATATATGCTTACACTTACTAAAATATTGTTCACAAGAACCGCTTTCATTAGGCACCTTTTGCTTTTGTAGTTGTTATTTTGGTTGTAGCAGCGAGGCCCAGCACTAAAGTTGTTGTGTTTCTTAATGATGGGAAGGGTGTTTCCTGGGCATCAGACCTGCCAGCCCCTAGTGTCTGTATCCCAGCTCCAGCTGGGGTTTCTTAAGCTGTCTTAAGTCTTGCCTACTGAGTTTGGCTGAGAACTAAAAATTACAAAGGATTATAGAAAGTTGCAGATTTCAGTGGCTGCACTGAGAAGTTTTGGGTGTTTTCACCAGTCAGTGTTAACAAATAGAAATATAAATGTAGCTTGCAGTAGAGCCTCGGTATGCTTTGAGAGGAACCAACATGTTTGTTTCTTTCTTTATCCTCTTACTAGTAGGTTAGAAAAGTTCAACATTTCTTTCGCTCCTATAATAATTGTGGCAAAACACTGGGTGGATGGGGGGGAAACTTAAAATACGGGGGTTTGTGTTTTAATGCAGTGGTCAGAAAAAAAATTTGGGGGCGTTTTTACTGAACTTTCACACTTCAGAGGTCTTAAACTACTATTGTTTCTAGAGGATGGTTGCGTCAGATTCCTCCTTAGCTGAATCCAGAAGCAGACAGCTAAAACAGGGCTCGATAATACATGAGGGAACCCATTTCAAATCAATAGTGGTACATGCACAGTGTTACCACATTGTGGAGATTCCAGCATTCCAACATCTTTGGTGTTATTCATGATCACCACCACCAATTCTGGCATGTGTTTCAGTGATCAACCCTTCAGGCAAGTGTTTTGGATGCTACATTAAAAAAAAAAAAGAAAAAGCATAATGTGTGATGGAAGTGTGTTGTCATCAAGGGGAACTTGTGTATTGGTGAGGATGATGCACACAAGCATGATTCCCATAGATACAAATAGCTTTTAACAAGGATGGAAAAGTAGAAAAACATAGGAAAGAAAACACAGCAGGCAGGCAGGCAGAAAGAAAGAGGTGAGAAAAAGCAATATAAAGGAAAAAACTGTGTCTACCAGATGATCCATGCCTGGAGACAGCCTACAGTTTTTGTGCAGACAGCATTTCCACGTAAGTTCATGGGAGATGCTGGATACTCAGTACTTCTCCTGATTAGACTCCAGTTAAATTGAGATGCATATAAGGGTAGGAATAGGATCCCAAGTTCTAGGCAAGTATTTCTGAAAATCCTGGTGCTGGACTGTTTCTATCCAGCTACGTGAAGGGATGGGGCTTTCATGGTTACCTCACCCCACTCTCCATAGTTCAGAGCTTAAACCAGGGCTCGAGTCAGGTCCCTTTCCACTATTACAGTGTGTGTAGTTTGACTGTTGGGAAATAGTTCTGGTTGGAAAAGGTTTAGCACGACAAAATGATGTGGTATCTTATGCCTCTAAACTGCTTCTTTTGAAATTCCTTGTACAGTGGCTTACTGTGTTGGGCAGGTGGAGTTGGCAGGATAATGGATGCAGTGTTATCCACTAGCCTAGTTGCAGAAGTACATAGCATATATTTATAGACTCAATTAGGTTTTTTCCAACAGAATCAACCCTTTCATAAACAGCAGTTGGCTGCTAGAGCATGGCATGCACTTAGAGACATCGTCAACATCTGGTGGGAATCATTTGTTTCCTGGTTCTGGAGCACCTGTCTCTGAGCTGTTGGACATTCCTGAGCAAGTCTTCTTGTCCCAAGGGGCTGTGGAGCTGGTGGGGTGTGAGGGGCACTACCAGGGGCCTTGCTTGCAGGGAGGACAGCTGGGGGGTGGCATTGCTAGCAGGGATGGGGCAGGGCTGCTGAGGACAGTGCTTCCGTAGAGTCCAGCCTCTTCTGTGAGACACTTAATATTATGAACAAATGTGTTGGAACACTGGAGTGCAGTGTGCACCTCAAACTGCTTCTGTGTCGAAATGCATTTTTAATGATGCAAGGCCATGCTGGGTGTGACAGCGTTACTCGTTACCGGAGGTGAGAGCTGGTTTCACAAGCCTGTGATGTCCTTTTAAGTGAGTCCATGGTCCTGGAGAGGGAAGGCTCTCCAGGCAGCTGGTATAGTCCATGCCTGCTGAATGGCTCAGAAAGGAAGTGAGCACATGTATTCAGGTGATCTCCTACCCTTTTGCCCCTACCAAATGAGAGTTGCACCAACAGAGTGGGATCCTGCCCCTATGCCTGAGAAGAGCTCCAGAGCACATGAGAACCGTGGGAGCAGAGCAGTGGGTATCTGTCTTCAGCACAAGCCAGCCTCTTACAGTCACAGACCTCACTGGTGTGACAGGCAGCAGTTAAAAACACGTGCCAAGTTTTAAAGAAGTATTAGTCAGAATTTCCTGCTCTCTTTGTAGTGTGCTGGAGAGGGGGGAAATCAGCCCCATGGGTTGAGAGTCACATGAGTCCACATCAAGTGTTTGAGACTGCACTGAGTGCTGGACTGTTACCACGTGCAAAGATAAGTGGGTATTTTATCGTGTTTTTATCAGGTGTTTTTATCATGTTGGGACCTCAAGGCCCAGCATTTGCAAGGTCAGGGAGCAGGGGACACCTGCTGTTGGTCTGTTCTGGCTATGGCAGATCCCTGTAACATGGTTAGGCAGGATTCCTAACCAGATGTGTCTTTAAAATGGGGTGAAGCAGGGGGAAAGGGAACATGGTACAGAAAAGGAGACAGGGTACAGGAAGCACAGGAGGAAGCAGGATCACCATCTCTTTGAGGAAGTGCAGGAGGTAAACTCTGCAGCAGAGTGGAAGACCAGGTGTGGGAAGGGAAGAGACTGGACTGGTAACAGACTGCTGGGGGAAAGCAGCCTTTCACTTGCTGCTCTTATGGCTACAACTCTGTACGTGCTCACGGCCTTCCCCTGGCAATTAGAGTGCCTTCACCCTTTCACACTGCTCAGTGAATGCTTGTTCGGACAGAGAGCAGGGTGCCATTCCTGTGATCATTTAGGAAATCGTGTCAGAACTGAGAACTTCTCTTGAGCCATCCTGTGGTTGGAAAGAGTCTTCAGATTTGAATTACAGGTCCTAGGTACCACAAGGGGATGGTGGGAAACAACTTGCCAGACACTGAAGCTGTTCTAACTCTTATGCCTGTCTGAGTGGCTGGATAAAGGTAAAGCTTGATTCCTGCTGACGTTTGTGCTATGAAATACTGAGCTCAGAGAAAGTATTAACAGCTGGGTGACAAGGGCTGGAGTGAAGTCTGACGACCAGTATTCTGATTTTGCAGAAACTGAACATCGCCTTTGCAATTCCAGCTTTATCCCTCTCCCCTGTGGCAAGCACTACGCATGTGTGAGGGCTCATGGAGTGATCTCATGCTCTCCCCTCTCTCTCCCTCTGTCTCCCTGTGTTGTCCCGTCTCTTTCTGCAGGTCAGCGTGGAAGTCTTGGTAGAATACCCTTTTTTTGTATTTGGACAAGGCTGGTCATCCTGCTGCCCTGAAAGAACCAGCCAGCTCTTTGATTTGCCATGCTCCAAACTCTCGGTGGGGGACGTCTGCATATCGCTCACGCTCAAGAACCTGAAGAACGGCTCTATTAAAAAGGGCCAGCCCATGGACTCAGCTAGTATCTTGCTGAAGCATTCAAAGAATGACAGTCTAGCTGGAAGTAGACACAGGTATGCGGAGCAGGAAAACGGGATTAATCAGGGAAGCGCACAGATGTTAGCTGAGAACGGTGAACTGAAGTTTCCGGACAAAATAGGATTGCCTGCAGCACCTTTGCTCACCAAAACAGAACCCAGCAAGCCCCCAGCAACGAGGAAGAGGAGGTGGTCAGCCCCTGAAACACGAAAACTAGAGAAATCAGAAGAGGAGCCGCCTTTGACTCTTCCCAAGCCTTCTTTTATTCCTCAGGAGGTTAAGATTTGCATTGAAGGTCGATCCAACGTAGGAAAGTAAAGTCGTTTGGGGAAAGGAAATTAGGCTATCCCTTGTCATTTTTATCCAGATTACTGTACTGTAGACTAAATAACCCAGTATTTACATGTTATCATCTTACTTTAGGTTTATGTTATAACCTTGTTGTTATAGTTGCAGCTGGTATTATGCAGGAGACTGGTGCATATGTTTTTCCACAAGTGTTTGTCAGTGACTAGGTTTATCGAGAGCTACAGAAGGGGCAGTATCTGCTTCACACACCCTTAGTGGAAATGAATGTGTTGTCATGGCTCCTGTTTTCTAACACCTCGTGTAGGACAGGGTCCAGCTGTGATTTTGTTTTCTTTTTGTCGTTGTTGTTTTTCTTTTTTTTTTCTTTTTCTTTTTTTTTTTTTGTGTTTGTTTTGTTGTTTTGGTTCCTGTTCTAGTTTTTTTGGGAGGAGGTGAGGAGAAGGGAACTGTAGCAGAGGTGTGTGTCAAACATGGGGTGCGTGTGTATGTGTGTACGTGTGTGTGTGTGTGTGGGCATGTGCCAGCCCCTGGGGCGGGACGGCCGCTCTCTGGCGGGTTGGTGATGAGGTTCCTTCACCCCAGGTGGATGCTGAGGACACAACCCTTGGGTGTGTTACTGAAAAGGATCAGACAGTCTCTGATGTTTTCAACAACAAGCCAACTCTTACTCAAGGCTCTACTATATATATATATATATATATTTGTGTGTGTGTATATGTATATATATATTTTTCCCCCATGGGGTCTGACTGCACTGATTTTTATTCCTAAAGCAAACTGCCACACCACATTTCCTTTCTGCTTGCTAGTGCAGTTCCATTGCCTGGAGTCAGCGGCGGCGAGGCTGCAGGGACTCTGGCGCCGGTCGCCCTGCAGGGATTCCCTTGAGGGCGGGGGGTGGGTGCGTGCGTGTGGCGTGGGTGGGTGTGCGTGGGTGTGCGAGGAGGCCTCTGGCTCTGCGGATGCGCCTGGCTCAGGCTCACTCCTGTTTCTGTGCAGTGTTAGACAAATCGACCGGGTTACGCCATTGACATTCGCTTCCATAAGGTAGATGCAGACTGCCCCTTTGAGATCACAGGCATCCATTGTTTGCAGTTAGGTTGCAAATCTGTCTTTAACTCTAGTACTGGTTTTGGTTCATGGTTATGGACAACTGGTGCCACTTTTTTCAAATTGCGGTGTGTGACACAGGAATCCTCTGTTGAAGATGAACCTAGAATGTCTTTAAGCACTTAAAATGCTGTTCACACTTTATTGCTGAGCATCCTGGTCTAACACTCAGTACGTACTGTATATCACTTTAATCTGCTCGGAAAGCAACAACAACAAACAAATCTCTTCAACACTGTAACTACATGCAACTATGTAAAGTTTTCTCACAGGCAAGATGCTGAAAGTTTTAATGTGGTTTCAAAGGGATGAATGTGAATTATTGAACTAGTATGTGACAGTCATTGTCCACAAAGGACTACTTAATAGGAGGCACTTTTTAAACTTTAATGCTTGAGAAAGAGTTAGAGGCATATGCGAGCTGACATAATAAAAAAAAAATAAGAGAAAGAAAAAGGAAAGAGGAAAAAAAATCATTGTCCAGTGTTTTTGAAAAAGATGGACTTTAAAGAATCTTGCAATTTGCACATCTTGAGTTTATCATTTGTGTGGTATTCCTGCAGTTTTTACCTAATAATGTTGTGGGGTGGGGGGGGTCTGAAAGAGCATAAACAAATGTAGCAATTACTCACTAACCTGCCTACGCTCTAGGCCATTTCATAGGGTTATGTTCCTTTCAGAGTTCATTTTTGGTCTTTCTACCGTATTGGCCACACAGAACCAGGTCCTACCGGGACACCTCTGAGAATTTTTCTTCAGACTTGCTGAGAGAGTTTTCCAGAAAAAAACAAAAAACATTTCTATAAGTAAGCAAGGTGTTTGTTTGTTTTGAAAACAAACCTATTGTTATTTTATTATTATTAATATTATTATTATTTGTTATTTTAATTGCATCGTTTTCCATTGGAAAGGCGACATTTCAAGAGTTTGGTACAAACCAAGTAGGAGCGGGGGGATTCACGAGTTCAGTCTTTTCTTTCCCCAGGTAGGGCTGGATCCTCTGAGGTGCTGTGCACCCAGCCTCCTGCACGAGCCTCGGGGAGGTGCGAGTATGAAGTATGTCGGGGCTGAGTGCGAAAGCCTGTCGCTGCCTCTTGACAGATCCCAGTGGGATTTCAGTGGGATTGCGCTCGGGCCCTCCGTGAGCAAGCATTCATGTCGTCGTTTTTGGTTGGCGAGTTCACATCCTTCAGGTAGTTTTGAAGAAGCTGTACTCACAGGGAGAACAGGAAATCAAAGTCTGTTATTAGAAACACAGTAACCTAAAGTGAACAAATTTATTTAAAATCTTGTTTTCCCTCCCCCCTGAAATACAGTGCTTTTCTTTGAGAGAAGAAATGTTAACCCCAAAACCCATCTTTGACTCTTGTTACTTGTTACTTGAAATTTAGCTCACACCAGACCTAATTGTTTTTATACCATATTCTGGGGTGCACCAAAAAGTTGAAATATGTTTAAAATAGCTTGAAACTTTTTTTGAATTTCCTTGAATTTTATTAACCTCTCGGCGGGCTACCAAATAGCTGAGTGGGTTTCTTCTCACAATCACACAGCTTAGTTAGTGCTTATTTGTTAATATTTCTGCTCAGAGAAGTTGCTTAATCTTCCATATACTCTGCTCAGGGCACTTGCAATTTATTGTTTCGTTTTGTTTCCTGGTTTTTTTTAAGCTTTGATGGTAAAGGAATAGAAAGAATACAGATTTTAGTTCACAGTCGTACCACTATTTCTGTACTTCACGTGTACTTGGAAAAAAAGAAATCTCAAGTAAAACCATACGCATACACATTTGTGGTTAATAAGGAAGCAGGGGCTATTAAACTGACTGGATCTATTCAACTAACACTAAAAAAATAAAAAAAAATAATAATAAAAAAATACATTTGGAGCAATAGGAATGTATTAGTTCTGTGCTTGTATTTCAGACTGAGGAATTCTGAAATAACTGGTTCTTTCCAAACAATTGTCCCCTTCCATGCTTTAGCTTTTGTAGGATGTGCAATACTTTACGTGCCAACTTAGACTCACCTGTGTGGTGTTAGCTAGATCTCATACCCACTTCTGATTTCCCCTGTTTTTGTCTCTTGAATTATTTCTTTCTACCTTTCTCCCTGCCCCCCGCCCCCTCCCCCATTAATAAGTCTCTCCCTGTCCTCCCCCCTCCAAAAAATCCACACCATATTAAGAGTAGAAGATCCCTTGCCCCGGGAAATATGAACCCTTTTTGTATTTGTTGTTTAAAGAGATCCAGGAAGGAAAAAAAAAAGCAAAAATAGAGATGTATTCATGTCTACATGGCATCCAGGCAGAGGGTGGCACTCAGCTATACGGCCGAGTGTTACCTTCTGCCTGGACACACGCACACAGGAGCTGGCTCCCACCGGGGCCAGGTCCTTTGCAAGGTGGGGCTTTGCCTCTCCCTCTGGCACTGAGCATCCCTTGCGGTGCAGCCCCAGGCCCGGGAATGCCATCAATCCCCAGGGCATGTGCACAACACCACTCGTAAGCACGGGGATGCTGAGGTGAAGCCAAAGGAGGAGGCTCAGCCTCTGCTCTGCGTGGCAGCCGCTTTGCAATAGTAACTAACAGCAGTTTTCTTTTTGTCTGTTTGTTTCTTTCCTTTTGTAGCAGGCCTCTTTAGTTTACAACGAAATGCATACAATCACCAAGAAATTAGTCAGGGCAAAGAAAAATAAAACCAGAACCTCTTTATAGGGATTTCTAAAAAAAAAAAAAAAGTCTATTTGTCTGTCTGTCTGTCTATCTATCTATCTATCTATCTATCTATCTATCTATCTATCATCTATCTATATATCTATATATATAAAGTGACTGTTCCTTATAGCGTTTAACTTAGGCATTGTTTCAGTTTGTCTGGGCCACATCGTGGGGAATTTGAGTTTGATGTCACTTACCTCGAGTCCTCTGGTCGAGACCCGAATCGGAGTCGCTGTTGACCTATTTTACCATTTTGTACCTTGCCCTTAGGCTTGCTTTCCCTCGAAGATGCAGACCTTGGGAGGAGGGGAGGGACACACGTTCCTTTTTTCATTCCTTTAATTCCTTCGTCCCACTGTCACTTCATTTGACCTGTCGTTCCCGTCATTTTCTCAGCATGGGGAAGTGACATCACTACTCTTGTTTCCCTTAAATCAAGGAACATTTAGAAACCTTTCACACCTTTTACTCAGGGATGGGGCTGGCGTATGTGTGGTACACTGATGTGACCAGAAGCAGCACTTTTACTGCTCCGGAGTAGGGATGTACAATGTTACAGACAAGTTTGGATTTCCTGCATCTCATGGTTTAAACTTTGTAGATCTCACTTAGATTGCAATACAAAAGCAGCAGGCTCAGCATGAACTGTAGCTGTTGGTTATCATGAAAATACACTCTCTGCAGAGATTTATGTTAATTTAAAGTGTGTTGCCAGTAGTAAAAAGGAAATGGTGAAATTTTGTTAATTCTTGCAACTGCTTAAAAAAAAAATCCTGTGTCAAGGAGAGCGAATTCTCAATCTTTTTAAACACTAATAGTGTTGTTTCAGAGTGGCTTTTGGTTCAATGCTCTGCATGTCATGGGACCCAGTTCTGCAAACACTTATACATGTGCCCATGGGAGGTCTGGGCTGGCCAGTGAAGCCTGCTCAGGAGCTTGCTGTAAAGCACATGTATAAATCTTTGAAAATGAAACGTGGTTCAATCAGGGCCGGATCCTGACCTTAATTGGGCAGCTGGAAAAATGTCGGGGTTCACCAGGGCAGAAGCCTTGGGTGGGTGGTAGGGATTTGGCCCATTGAAACACTTCTGCTGTCCCAGAAACTCGACAAAAGGCAGAATGGGATATGCAGTCATACAGTTTCCATTTCTTCCCTCCCCATCGTCACAGGTAGCAGCAGAGTCCACTGTGGGCTCTGACCAGTGCTGATGTAAAAAGCAAGGGGAATGAACATAGCACCAGAGTGGAGGCAGTAATTTCTCTGGTTTTTCCAACCCTCCCACTCCCCCAAATCCTGTAATACATAGAAAAATGAAAATTTGTTGATGCAGATAGATATGCATATGTGCACACACACCCCCAGGCAAGAGTGTCTGTTTGCACACAAAGAAGTTATGTGTGCATTTTTTTTTACGTGTATGCCTACATGTCCACTTGATTCCCTGTCCTGAGGACAGCCTTGCTTTGTGCCCATAGGGAAATTCCAAACGCATTGCACACCTCTACTCCAGAGTTCAATTTCTTTTACATAGACGACCTCGCTTCAGATGTGTTACCTTTACTGATAGGATCTTTTCTTGTAGCACTATACCTTGTGGGAATATTTTTTGATGTAAACCTAATTTGAGAAGCTTATTAAAAATAGAAACTTTTTTTGAAGCACTCACATTGAGGAGTACAGGTAATGTTTTAAAAAATTGCACAAAAGAAAAATGAATGTTGGAATGATTCATTCAGTGTTTGAAAAAGAGATGGCTCTGTTTGAACAGTGAGTTTCATACCTTGTTTGTAAAAAAAAAAGTTTTTAAATACAAAAGCAGAGAAAGGTTGAAAGTTACATGTTTTTTGTATATAGAAAATGTCATGTCTAGATGATCTGATTTGTATTGGCTCTGGCCAGGAAGAATTATTACTTAAAAGGCTCTTAAAGAACAACTGTGCTTAATTTTCTGTTTGTATTACATGGGTCCCATTTTTGGGGAATGGAGTCACACTGTTTATTCCTGTGCTGAAAATACACCTTGGAGCAGCAATTCTTGAGTGCAGCTACCGGGCACTTCGAAGGGTGGCTACTGTGCAAAACTAGAGTCTCACTCTCCAGTTGTATTTTGGCTTTAAGTCTCTTCCGCCTGTGCTGAGGAAGCCCCTGGCAGCCCAGAGGTTGGTTCCGAGGGAGGCCTGGGCCGTGTCCTGGGCACAGGCATGGCCCGGCTGGCCCGAGTGCGGGGACCCTGCTGGTGCTGGCAGCCCTCGGGGTGAGAGCTGCTGCCACCTGAGCACAACCTGTGTAGTTTCCGCCTGAGGCCTTTTGGTCCCATTTTTTTCTCTCTCTGCGGATGCTGTTGCACATTTTTTCAGCACTTCTTGTTCCAGATGAAATCCAAAGAGTACAACACTGAGCTAGAAGTGCTTGTAACAAGGTAACCTTGCCCAGCACTAGCAGCAGAATGGTACCCGAGGCAACCCAGCCTTCCAGCCCCAGTCACTGCCCCTCTCCCCCACCGCTGCCGCTAGAGCGCCGGGAGCAGCTGGTCACACAGAGCATGGTTCCAGTGATGGTCTTGACCAATGGCAAGACTGATGTTTTTCAGAAGCCAAAAGGAGAGGATCCTGAAGCAGTTTCTGAAGATAGGATCCTTTTCCTGTCCAAAGATTGAGCTGGGCAGCTGGGAGCCGGTGGCAGGGTGGAGAGGGCAAAGTTTCAGGCTGCTCCCATCCCCTTCCTCGGAGGTGACCCAAGCTTCGGCTCCCGCAGGCACACAGGGTGGGAATGCTCACCCTGTGCAAATGACCTCCGGGCGCTCGGAAACCAGCCCCACTTGTGTTACGGTGAAGTGCATTCAGCCAACAGGTAGTATTTATACAATAACAGTCTCTAAGGTTTCCGTAGCTTTTGTTCTTGTTAGCTGAAAGGACGCAAGTCTTCCACTGAGGATTTTATGGAGGCTTCATCCAAGGTTGTTGCTATTTTGTTAGTTTCTATTTTGAGCAGTTAAAGCTCCTGTGCCCTTTCCCTCGACCACGCAGTAGGTGTGCATTGGAAGTGTTGTTTGCAGCGAGCGGAGTCACTAGTTGAAGCTGTCCTTGCTGTACTACGGGATTGGTGATGGGCAGAAACTTCAGGGCCCAGATCCTCAGCCAGGGTGGAGCCAGGGTGGGGCCACTGGCTCCGCGGGCAGTGCAGGTCTGCCCCTTCACACCCACTGGCGAGGGGATTCCACCCTGGCATTTGCTTTAAAAGTCCAGGACCCAGGTACTCTCCCGTTGAACAAGTTCTGCATAATTCTTGTTCCAGTCCATCGGGTTTGGATCTGGGCAGCTGAGGGCAAAAATGGGCCGGGGGTGGCTGCAGGTGGCTTGGTCTGTGTCTGCAGCCTGACCGTCAGGCTGGACGCTTCGCAAAGTTACTAATCTGGTAAGGCATAGATGCAACTCTTCACGACAGCTAATGTTGAAACTCACTAATGTATGTATTTGCTCCTTTTTTTTTTTTTTTTTTTTAAATAATATATTAACTTGTTGAACACTGTTCTTTTCGCAGTGTTACAAAAAGGGGGGGGCGGGGGAATTTCCCAACCTTTTTCAGTTTGGGTGAGCTACTGAAATCCATTTTGTACTAGCTATGTCACCGCTCCCGGCAGCAGCTGGCAGCGGCGCTTGGCCGAGCCGGGGTCAGGTCCAGCCATTCGACATCAGTAGTTTTTAAAGTAATTTTTTTTTTTTAATTGTCTGGTATTACTAATGAGGGTTGTTGCAAATCACACTTCCAGTGTCGTTCCTAGTGTAGGCCCAGTAAAAGGGATATCACAGCTTTATGTTGGGGAGAAATTGAGCTGACATGGCCAGTACAAAGGAGAAAATAGGGAGGGAATAACGTTTTGCACCTTATTGAAAAGAGGAGAAGATTTTAAGTGCATACAGACATAGTTAAGAGCTTTTATTGTGACAGGAGAACTTTTTTCCATATGCGTGCATACTCTCTGTAATTCCAGTGTAAAATATTGTACTTGCACTAGCTTTTTTAAAACAAATATTAAAAAAAATGGAAGAATTCATATTCTATTTTCTAATGGTGGTGTGTCTATTTGTAGGATACACTCGCGTCTGTTTATTGAATTTTATGGTCCCTTTCTTTGATGGTGCTTGCAGGTTTTCTAGGTAGAAATTATTTCATTATTATAATAAAACAATGTTTGATTCAAAATTTGAACAAAATTGTTTTAAAGAAATTGTCTGTATACCAGTACAAGTTTATTGTTTCAGTATACTCGTACTAATAAAATAACAGTGCCAATTGCAAATGTGTGTTTTGTCTTTTATGACTGAAGGGGAGAGAGCTTTCCTAGGGACATAATTTTTCCAATTTAATTCTCTGCCCCGTCCTCCCTCAGCCCCACCCTGGCAATGCATTTGAGAGCATTGGCTTTTATTTGTGATGATGCCAAAGGGCGCCTGCACCCTCCCACCCATGGCCATAAAACGCTCTGCAGCCTGTCAGGATGAAGCTCTTTATTGCACAACAAAAACAAAAACTTGGGAGCAGTTGGGATGATTGGGCCACGCACACAGGGATACCACAGCAGAGGGAAGGAGGGCAGTGCTCTCATCACCATCTCAGCAGGGCCGAGCAGAGCAGCAAAACACTGAAAGCCCATCAGCTGTTTGGCCAATGACACAGAAGCAGTTCACAGTTATCACAGGCAACAGCAGGGAGTTCTGGACTCCAGACTGCTGATTTATGTATCGAAACTTTAGCCAGCAAACACTGAGTCAAATTAATGTTGGGGAGGGCTCGCTGAAGCATCTGGGTGACCACAAATGAAGCTAAGGCTGCAGGGGGTGGTCTGTCCTGAGTGCAGAGCTGTGCCAGCATCTACTCGAGACATGATTCAACAGGCCACCTCTGCAGTTCCCAGCCCGCAGGGAAGGGCTGGTCCTCTCCCACCGCCTGGCCCTGGCTGCTGCAGAGGGCAAACTGCTGTTCTTGGGCCTTGGCTTTTTTTTTCTCCCCCCTCTCTTCTACACAAGGCCAAACCTGGCGCTGGTTGCAAAAACCCTCCTGGCTCCAAAGAAGAATTTTTGGTGTAAAACTGTTATTAGCAGCTAAACAGCACCATCCCCTGGTGGGGGATGTGAGATGGTGATGAATAGACACTGGACATACAGTGTCAGAAAGCTGCAGCAACAAGTCTGTCACGAGAGTGGAGTTCAACAGGTATAAAGTAAGGAGTGCTTGGTTCAAAAGAGCTTCAAACTCTCCCCATGTCCTTGACTGAAAGCACCTGTCCCAACACAGTGGGGCTTGGCCAACAGCTGCCACATTTCTTCCTCATCATCCTTTCTACCCCTGCTATTGACTAGCTGAAAGAAGAGACAGGCACATTTTATATAGGAAAGCTCCCCCAAACAGAGGCTTCTTCTGATCTTGCTTACAACTCTCCGTATTTACAGGGTGTCCCCATCGTACATTCAACCCCACCATGCCCTAAACGAGAAGAAAGCTGCACCACAGCACAGCTGAAACCTCTGTCCCATGGCCAATGGGGGACTGGCTGTTCCAATGAGCAGATGGGAATGTGTTTTGTGTGTGGCTTGTTTTGCATCTGTCAGGATGCTGGCTCAAGGCCCACCCCTTTAACAACTGCTTACACCTACAACAAGGAGGTGTCCACGAGCACAGTGCACTCCTTGAAGCCACCACACAGTCACTGGGGAGTGAGCAAGGCCACTCCTGTGCTGAGCCCTTCCCTTCCAAGGAGAGTTCTGGTAGACAGACTCTGTGGGCAGGAGCCCACTATGCAAACTGTGCTGCAGTAAGGCAACCCCACGGCAGGACTGGGAGCTCCAGGGGTGTTAGAGGTGTCCTTATGTTTCAAGAAGCCACAGGCAGACATGCTCACCAGGGACTGCTTAATGATGTAATGTTGCCCTTTTCAGCATCCCCACTTGTAGATCTTTGGTATGTTAAACTGCACCCCTGTGGAGCCAGTGGGAACCTCAACACTGCTCTTGGGAGCTCAACACTTGCCTGGCTGGGGGAAGCAGGCATGGCCCTGGCCTACAGTACAGGCTGTCACACTCACAGCATTCCTCTGGACAGGATGGGGTTGGGGCATAGGGTTAGAGGAGACCTGGTTACGCAGAATCACTCAACATTAAGCATTATTAAGCACTTACAAATTCCATTTCCCACAAAAGGACACCAAATAACAAAGAGCCCAGTTAGATGTGCAGGTGAGGTAGATCTACAAATGGCATATGGCATTTGTCAGTGGTTGTGGTCTTGACTTGGACCATCCTGCCAGACAAGGTGTGTTCCTGGCTCCTTCTGCCTCAGTTCCTTGTGGGAGTGGCAACAGGTTTGAGCAGGGTACAGGAGCTGGAGCTAAGGAAAGATCAGGGAAACGACTGCAGTACAGGAATAGGTGTTAAAGGGGGACTCAAGTGCCTTTTTTTATTTTTTGTATTTTCCAGCCTGTCTCAGAGCAGCCCACGTACAGAGTCAGTGGTGAGCACTGACATAGCTGAGGGTTATTCCTGAACAAAATTCACATATAACTGGGCGAGATGCAGACATGCCACCAGTTCAGCCTTTCTGCATCTCATTTCTCTCTCCTGCTCCCTTCTGGAGAGGAGAAAATGAAAGAAAACATGCTGTTGTTTATCAAAACAATGGTAAGAACTGCTATTTAGAAAACCAAATACCTAACATCAAAACATTATCAGTCACCATCCATTACATCAATGTCATTCACAGCCTGAAGAATTTGGGGGACAGCTTAAGAATAACCTGTCCCTCTCCTATTAGTCACTGATCAGAGGTATGTGCAGGAGGGGAAGGAAAGCAGGTGTAAGAATAACCCCATTTGCCACACTTGTGGAGAGGCAGCCTCCCCTTGCCCCCAGCACCTGCCCTTTGGAAAAGAAACTGTTCTGAGGCCATCATGAAGCTGCTCGGTTTGGTGTGTGCATGATCTTTTAAAAAAATGCTTACAAATATATATATATATATTTTATATGCATATGTATTTCTTAAATTCCACTTAGAAATGTAGCTAAAAAAAGTAGAAAAGCGCTAGTGAGAGTGGGCATGAGACCAGCAGAGCGCTGCACTTCCCACGTGTGAAGGCACAGGTGTGGAGACACTCCTGTGGTCAGGCCTGGGCTCTGGTGGTCTAACCCCATTCCTGACAGAAGTGTCCATTTGCTTCCCCCTCACATCACATCAATAGAGGACCAGTGCTGTCCCACAGCTGTACTGATGCAGAGAGGTCACACTGCCTCTGCTCTGGGCTAGTGCCTTTCTGTGGTGAAGAAGCCTGGCATTCTCTTAACATGATGCTTCCAGGCTGGAAGGAACAGAGATCAGGGCCTGGATTCACAGAAGTGAAGTAAGAAGTACGTCCTGCATATTAAATGGAAGACATTTAAAATACCAGGCAATTTAGAAGATATCCTGTGCTTTTTCTAATGTGCACAACACACTTAAAAATCACCAGGCATCAGCTTGTGGCCCAGATTTGTTTCTCAGCAAGGTCAGTTGTACCAGTCCTTGTGATTGACTTTTTGAGCAGTCCAGCAGTCCAGTCTAGAGTTTCTCTTTGCTATTCCTTTTCCTACAGATCACTTTTTTGCTTTTCAAAGGAAGCCTGCCTCTTTCCACAGATGTCTACAGGAGGGGAAAGTAAGATTCTGAAGTACTGAAGTAATATCAGCTGCATTATGATCTCAGTAGCAGTTCAAAGTAAGTGGCCAAGCATTATTAATTCATTAGTGCTCACTTTTACATCATTTATCATATCGAGCTACTGTGGTAGTCGTGGATGCAACGTGTATTTCCAAAGAAACTTTCATTGTGATTTATCAATTAATTATCAGACCATTACACTTTACTGAAGTGTTATGCAGAGTCTCAAACATTCATTACTGCCTCTAGAGCAAATGCTTTAACTCCAAATCAGCCTGACTGTGTCTTGCAATCAACCAGGCTGTTCTGCCAAAAGCTCTATCTTGCTTTACATGATGTCAAGGACTGCAAAGCAGTGGTACCACATAACCAGAAGGCAATTTGATCCCTCTGGTCTCCTCCACCTGGCCACAGACAATGCACTGCACAGCATTTTTACATTTTTGCTAAATGGATGTGAGCAGGCAAGGGAACACGGCGGACTGCAAGAACCATTCCCTCTTGTCAGGGTTACAGCTGCTGAGTTTCAATGTCTTAAAAACCTGTTTCCAGAGAGCAGGTAAAACAGGAACCCAGGTAATTCAATAACTGCACTCATGATAAAGCAGGCAAGCTCTGAAAAGCTTCTGAATGATCTCCTCAGATGGGGGCAGGGGGGCCAGCACAGTTTTGTTACATTCAGTGCCAGCTTCTCTGAAGGGGCAAGTCCACTGAATAGGGAGGTTTAAGTAAGAACAGCAACATCAGCCCTGTGAACTGAAAGTGAGAGAGAGCTGGCATTTTTACCATCACATGTCACCAACAGCCAGGCCTCATCTACCATCCACCTCTGACATTTTGCAGGCTGGCAGTTGTGCCCTAACATCTCTTCTTTAGCCAGAAAAAAGACTAAGAGAATTTGATTTTTTATTTCTCCATGCAATTCCTTGTATCATTTTCTCTCCTAGCCTGCAATTTCTGAAAGGTGCACTGCCAGAAAGTGGTGGTAGCTGACAGGTCAGTCTTAAAAAAGGGAATGTGTGAATGTGTGCAGGCATTAAGAGCCATGTCTGTACAAGCTAATTCCTTGTTAACTGGGGTTTCAGCAGCCATTTATCAGAGGGGGAAAAACAGGTGAAGAAATGTTGATTAAAAAATAAAATAGGCACAACAATAAAAGATGAGGCTATTGCATTTTGAATCAATGGCACTGTGTTAATAGCATGACCTTCCCCTTCCAAATCCCAGCCATAGCCAATGGCTATAACACTGCTGTTCTGAGAGGGAAGTTTGCCACTAACACAACATGGAGGAGAAAGCAAAGGAAAAGAGCAGCCCTTTCTGCTCTTCTCCCCCACCCCTCTCTCCAGCCCCCCAGACCTAGGCTAGGAGAAGACCTCGTTGTGCTGCTGGGTGACCCGGATAAATGTCGTTCTCTTGCTCAGTTCCTTGAGTTTGGCAGCTCCCACGTAGGTGCAGGTGGAGCGCAGCCCCCCGAGGATGTCCAGGATGGTGTGTTCCACATCCCCTTTGTATGGTACCTCCACAGTCTTGCCCTCCGAAGCCCTGGAGAAGAGATCAGTCACTGCATTCACGTCTGGATGCAAAACACGAGTGTGTTTAATGGAGCAATGTGGAGCTTAACTCTGCAGGCTGCAGTTTACAAACGTGCCCCCAGCTTTACTGCTTGCTGCTTGGTGCTCTCAAGCACTGAAATGCCTCAGCTCCACTCACCACCAACACTGAGAAGTAGAAGCAGACAGATCTTGTAGATGCTCCAATATCCCATGAGTTTATTTACAGATCTGCCCCTTCCTCCCCTCTACCATCTGCCTAGTGGAACTTCCAGCTTTATTGAAAGGTAAATTTGACTGTGAGAGCTGCAAGCTTTAAAATGTAAGGAACAGCCAGGCTCAAACAGAGAAATGTTGGAGCTGGTTCTCTGCAGGCACCACCCAGCACAGCTCTATAGAGGCTTCACAGCCCCTGGGCTCTGTCCCGCGTCACTGATCAGACACAGATGGGATTGCTCTGGCTGTCTCCTACCAGTGTGATTCTCCAGAACTCACAGAGAGTGTGGGAAACCTGTTACAGAAACCTTCTGCACAGCTGTCCCTTGAAGCTGAAAGGTGATCTAGCACAATTCAGTGCCAGGCAAAAAGGCCAGAGAAATAGCAGTGCTGTGAATACTGTCAAGTGCTGGTGCATGCCAGCACAGACTGCACTGTTCCCAAAAAGCACATCTGAAGAGTTGCACGATGGAAGAATCCAGGCAAATAACTTGCACTCCTCCTCCAGCTTTCTCCAGCCCCATGTTCAGCAATCCCTCCTGTAGCAGAGACCCTTAATCAGCAGCTGATCTCACTACACTTTGGAGATAGCTCATTCTGCCTGGCACACTGGCTCATCTGGAAAGGCAAGCCTTGGGAAGGGAGGGTCTAAGACAAATGTGGAGGGAAGAGGAGGCGCTTTCCTTCTGCCCTATAAAATGGAGGCAGAAATCACAGCAGCAGTATGTCATTGTTCTAAATGTGGTTTTATTTGCTTCTTCCTTAAAAAAGTTTCCAGGTGATAGTACAAGAAAGGGCATGCCTGTTTGTAGGCTCCATTTGTGAAACATTAACAAAAGCAACAGCTGCTGTGTGGAGATACTTCAATGTGAGCCTGGCTATATTTCATCCTGTTAGTTTAAATGTGAGGTCACAGCCCTAGGGAGACAATAAAGGCGACGTGTTGATATGCCATGTGAGTAAGGAGCCATGATTAATCTCCTTACATCTGATGAGTAATTGACTCTTTCTTGAAACTCTAAAATAGACTCTGCAGTGAGTGGTCAATGGAAGACGGATGTGCCACTGGCATCTCACAGGCTGCCAGGACTTAAGAGTCTGTTGTATGGCCGTGCTGCTGGGACTTCCCAGGCTTTTATTTTCAGCTCTAGGGCCAGCAGGAAAAGGCTGGACCCACGAAATTACACTCATGCCACTATTCTGGCTTTTTGGCCATGCCTACCTCTTCCAGTCACAGTTGTGAGATTGAGCTCAGGCTCCCGGGAACTTCCTGCGAGATTGTGAGAGACAGTGCATGTCTGGGATTTGCTGAAACCAGTAAAAATTCTACCACATCCTGCCACCTGAAAAGCTCTGCATGCTGTTCTGAGCAAGGAGTGCAAGGTTTACTCAATTCATGCAGTTCATGCATGAGAGGTGAATTACCTGATGCATGAATGCACCATCAGTTCAAAGTAAATTCCCTGCTAATTCATGCCTGACCATCCTGTGGGTCATAAGTTGCGCGTTGCTCCTACGAGCATGAACACTTGGTGGTCCTTTTTTCAGTGAGAAATTACAGAAATGGGTGATGGTTACAGCCACTGCCCTGGGAGATGTCCCTGCAGTGGCTACAGTGGTGTTAGGAAGCTGGAGCTTGTGGGTTGCCACTTTAGGCTTTGGATCTACAGAAGTGGTGAACGCCTAATGACACAGCCCCAAAGCTATGACACCTAAACACTTGCTACTGCTCCTCAGAGTGCCAGCTGATGAGCTGGTGGGATGTGCTGTTGATCAAGGAGTAACCTGTAGATACCACACTGGGGAAAACACGCTAGAAGAGAGGCATGAGGTTAGCTCCACAGCCTTGTCCACAGGGATGAGAGGATGAAGTTCCTGATGAATATATACTCAAGCTGTGCTAACATCAAGCCGAACAGTCTTGTCCCCAGAGGAAAGGGGTTCTTAAGAGATAACATGTTGCTTAGACTGAGCTGAGGAGTCACCTGGTTCCCAGAGAAGCCTGAGTGGAATTTTACTAGGTGTATGCATACACTGGTGCACAATTAACTGCTGTAGTCTGGCCCAGGGGTGGGATCTGTATCCATATGTGTATATAACCACATGTTAACCCCTTTCACACAGTGCTCAGGATGGAGGAGAGACATTTAGTAAGTGTACTGCTACAGTGTTAATCCCTAGGGGCTGGTCCAAAGGGAGGAAAAAGAGAGTTTTTAACTTAAGTACATTAAGACTGTGATGATGTCCAAAGAGTTCATATTGGATTAATGTTCTAAGAGTTCCCCAATGCATGCCTTGCCGAGGAGTGAATGTATAGCCTATAAATTGCTGGGCTTGCTGTGTTCTTGTGTGAGTGCCAAATTAGTTCATGCATGAGCACTGAATAATTTAATGCATGAGTGCCCAATTAATTCATGCATGAATGGCCAGTAATTTTTGCATAAGCATCCAATCAGCTCATGCATGCATGCCCAAATTATTTATGTCCAAACACCCTGTTAATACATTCATCAGTGCCCAATGTGATAAGCACCCAGCCAACTACCACCAGCAACTACACAGGTGCTGTGCTAGGCAAACATTGTAGGGTTCAGGTGACACAGGGGGCCAGTGTGACCTGTGTAGGAGAAGACCATGACCTACATCATGCCAAAGATGGCTCCACCTGGCTCCAAACATGGTGTGAGCCACCAAATTTTCAGCGAGTCAGAGGAGCACATGACACCTTTCCTCAAGTGTATTTATGAAACAGCAGTGGCCACTGGGAGAGGGGACACACCTGGACACACCTGAGGAGATGTGCAGCTAGAAGCATTCTTGAAAGGAGGTGGTCCAAGCCAAAGGTCCAAGCCACTTCCAGAGGAACTGTAATCCCTGTGACTCATGCCAGAAAAGGGACAGCTGTAAAGGGACTGTGTCCTGTGGACAGCCCTCAATGTTGACAATACACCAGTGTTTTAGTTATTGCCAAGATGTGCTCACTGCAAGTCAAGAACTCTCCTCTTCCTCACACCAGCAAGTAGGCTGGGGGGCACAAGAAGCTGGGATGGGGGACAGCCAGGACAGCTGACCCAAACTGGCCAAAGGGACACGCCATACCATATGGCAACATGCTCAGTATATAAACTAGGAGGGAAAGCTGGCTGGGGCCACTGCTCAGGAACTGGCTGGGCATTGTTTGGCGAGTGGTGAAATACTGTGTATAACTTGTTTTGTATATTATTATTGCTCTTGCTATTATTATCCCTTCCCTTTCTGTCCTACTAAACTGTCTTTATCTCAACCCATGAATTTTGTTGTTTTTTTCCCAATTCTCTCTCCCATCCCACTGGGGGGTAGAGTGAGCGAGCGCCTGGGTGGTGTTTAGCTGCCTGCCGGGATAAACCATGACAATGGATTACACGGGCTGTCACAAAAGCTGGCACACTTGGCAGAGAGCTGCATAAGCAAGTCAGCAGGAACTGCTGAGGGTTTTGCAGCTCTGACATCTCTCCTGGAGTTATGACCCAAAAGCGACCCCTTCTCAGAAAGAAAGGTGATGACAGAGCAATTGAGGCTCCCAGCAGCTGGGAAAGGTGTGCTCAGATGCTCTCAGCAGTAACTCTGGCTCTTGCCAGCCACTGAATAGAAAGGGAGAACGATTTGCTTCAGACTTTTTGCACAAAGCCCGGTCTGCAGTCCCCTCCTGGCCAGCTGAAGGCTGCTGCATGGAGGTATGTGTGTGTGGTGAGTGGGAATCCTGGCAGGCTGCAAGGGATGAAGCACGTGTGATGGTGCTCTGTCAGCCCAGCAAAATGTCGATCAGAATAAAGGGGTCAGGCTGCCCTGGCATGAAGCAATCTTTTGAGTGGGGCATTTAAGAAATGGAGGAACTGGGGGCAGGTCTTCCAGGCTGTCACTTGGGATACACAAGATGGTAAGAAGCAGCCAGCAGTTGGTGCTATTCTGTCTCTGTGGCCAAAATTTCACCCTGCAGTTAATATAAAGTGCCCAAACCCAGCTTAGTAGCAGCTGTGAATTGCTGAGTGGCCACAATAGAACTGCAGCGTTCACACAAAACCTGTGAAATTTCAAAAGGGTTAACAAAAACAAATTGGCTCGAACTGAACAATACTGCATGCAGCCTCAATCCCTGCTTGCCTTATTGCTCTTCTCCCACAAAAGAAACATAAAAATTGCCTTTCAGAAATCCCCAGCTCTGATCCACATTCCTCATGGAAGGAGGTGAAAATGTAAAAATAAGCCAATATATAAATGACATAAGATTAATGAAAGTGAGTACATGGATTAAATGGGATCAGCTTGACATATTCATTACAAAAACAATTACTCTCATTACTTTATTCCCTGCTACAGCCATCTCACCTTATCTGTCAGTTTTAATGTAACTGTTGCAGGCTCAGGTTCTCCAGCCAACATATGTAATTTTGAGAAGATGAAGTGAAATGACAAGCAGTCTGGTTCTGCAGGAGACTGAGCACACTGAGCTCCCCACTGCTCGAATAATACACTGTGAATGTTCAGGCTCTTTTAAAGACAAAACAGCTTATTTGGGTCACCAATACAGACTTACAGCTGTACTTTTTAAATGCATATAAAAGAGCCCCACTGACGTGACCTGTTTGGGTCAAGTTTGGGATCCAGCATTTAAAATGCTGACTAAAAACCCTTTTGGTTCAAGCTTGCCATCAGCTAAACTAGGAAATGATTAAACTTTATTATCGTTTATTATTATTCTTATAGTAAAAGTAACTTTTACTATAAGAGCAATTCAATGGAAACTTTGTGCTGTTTCAAATCCCCCTGTAATGCTCAGCACATTTACAATGCTGGATTTAGCAGCTACTATTTTTAGACCACAGTGATACTCCTGCTGGGACAGGCCAAGGAAGACCGAGCCCAAGGCTGGTACAGGTAACCAGCTCAGTGTCATGGCCATACAGTGAAGATGAGTATCAGCACTTTCCTAGTTAAGAGACAAGGCTCACAGATTTAGTGTTTGGAGCTGTTGTATCTAGCAGTAGAGTGGGAGACTCCTTCTATGCTACCTATTAGTGGCACAGAAATGCAGTATCTCAACAGGGACTAAAAATTTCAGATTGTGCTCCTGCTCCCTTGATGCTGAGAAAGTTTCAGAACCTGGTCCCCAGGGAATTCTCAAATTGAGGATGCAAATCCAAATACAGCGATGGAGCAAGCCGAATTTGTATAGTATCGCCCATAATGACTTCAAAGGTTTGTCTAGACTGAGCTAAATACAGCTCAGTATTTCTTTCTCTACATCCTTTGCTCCTAAAAGATGGTATACTTGCACTTTATCTCATTTTTAGGAGGGATCAATGTCAATTAGTTCTACTGTAATAAATTTTGTTGCCAGATCACACATACCTAACTAAGTACAAAAGAATTTAAGAGCTGCCTTAGTCTTTGTTCCTCTGGCACAGGCAACTTTCTCAAACTCTTCCTGCAAGTTTCACCAGCTCTGTGGAGGCCAGGCCCTAATGACTGTGCTGCACTGAGATCCATGCAACACTCTTGGGCTGCTCTGTGATCTCTCAGGGAGCTGCCATTAACTACGTGCCTGAACAACATCAGGCCCTTCCCACACTCCAGCTGACTAAAGCATGGGACAGGAAATGATCATTCAGGTAAAAGGTTGCCAGCACCACTGTGTAATTGGCAGTGGCCACTTTTATATTATGAGACACTTACTAGAGCTGTCCACTCAGACCATTTGTTCAGAGGCTTTGATGATGAGCAGACTTGCCGGAGGACAAAAAAGAAAAAAGAGCTCCTAAACTGTATTCTGCTTCTGGGAAGTGGCATATGAACCCAAAGTGAATCAAAGCTTAGAGATATGCAAGCACATCTTTCTAGTGCATCATTTCAGCTCATCTCAGATGCAGATGGCAGCTTGTGCAGCTCTTTCTTCTGCAAATAAACAGTTGTGTTTGAAAGCAAAAACACTGAACAGGTTGCCCAGAGAGCTGGTGGATGTCCCATGCCCGGAAACACTCAAGGCCAAGCTGGACAGGGCTCTGAGCAATCTGATCTAGTTGAAGATGCCCCTGCTCATTATAGGGAGGTTGGACTAGATAAACCATAAAGGTCCCTTCCAACCCAAAGGATTCTGTAATGCCACAATTTAGGCCAAAGGAGATGGTTGTAAATGCTTTGAAGAAGGCTAAGTTTTACCACTTTGCACTCCACTGAGTGCCATGTGAACAAGTGCACAATTTTATGGTGCAGACAAAAACCACCAGAGAAGTCAACACTGGGGTGGAAAACAGGAGATGGGATCAAAGATCCTTCTATCTAGCATGACATCTGGGATTGCTATCTATCAGCTTGTCTCTGTATCAAAGCATGAATCCCATTTTGTTTTGTGGATCCCATTCTGCTTTACATTCTGTGCTGTCACCTTTACAGAGCTGCAACTCTTACCCAGGGTAGCAGCTGGACACGTTGGGAAAAACCTGTATGCTGGAGTGGTTGTAGCAGATGAGGCCAACAAAACACATCAATCCTGAGTATCTGGCTGGAATTGCAGGTCAGGTCACCGTGTCTGAGACTCTTGCAAACAGCAGTTTACCAGATGGGACCAGAGCCTGAATCTATGCCAGCAGAGAAGAATAAAAAGGGACCCCCTCAATAAACCAGTGTTTACTGTTAGACAAGAGTAATTCTTCAATGAAGTGTGTAAGAACCATGTTGTCCAAGAGTAGTGACTAAGACTGCCACTCGTAACAGAAAAGACATAGAGGTTTTCTGATGTCATCTGCTTTTTCAAAAAGTCAAAATTCTCAGCAATGGACAACAGATTCCTTTGCAAAATCTGTCTTCCTTTCCCCTCCCCTGAGGATTTAGCTCAAAAACTAAGCTTCTGCATTCTACATTATTTGAGGCTACTCCGGTGCTCTGTTACCAGAAGAGGGGTGGAAAAACTGTACAGCAGGCTTCTGCTGCCTAAGAAGACTGCCCTACAAATGCAGAAGGGAGTCCCAGAGCAGCTGCTGGTGACTGAGTGCTTTGGAGGTCCTGGGCCCTCATCTCTGTACTGGGGAAACCCCAGCTGAGCTTCACCAGTTCACCAGCACCCACTTTCTGCAATCATAAGGAAACATGTGGGTCAGCTGAGAATCCCTACACCCAATGTGGACAAGCAGAGGGACAGAAACTGCAGCCTGGTATGTCATGTTCCAGCATTTAGTTCATATACATCCTGAAAGAGCAATCCCAGACCACACAGCTTGTGCGGCAGTGACAGCACACCACACCAGCTGCAAATGAGTGAACATCACTGTCTCAGCTAGCCAACCCCAGCTCTTTCTCCCTGTCTCCCTCTGGATGCCATCCCTCCCTCATATCTGCTGTCGTAAGTGCAGGCAACAGCTTCTTCAATGGGAGTAGTAGCATAGGCCTGTTTCCTTCAGCACAATTCTGTTCCAAAAGTTCCTGGATGGATGGCTCACTGCAATTGCTCCTGTGTGGAATTCATACCTGTATTCAGCAACCCCTCCTGCATGCTTCTTCATGGCTGTATCAGAGCTCATTCCATAGAACAGTTTCATCTTCTTGCCATTCCTTTCTATAATATCTCCAGCACACTGATCATGGCCTGCAAACATTCCTCCAATCATGACGAAGTCAGCACCAGCTCCTGTGATCAGCAGAGAGACACGTAAGAAAGCAGGGAAAGGAGAAGAAGGTGAAAGCCAAAGCAAGAACACAGTGATCTCCAGAAACAATAGCTAGCATTTAATAGTTTGCTACAGAGTCCTCTCCTGTAATAGTCACAGCAAACTTGGAAGAAAAGCTTTACTGTAGAACTGACACAGGCTGAATTGTATTTCTCTGGTACTTTAAATGGAAAACAAAACTTTTCTGTTACAATGACAAAGATATAGATTATTCTACTCTACCCCCCCCCCCCCGGTCTTTTATTTTCAAATTCAGTTTTAACCCTTTACTTCAAAATAGTATCTGAGCACGATTCCTTATTAACTGTGACTGCATTAATCAGAAGACCTAAATACAGGGCTGGGACCTGTTGTGGTCAATGGTGTACAGAGAAGTAGATGGTTCCTACTTCAAGAGCTTTCTAGGCCACAAGTGGTGAGTGGGAATGTACCCTGAAGGAAAGCAGACTCATGAATGTAATGTAATCCTCCCAACAATGACATAAAACAAGCAGATTTTTAACTGAAATTATAGATTTTTCAAGTCCATCAGCCGTATGTGTTCAGGGTCATTCTGGATGATTCCTACTCAAAGAGATCTGGATGGGTCTGCATTTAGTTCCTGTTTAAAAACTCTAGGCCAAGGACCACCACTCCTGGGTTCTGTGGTTCTCAGCAAGCACCACAAAGGAGATCTAACCCATAGCTACAAGTCCTAAATATGTTCCAGATACTGAGTAGCAACACTGAATATTCAATCATGACTGTTCAGTCTGTCTATCTCCTCTGGCTTTTTAAACCATGAAATTGGCTCCACTGGGAGTAAGACCAGGAAGAAGGTTTTTGGAATCATTCTTAATTTTCTACTGTGATCTCCAATATTTCCAGCTGGGCTGGAACTATTCCACCAGCAGCTCCTCCTGTGATATTTTGGCATATCTAGTCTTGCTTGGAAAAATTTGGCTTTTAGTCTTTTATGAGCCTGTGGTGACCTACCCCTGAAACAAAGGATTTTCCTGTTCATACTCTGTTCACTTCTTCAACGTGTATGTGTCAGAACAGGCCTCCCCTCTGCTCAGCTTCTTCCCAGAACTGGCTGAAGAACTGAGCTATAAACCACACTTTACAGAAAGCAGGTGAGCTTGAACTATACCCATCCTCCTAAGAACACATCTGAACTATGGGGAGATCAAGATTAGGTAAGTCTGGCATTAGGATTTGCTCTGATCTCTGTCACTATCCAAACAATAGCACTCGACCTTGAAATCTGAAAAGTAAGCGAAATCCCTATCAAATCTGCTCATCTTCTGCCAAACCTGAATTTGGGAATATTTTGATCTTAGAACACATGACAAAGGTAAAGTGTGCCAGTTCCTCCCTCCACCCCTTTGCCAAAGAGCAGAGCTGGCAGCAGTGCCTGGGGGCAGAGCACCCAGCTGCTCTGCTGACCTCACCTCCCTTTGCTTGGTGGCTGCTTGAAAGGAACACTGTGTCCATGGTAAAGGTATACTAAAAATGAAGCTTGTGCAAAGCACATCAGAAGCAATATTTATAGCCAGGCACCCATTCAGGTGTCCTATCATGTCAGCTACCTGGCAGATTTCTCCTGAGCTTTCTTGTTTCAGATGGCTGAGTTTTAATGTCTTGGTTCAACTCATGTCTGCTACTACTATTAACCTGCCAAAAACGAAGGGAATACTCATCATTTAATTACTGGTGGCAAATTCCTGTTGCTACCTAGCACAACCTTGTTCCATCTTTGCAAAAAATAAGCACCGTGGGAAACCTAGTTTATGTCTTCTTCATGGGTGGAAGAAAACATGAGGAAGGAGGGACAGATTTGAGGTCAAGGCTGCAAAGAGGGCGTTTAAACAAGTAAAAAGCTTGCCAAAAGACATTTTAGACTCTATCTTGTCAATAGTATCTCCTGATCCCCAATTCCAGTGCCATTTTTGGTTGTGGGTCTTACAGCCTTCAAATAATGCAAAAGGCACATGAAATCTACACTTAAGAACCACAGAATTTTGGTTCCTATGCACTTCAGTATCTATTTATTATTTTCCTTTTGGCTGCATATTTTTGGGAGGGAAGCAAATATGTTTGAATTACAGGGTTGAAACTCATCCAACTTGAGTAACTTTTTGCAAACTACAACATAATTCATCAAGCTTTTCCAGAAGAGAGGAGCTATGTTACAGCAGATGCAGCACGTCTAAACATTGAAACGACACATGCTTGCTGCCCTGCTGCTCCAGAAATGACAAGCCCATATTAAATATACTTCTCCGAAATTCTCCAGAACCTTCCACTATGCTTCAGTGTTGCCAAGATATCTAAAAGTTTCAAGTCTATTTCATTATGTTTCCATCAGTCAATATCTGCCCAGGAGGTTGTCGTTTTTAGCATGGTCTTTAACTTCTGCATGTTTTTCTTGTATAACCACCAGAAGCACTGGTGATGTTTTCAACACCCATCTGCAGTCTTTTGTTTACAAGTGCAGATTGACAGCTTGCCATTATTTTAGGTTGTGGGAGACTGGGAATACCTGGCAACAACCCCCTAGATAACACAGGACGTGATGGGGTATGTTGTGCAAGCATCCCAGTAGCTGACCCAGAGCTGGCCAGACTCGTCCTGGTTTTACACAATGCCACTTTCATGCACTGACTTTCCCCTTGAGGCCTGAGCTGTATCTGAGCTGATTTTGCTCATTCACATTTCACAGTGCCTCCTCTTTCAAGCCATTACAGAATAGCACTGCTGACGCCAGCCCAAGCTCGCAGCACTCATACAGTTCTGCTGGATCTGGATAGAGTCCCTCAGATGTCTTTTGTAGGCCTGATTATACAAGTCACTGATAACCAGATTGGCTCTGTGCAAATTCATCTGGAGTAGGCTTAGATTTGTGAGCTGGGCAGCCCTCCAGGCAGATGCAGCGTAAGTTTGTCTGGATCAAAGCTTGCCCTGGAATTAACATTCACCTGTGCTCCAGTTGAGCCAGTGAGCCTTTGAAGCAATAGGTACACACACAGCTGTTGAAAACAGGAGAAAAAGCCAGTGCAATCTGGTATAATTTGGAACTAGTGTATGTCCCCAGTTGACTTTTCCATATTTTTCCTTCCTTTTCCTTCCCTGCTCCTGCATCTCTTCTCACCACTGCTGTAAGGAACAGCAGTAATGTGTTAAAGATGCTGGCATAGGATTCAAAAGGCACATTCTTTCCTGGCTGTGTCACAAAAATGTATGTGACCTCAGGCAATAGAACTTAGTATTTCTGTGCTTTGACTTCTCATCATTAAAACAGGAGACAGTAGTGCCTCCCTGGAGCATTCTGAAAAATGTGTTCATGTTACCAGCCTTTCCAAGGGTTCAGTTGTATGTACCATCTGAGAGCCCAGCATAAATTTCTTTCATGCTTTCTCTCATTACTGCATCAAAACAGCTCTTTTCTATCAAATGACATCTTTTTCATTATCATCTCTAATACCATCTAATAGATGGTAGTGACCAAATCTATACCCAGTTTCAGTTTACTGAATCTATACCAGGTTGCCATCCAGCAGTTCCAGAACTCCAGCAGTCTCTCTCAAAGTATGTTTCTCCCAGCATATCTGTCCCTCACCTTCAGTGCTTCCCTGTTCCTTGCATTTTTAAATAGGCTTCTACCTTGTTTGCCCTCTGTCAAAATGCCCAATCTGCCTCTGAGTCCTGATACCAAGTCACAGGTGCACCCTAAAGCTTCTCAACATCTCTTTCTCGGTTCTTCACAATTCTTCCACTCAGTCCAATCTACTCCTGTTTCCATGAACTTGGCTCCTCCAGTCACACCTTTAGCCATTTGTCAGTGCTTGTCTTCAGATTTGGGACTCCCTCACACTTCCCATAATTCAAACACATGCTCTGTCACTGCTTTATAGGGAATCATCCCATCCCATGAAGATTTTACAGTGATCCACCAGAAAGAGACAGCGTAATTATTTTAATCAAACTCCTCTTCTTGTCTCTTGCCCATGCTTTGTCCATGCCTTCATCCCTAGATGGAACTAGATGGGCGTTTTATCATCTGGTCTTTGCTATCCAATATATTCATGTAACTCATGCACACTCATTGCCAGACAATTCAGTATCAAGGCTTTGACTTGTGAATGTTGGGCATGGCGGCTACATTCTACGAGGCTCAGATAGCCAATCACTTCAGCAGCATTCAATAAACACTGATAGTAATAGTGTTATCTCAAAGCTTATTTTGCCACGTATCTTTGACAAATGCACATCTGGGTCCAGCTTGTCAGATGTTCACAGTGTGTCTACCTCAAGTGTACATAACTAGATACAGTACGTTTACTGCCTGAGGGTCATCTCCATCATTTTCAGCTCTGTAACTGTGACACACAATCACACTGATCTGTCTGGATTACTACCAAGAGTACAACTGCTGCTTAGAACATATCAGCTTTCTGATGCTCCTCTGTCCAAGGGATAATTCTGTGCCAGCCTTCAGACATGTACCACTGTAAATCCCAGCACCTCTTGATGAACAGCAAAGCCAGAAGCTGTCTCTTCACAGGTTTCAAGCAGGTTCAGGTTCAGTTAGCCCAAAGAAACGATAAGGATCTTTCAGACATAAACACTACAAAGAAAAACATTTGAAACACTGTGAAGTTGCTCCCTTCTGGAAATGCTCTTGTTGAAGAAAAACCTTTTCCACAAGTTTCTGTGCAGACAGCTGGGAATACAGTGAGGTCACAGTTTCAGTTCACAAGCTCCCAAGGACCACACCACTAGTCAGAACTTGGTGGGCTGTGGAGCCAGAGAAAGTCAGAATAAAGACCTCACTGCAGGCAGCATGTCAGAGAGACGGCTGAGGAGAGGTTGGGCATTTTTAATACAATCTTGTCTAAGAGGGTGGATGCTGCTGTTCAGCTATGTTAGAATCACCCAAGTGGAAGCGTCTATTTCCTGCATCACATCACCACTGGGTAACACAAAGGTTATATGAAATCCTCTGACCAAGCACATTCCCTGCTGGTAGCAATCACTCCACAGCTGTCCTTAGAATTCTCTAATTAAGTCTTCCTTGTCATCTGACCTGTCATAAAACAGGAGCTGTCTGCAAACTTAAAAGACAGATTTTGGTTTCAACCTTTCCAGGAGTTCCAGGCCTAGAGTTTTTCTTGACAGGTCTGTAATTTGAGTTTAGGCCTGCCTCTACTTTCCATACTTGCAAAGCTTCCTGCAAAGCAGACATTATGTATTATAATGTGCTATCTCTTGTTTTCATACCATCCTGAAATCCCAGTGAGAGACTGTGCTGTCCCACCGTATTCCAGGCATTACCCTACTTGACACCTCCAAAGAGTCTGGCATTTTGGGAGGTGGAGGAGTACCTTTAAATGTCTTGTCATCTCAAGATGCATTTAGCACCTGCGTCCTATATGCTGCTATAACAAGGTTATGGCTAAGTGACAATCATGAGTTTGACCCCCCCCCATACCAACAGAACTTTCATGCCCAATAGACAATACTCATAGATTAAATTCTCTATTCTATCACCAAGAGCTGGTGCAATTCACTCAACTTACTGACATGAAAGCAAAAATCTGTTAATTATTAACTTAGATGTTTTAGACATCTGCCTAGCTCTAGGGGATACAGTATAAATAAAATCTCATCCCATGAAGTGGACAACTGATCCCAAGAACATCTCCAGGGATCTGGCCTGCCTTTTTGTTTTGTTCTTCAGTCCAACATGCATTCCACCAGCTCTTCTTCCGCTCAAGGCTCAAGTCAGCCAGATCTGGCAAAGTTACAGGCATCTCTGAACCCTACTCAGAAGAAACTTCTATCAGTTTTCTTCGTATTACTCTCCCAGCAGCTGTATCTCATACACACCTGGCAGGTAATTTCTAAATAGCACTTTGACCACTCTATGTTTTGCACTGCAGAATTTGGACTGTTCCAAAGAGCAAATTCACGCCTTGTGCATAAATTCCACTGGAGTCAGCTGCAGGGACTAACGCAACCTTCAGCTAATTGATTACACATTTGGTCACACCGATTCCTGCATCCCTGCTGCCAGGGGCGCTGGAGACACGTGGGAGTGTCACAACACACTGTCCTTACCAAACGCTTTGGCGACATCTCCTGGGCAGTTGCATCCTCCGTCCTGCACAAAGAAAAGACGACAAAAAAAAAATGAGTGGAAGCGAGGTCACTCAGGGAGTCACTGAGAACTGGAGCTCTGCGACCTGCAGCACTGTGGCCCCTGCTCAGGAACTGCGTGTTAAGAGAGCTGATCATGCACTTGGGATGTATTATCTTGGCTACATTTTCAGGGAATCCAGATAATTCTTTCCACTGCTTACCTCCTTGAGGCTCACTTACTCTGTAGTCTACTGATAATACCACTGGTAACAACAGCAATGCAAATTCTTGACTGCAAGTTTCCAAATCCCAGAAACCAGAAAACAAAACCTCCTCTCATCATCTGAATCATCCCCTGCCATTTTAATGAAAGGGTGTATGATGCAGAGGTACCACAAGCCTCTACCTTAAACCACCGAAGACATTTAAAATAACTCTCTCAGCAGTTTACAATACATTAAAAGGTCACAGTGGGAGGCGAGAGGGAATGTACTATCAGTTATATTGGATTTTTATCTGATAATCTCTAACAAACCTGGTTAATACAATCTTTAGCAAGTGAAAATGAGCTTCTCATCCTACTCCTTACTGTTTGCTATGGGCTTGGTAAGGAAACAACAACAGTCTGGACCTTTAGCATTTCAGTCCTACACATTTCAGTTTCAGTGCAATGCAGTGGCTGATGAAGGGGGTTCAGTTGAAGGGAGAGAGGTTGTGTATGTGTGATAGAGCTGTAAAAAAGGAATGGCACACAGCAGAGCTCATCATGTGCTATGGTTCTTTAGGATTTGTAAAGGTCTGAGCACCAGATGAAAGATCCTTTAGTCTACACAGTCGTACCAGGAGAGCTCCCCATTCCTTTGATGATCTGGATCCGTTACAGACTGCCAACATCTTTCCCATTTTGGAAGCCATCCTCAGACTGGCCAGTTACCTCACGCTGTTTCACCTCCCTGTTAGCAGAAATGTGTGACTGTGCATGACCCCCACCATCAGCCACATTAGAGCTGGCTTTGATGGGCAGCTGGCAGTGGGGCTGTAGGTTAGAAACTGTGTGCCCAGAAGAGGATTCAGACACAAACTGAGCAGGTGGATCCAAAAGTGAGTGGCTTTTCAAAGGGCACCCCACTGCAAACAGCACCTGGTAGAACTTTAAAGGCTTTTATTCCATTTGCTGATAACCTCTAGCACATTATGCCTTTTGTTGAGCTTAGACACCCTTGCTGTGAGCTCCAGGAACGAGTGCTGGGCTGACAGTTTAATCTCTCTCTCCTTTTAAGGGCTCTGCTTGTGCAATTCTTTCCCTTTAACAAGTCTGTCATAGCCTGGAAGAGGGTGTGAGTGTGTGTGCTTGTGTCATGGGAGGAAGGGCCAGGGTAGAAAGAAGGGTCTAATAACCTTCAAAGAACAATTTTAGGACTCTTACTATCTGAGAGACACTGGCTTTGAATGCTCTCTGGCAGGTGGGTTGCAGTCAGTTGTTTTTGGGTGGCTCAGTATCTGACTTTTATAACTAACCCAGTAGTGGCAGTGATGAAGGTTTTATGCTTTCAGAGGTACCATAAGGATGAGGGCCCTTACTGTGTAACCATTAATCACTGGCTTCAAAAAATATCACTTTGAGTGTTACTAAATTACAAAATGCTGAGCAGCTTAAGAGACTTGCCCAAAAGCTCACAGGTTACCATTTAAGATAAAAGGAACTGACAGTGTTGATTCACAGCCCTTCTTTATCTGTAGATGTCTCCAGTTACTTCAGATAAGCAGGTAAATTTAGTGATTCACAGAAAGGGAAACAAAAGGGGAACAGATTAAGTTATGTCAGTTATGTCAGAAGAGGCTATATAATAAAGCTATATGCAGTAAAGCACTTCATTCCATGTGAAAAAGCAGGTACTCTGTTTACAAAATAAGAGCGTTCTGCTGCTGTATTGCTTTGGAAGCTTACCCTTAAAATTCAGCTCGTCCCCACAGGGCCCTGGGTCTAGGTTCAAAATGACTTGTAGATGGCTGAGCTTCAGTTACAGAGCTTTCTGCAGGCTCAGCCTCTACCTCAGAACCCTGGGGAAATTTATCTGTAAAAATCTGCCTCTGAATTCAGGAGAACTGGAATAATACCAAAGTAAGACTATGGGAAAGGGTTATGGTCATGGAACCTTTAAACAGCATGATTCTGAGCCAAGTGGGTGCTAGGAAGAAGGATGGAGGAAAGCAGCTTTCCAGTCAACAGAATTACTTTAATGTGGCTGAAATAATGTTTTTGTCCCCAGTCCTGTTCTCCAGATAGATAAGCAATTTTACAGCAACAAAATTTAGCCTGAGTCAAAAAAAATACAGCATGGAAAACCAATATACAATGGTTAAACATTAAGTATTATATGCAATTTATAATGAGTTTATAACTGTGATTTATGTTTCAAGCATCCTTTATAATGAACTGCATAAACAGTGCTTTCTACAGTATCAGCAAACAGATAGCTATTATGCAGGAGATACATAAAGTATGTGGCATAAACAGCTGTAAAACCAATACATATGGTGCTTTATTCTGAACTACATATACTGGATATATTTCTGTGTGGAAAAAGGGACAGTATGGCAGTAGCTGGGTGAAGAAGCCCTTAGTCATTCTTTTCACTGAATGCTGGTGACCTATCACCCAGGCAGGGAGAAAGGGAAGCAGGGATCTCTGTCAAATGATAGCGACATGAGAGAGGACACATGCAGGGCTGCTTTCCATTCCCCACATTACCAGCTTACTAGAATACGTGACTGCCTCTCTGTCCAGCAGAGTTCTCTGACCTACAAGAAACATCTCCAGCAGGCCCCCTCCACTGTAACTCACTGAAGCATTTTCTCAAGGCCAATGGATTAGCAAGAATGAAAATTGAGACTTCTGGCTCCCAGACAAACAGTACAGGACAGAAACCATGTCTGTATCTTAGGGAGGGTTTCCTCTCTGCTTTCAGTGAGTCATGAAAGATTCATTTCCGAGATGAGCTTTGAGTCTTACAGATAATTTAGCATGAGGAAAGTAACCGGTGCAATTTTACCTCCTACTTCTCTGTGTAAATGAATAGACAGACACCAGGTGTTCACTTGGACTATCGTGTTTGCCTGAAAATTGTCACCTTGTCAACGCATCAGTTCCAAAAATCAGATGTGAAAACTTCAGTAATAGGAACGTTTAAAATCTCAGTTTGTGCTCCCATCCTAGCAGAGCTCCTGAAGATCAGGGTTCAGTCGTGCTGTGGTCTCTGCAGTGGCTCTATCTCTGTGCTCAGCACCATCACTTCCTCATTCTGAGAGCAAGATTTCTTTTCCTTCATACAGAAATTGTACCAACATAACAAGAACGAGGAGTTAATTTGATGAAGGTACTGGACAAGACAGAAGTGGATACACAAAAGTACTCCAAGGGACTAACCCATATCACACCATTAGCTGTAATCTACAAAGCTGGCTGGTAGGGTTTGAATCTTTTCACATCCTTCCTGCTACTTCTGTATCAACATAAAAAAAATTGCTGGACACATTTTCTCCTGGGGAATTGACATAGATAGTTGTGGTAATACTCTGCCTGTAGGGATTTCTTTTGGCTCAGGTAGGGTGTGTCCCTTCTTCAATCCCCAGAAAGACAGCAGTGAGACATTTTGAGGGATGCCATGTATACTTGTTGCCACCAGACCCAATTCTATACTTAGAATTGCTGCCATATGGTGTTTTTCCGTCATGAGAATACCTCTCTTCCATGATATTCTTGCCAGAGCTCTGGCAACAACCATGCAGTCCAGCCTTTTCTCTCCCTAATAAATTCACCAATACTCATCTGAATGCTCCAGAATTCAGGCAAAATGTCCTTACCCTTGTTTTACTCTTCTTAGATTGTGTCACAGAGTTGAGCTGAAGTAATGTTAGAGATCCCAGCCACAGCTGAAGGTATTTCTCTTGGCCCAGATGTTGGTAGTAGACAGGTAGCAAATTGCCCTCCTATATACCCCCATAGGGGGCTGATAGGTGTGGGATCACTGAAACCTAAGCAAGTCAAGAACTGATCCATTCCCAAAGCAGGAAAGGAGATATAGTACAGAATCATCTAATTTTTCAACAGTCTGAATACACACTTTGTGTTTTCTTGTAAAATCAGGATAACAGCATTCTTCTGAGGGCTGCTAGCAGAAAATGATTATTGCAAAACTAGGATGGGTGTCTGAGCACCACTGCCAGGATGATACCTATTCTTATTCAGCCTTCACAGTAACTAGTGAGGCTTTCATGCTCTATTGCACACATGTTCTTCTGTCTATTATAAACAGAAACATTTGCAATACTGCCCAAGTCATAAAAAACACAGACTGCTTCTCTTTTTTCTGCAAAATTCATATAGAGGAGCCATGGAGAGGAGGGACTGCATATTCATTAACAATAAAGAGCAAGAGTGATCTGACTGTAACACATGTTCCTGCTCCATTATACTCCAAGACATCCAGTCAAATCCTTTGCCCATCCCAAATCAGTTTGTTTTCCTCTCACCTCCCTCCTCAACAACACAACACAACACAACACAACACAACACAACACAACACAACACAACACAACACTCCTCCTTCCTCACATGGATATTAGTTCCAACTAGGTCAAAGAAACCAGGGCCTTCCAGTGATTTCACTTGGCAGTAGATCTAAAATCCAGTGTGTGGTCTCTCCTAGGGCGGCAGAGGGAGGCTGCTGGCTGTGAGCACAGCACACAGGTGACACCCTGTGCCCTTCCCATGAGCAGCTGCCTCACAGGCAGCCTGCAGAGGCTGTGCCAGCCTGACATGGCCAGGACACACTGACTGCCTGTGTGTGCCCAAGCACACAGGACATTTGGGTGCTGCAGCCTGCACTCTAGCTCAGCCTGGGGCCACGTTTACTAATTTACTTTCTCTCTGTGATGTGAATCTTGTCTTGCTGACAAGAATGGAAACTGCCATTAGCAGACAATACAGACAAATGCTCTTTTTCCTCCATAGGTTTGTTATTTCCCCAGAGTTTAGTGAGAACATACATGGCTCACGTGCCAGCTGTGCTCAAAAGAGCCACCTCAAACACTCCTGCCCCTGTGCAGAGAGCTTTGTGAGGATGCTATCTGAATCAATCCAACTAGGGCACCGATAGGCTTCCATCATTTCACCTTGTACTCCCCTCTACTGCCAGCCCCTCAGTCACACTCTGAGGAAAGTCATGTTTACATTCCACCCCTTTTTCAGAAGTCTTTCATATGAATTACTGTTTGCTTCAATAGTGAAAACACTATCAAGCTTCCTATTCTGTTTACATAACAGCTTACTCCATTCAGGGAGAAAGAAGCAGATTTCGAAAGGCATAAACAGGAGTGAGGTGCCCACATCTTTTTAATGTTAGAGAGCTGGTTTCTCTCCATCTGGATCTCCACTGCCTGTCCCAGGAGCTAAGACAGGAGTCAACTGGGGATGACAGAAGGACAAGCTTTAACATGCAGGGTACTAGACTGTTTGATTCTCCCATTCCACAACGATTTGCATAGTGGGAATCAGACTGGATGATAGTTACTTACAGAGATGATATGTCCTTTCAAGCCATGTGCTGAGTCTGCACACTCAATAACAGCACTTAGCTGTGGATAGCCAACCCCTGTCTTAATCCGAGTGGTACACACAGAACCTAGACAAGAGAACAAGAGAAATAAACATAGCCCATTAGGATGACTGAAACGATACAGAAAAAATGTGTTTTTATCAGCATTATTTTTCTCTCAAGAAGTCTCTATTGCCAATGCTGGCTTCTCAGAAATAAAAGAAGCACACAGGAACTTGAGTTCTGAAATGCTCTCACACCACTTCATAGGAGTGGTGGCAGATAAGACTAATGTCTCCCTTTTCTTCTCCAGGGTAGTCCCAGTTTAGTTCTCATCAGTAATGCTTCTCAGTGAGGGAATTATTGCATCACAAGAAAGTAAATCTGACTGAGGTGCCTAAAGGGAAGGGACAAAAGGACCAGAACCACAACCCGTGAGACTCAGCAGTAGCATTTATGGCCTGAATATTTCTTCTAATAAATATTTCTATCTCTTTTCTGCATGTTTAAAGAAGCAATTCTCTGGTAAAATCTGTGTTGGTGTGGGTTTTTTTGTTTGTTTGCTTGGGTTTTTTTGGGTAAAAACTTTCCCATCTTTTGTTTAATACTGTAGGCAGAAATATTTAGTTGACTGCAATTTTGGGGACTATAAGAAGATCAGCACATAGCATTTAAAAAGTGAGATAAGTAATCATCTGAAAACTGTACAGTGCACCATCAAGGGAAATAATTGAACTGTATCTTATCATTGAACTATGTTATTTATACACATACATTGTGCATGCACGTATGTATAGATAAAAGTAAAGGCATATATATATATAAACCAATTTAGTTACAGTTCAACATAGCAACATGGCCATAGACCTTTTGGAATACCTTCTCTATTTTTTTCCTCAAATTAAGAGTCAAAAAGAGGACTGCTTTTTGCCATTCTAGGTCCTGTAAGTTAGGATACAGACTTAAAAGGTCTGCATGATAACAAGAATTTAAAACAGACTCTAAACCAAATGCAGTGAAATCTAGATACCTTCACTCAGCTGATATCCAGATATACTCAAACTACCAGTAAAACAAAAGTTACCAAAGACTCTTCAAAGAACTGACAAGTGAAAACACTGAGAAGAATTCTTGCAAAACAGTAAGAAAATTAGCTTTAATATAATTTCCACAGGGCTTGTACTTTACAGTGTATGTAATGTTTAATAATAGATCACTGCCATTTTCCACAGGATGGATCTCTATCTGGAAAAGAGACTCAAGACCTGAGGAAGGAACACTTGTTACCTGTGGGTTTGTGTGGTCAACTTGTAGAGATCTGTTCAGGAAGATCTCCAGGGTGGACTATACAGCATTTACTCGTATTTCCATGTTTGAGGCTACAAAGTATAATTATTATTCTTTTAAATCTGAATTTGCCCATGACAATTACACCATGAAATATCTGTTGTTTATTCTTCATGTATTTTGCAATATTTATTGCTTGATATTTTCCCAGGCACAACTGCAAGGTTTATTACATCATTTTCTCTGCTCCTGTTATGCATTCATGGACTATAACTATCTGGCACTGCAGAGTAAACAATCTGCCTGCACTGCACTGGATGATCACAGCTATACTGTCAGTGGCATTTGTGTTAGCCACTTTAAAACCAAGCCCACATATGGCGACTCCAGCAGCAGACTAAGAAGAAAACAGCAAGAGAAGGAACATGTGAAGGAAGGCACAAGGCAGTGTATGCCAGACAACAATATTAGGGAAGGGAAGATAGAGAAAACACTGTAAGAATTTCAGGGTCCTCTTGTTTATCCATGGAAATGTTAGAGTGATATGTTAGAGTGCATGTAGGTGCATTAATGTAAATTTTAGTTCCCAGGCAATAGTAACATGTAGAGGCAAAGTTCTCTGTATTTCACAATTGACACCATTTCGTCTTTGAAGACATTGACAAGGATAACTCAGCCTCACAGAACACAAATCATAAAGCTATTCAGAAGCCCGTCTTCCTTGATGGAAGTGGACACCTGAACACAGCAGCCTTTGAGCTTTAGCTTGGATGGCTCACCCTCTTTTCAAAAGGCTAAAAAGTGTTCTCCAAAACAACACTTTATCAGTGATAATGTCAGGAATTCAGGCAGCCCAGTGCTTCTAATAACAGACATCTTCACTGACTGAAGGTGCAATATGCAACACTGTGCAGTATGAAACACTAGTACCCTGTGTGTGTATTTCTTAAACACACTGTGTGCAAGCTCACTGGTACTTTATTGACCTGAGTGGGTCTTGGCATTCTAACAGGCAAGAAAACTGCATTATACACTTGTTCCATCTGGACAACTCCTCTACCAATGGTACCAAAAGCCATCCTTATTTGACTTACCTGGTCCAATACCCACTTTAATAATATCTGCTCCAGAAATAATAAGTTCTTCTACCATCTCTCCTGTCACCACATTGCCTGCCTGGAAAGAAAGAACAGTATCACATGTACAGGAGATTTCAAGACTATAGCAATAAAGACAAAATATGACAATGTAAAGTTTTATCCAGAGCTTTTACAAGTTGAACTATGCAGAGTATGGAAGAATATATTCACCATACTGTTCCTTAGACATGCCACCGAGACTAAACCAGTTGTACAGGTAAATTCTCCCATCAACTGAATTTAACAATTAGTCCAGTAAACTCTGATCCTTAGCATCCCATCAAGAGATCTGCTTTGTCATCTATCCCCCTAATCCTCACTCAGAGGCTCTCAACCACATCATCCCTAACCACAAGGGCTATTTTCTCTTATATACACTGAACTCCTCCACGTCTCCTGCCCTACCTATCTCTCCTAAACAGCCAAGAGACCTCCATGCCTTTTGCCTAACTCACTTGGCAGGAAGAATTTCAGATCTTCTTGTGTAAAACACAAGAAAATATCTTTTTCCTTTAGGATCCAGTATTTTGCCCACTGAAAGTAAGGTACTATTCTTCTAATTTTGTGCAATTTTGCCATACCAAAATTGGTATGTTCATAGAGATTATATAAATCTGAACATTACACCATATACATACCCTATATATTTGGTTGTGGTGATGCTACTCGTTAAAAACAGGGGTTTGGTTCCCTCTGACCTTTGCAGACATACAAAGAGCGTGCTGTTTAGGGTGACATCTTCTTTGAAAGCAATTCTGAATTGGTTTATGTTCTTTACCATATTTTTTCTTGCACTTCAATAGCTCTTTCCCTCCTTTTGCCTACATTGTTATCTTTGCTGAACGTGAAGGCTGCTCTCTCAGCCTTTGTCTTGCTTCTTCTAGAAAACTTCTTCTATTGACTGTCCCCTAATCAACTGCTTAGTCTTTGTTTGCCTTCATACCAGACTTCCTTGGAAGTCGTACCAGACAGATCTTTCTTGAACCTGAGGAATGAGAACTATCCACAGTGGTACAGGTGAGTTCTCACCAAGGCTTTGCACAATGCTTGCCTTTTCTATGGAAATATCTTGCCTGACAAACAAGAATGCATTTGCCTGTGTCACACTGGTGGTTCACAGTCACCTTGAGATCTACTCATGCCTCCAGGAACATTTACCTACTCCAAATTCTAGCAGAAACTTGTAGGACTTCCCTTGATACTGTGTTAGCTATTCCTAGAATAAGGTTTTTCACATGTGGTTTATTGAGGTAGGGGTCCTCTTCAGTCAGAGCTTCGTCTGGGTATGGGGCCTGTAGTAACATGCCATGAGATACAGATTTTTCTGGTGCATGGATGCTGTGAATGCAGAGGATGCCAGTGTGATGAAGTTGCTGACACTTTTAATAAAAGAAACTACAAAACAACCTTCTAGCACACACTTGGTAATTGGCTTGCAAAACTGGTCCAGTAAGTGCAGAGAGCTGCCAGTCCATTTCTATTCAGTTAAAGAAACATTTTGATGCAAGCTCAGTGTGACAAGACAGGCCCTTGCATGTGTCCAGTTGTGGATCTGATGGATCAGCAGTCAGAATGAAGCTAGAGATTAATTCCCTTGCCAGGAGAGTCCTCTATCCAGATGATTTTCAGGGAAAAGATGGTCTTCAAAAAGCAAATATTTCAACATTTGAATCCTATTCAAAGGAGATTTATGAGCTAAAAACCTATGCTTTGAGTTACATCTGAAAACAAACTGTTAGCCAGCGCATTTTCAGACCACGCTTTCCTCTCTGCAAAGAGCTGCACAAGACAAATGAATGCTGACATAGCACACACTGAACTGACTCACAACAGCTGTACTAACTGCATTCCCATACTCTGAGGGAACATTGTACAGGAATGCAATCCTATAAACGGCACTCCACAATTTAAGAAGGACATGAAGGTCTTTGAATGTGCCAGCAGAAGGTAGCAAAGCTGGTGATGTGACTGAAAGGCAGGTACTGTGGACAGTGGCCAAGGCACTGAGCTCATCTAGCTCAGTGATAAGGGGGCCAAGGGGTAACCTCATTGCTCACTACACCTTCCTGAGGAGGGGAAGTGGAGAGGGAGGTGCTGAGTTCTCCATGGGATCTAGTGACAGGATGCATATGAATGGCTCAAAATTGTGTCTCTCAGGGAGGTTCAGACCTGACATGAGTAATCATTTCCTCAGTGAGAGGGTGGATAAACCCTGGAACAGGCTTCCTAGAGAGGTGGCCAATGCCCCATGCCTCTGTGTTTAGTTTCCCTCACATCCTTCTTGTACACTGGAGTAACACTGTTTCTCCTATCAGCAGGAACCTCCCCAGACTCCCAAGACCTTTGATAGATGATGAGAGGGGTCCTGCTCTAACATTCGCTAGCTCCTTCAGTGCTCTTGGACAATTACAAGCCAAGTTTGGTTTGTATTTCAGTTCTATGGCTTGTCTCATGTCTATAGAACATTCCTAACTAGAAAATCTGCACAAGATAAACCTCCAGTTTTCCACATCACCTGTTTTGTACTTCTACAAAAGACGAGTTATTAATTTCTGGAGAGCTGAATTTAGATCTAGAGATGTTCAGAAGACCTCTTACATAATGATATTGCAGGAATTAGCAAGTGTTTGTAGCAGTATTGATAGGGGCAGACGAGGAGGCAAATTCTAGATACCTTACTTAGTACAGCTTTTATTCAAATGTAACTACTGCTGAAGTCAACAGAAGGGTACCCAGGGAACACTGGGCAAGGTCTGTTCTCCACTTACTGATTTCTGACTCTTATTTCACCATTTATTTATTTTTACTGAATTTTGCTCCCTCCTTTTATGAGCTTGAAACAGCTGACCACCTGAAGCACTTATAAAAACAAGGATAATATCAAGCAGTCATTTGTGGTCTATGATATAGGACCACTTAACTTTGCTCAAAAGAGCATGATATTGATTAAAAATAAAATAAAATAGAACAATCAGGAAATAAAGGATGTATAATAAGTACAGTCTTTCAGCTAAGTGCTGCTTCCTTTCTGCTCAGTGGTAATTTATTATACAAAGTGCTGTACATTCCAAAGTGAGGTGATGGAGAGTGTGCCACTTAGGACATGAAGGAAGTAGTTTACCTCTAGAAAGCAGATGACCACCTGTGCTGTATGACACACACCACATTACAACTCAGTGAAATACTGGAACATATTCGAAAGATTCATAAATAGGAAGGAGCAGGTATTCAAGTCAGTGGTTCCATGAGATTTGGGATCAAATATGTATTTAACTTAAACAGCAGTGTCTTCTTATTAACAGAGCATAGAGGGTTGTCAAACTGTCTCTTCAGAAATGCTAACCAGACGTTTACTGTTAAGTTACTGCTAGGAAATGTTGGAACCGCATATGTTGGTTCAAAATGCTCATTCTAGCAAGGAAAAGCACTTATGTCCCCAGCATACATTTTTTCCTGGAATGCATGTACACATATCACTGATTTCTGTCTTTCTGAATCTGCAGATCCTTAACAAAATTTTAAGGAAGACGTGGAGCTCTACATAGCAGATTTCAACCTGCCAGTGAGAGGCTTGCTTCTTTTAGGTACCTTTTGCAGACCTCAGAGAGCACAAAAAAAACCACTATGAGACTGGCACAGCTATCTGTATGTGAAGAGACCCCAGTATAACAGCTGAAAGGAAATCAGTTTACTCACATCCATACAGCTGAACTGTGTTTTACTGAAACCAATGCTTGCCTTACCACTGATACCAATACCTCAGCTGAACTGTGGCAAAAGGGCTTTTGAAGTCCCCACTGGTATGATAAAGCCAGAATATCTTAACTTAAAAAAAAATCTGAAAAGGTCAATATAGAAAGACTGAGACTACAGAAATGAAACCCTCTTAAAATTAACTTAAAAGAAGTTGGAATGTGCACAGTGAAGTCCTACAGACAATACACTCTGTAGTGTGTTTACACAAGTAGTCAGAGAACATAGAAATTGGTGCAAGTATTGTGATGTACCATCATTCAGTATGAGGTTTCAAGTCAACACCACCCTGGGTGATTCCAGCACTATCCAGGAACTGTGGGTGAATCCTGAGGAAAATCCTGGCCTCAGAAAAGTCAAAGGGAGTTTCACTACTGACATTAATGCAATAAAGATTTTACCTAACAGGATTATAAAGACTACGGCATCTCTGACAGAGATACAAAATTAGTGAACACAGTAGGGCAGTGCCTCTGAATTTCAGTCAGGCATTTGATACTGTGCCTCATGAAAGCCTGCTATAAATATCAACTCATACTGCTTAAGACAGGAACACTGCTGTACTGATTGAAAGCTGCTGGCAAATGGCAATGGATGGAGCTGGGGAGAAGTGTCTATGACAACAGTTCTCAAACTTTCTTCTTGTATCCTAGAGAAAAGCACAGTCTGTGCCTCCACATTATCAGGAAGGCGGCCAAAGGACACTTCCCAACCACGAAAGCATGAGATGGAGGGAGATGCCCTTTGCAAGGCTGAGCCATACCCAGTGGGTGCTTGCACTCAGTGCTGTGCCTGACCTGAGACAGGCTGAGCAGCATCACTCTCTCCTGTCCTGGGATCCTGCCTGGCCCCTGTTCTGAGACTCAGCCCTGGTGGACATGCCACGACTGAATTTACTCTGGTGTATGTTCCAGGCAGAGATGAACTGGGAGTAGTCTGCATGGCTTTCTCTGACTGGATCCTGCCTCTAACTAAGGTCCAGAAAAGTTCTGCTACCGACTCCAAGGAGGAACAGCAGTTCTTAGCTCCTGCTGTTTCCCTCAGCTTCTGCTTTGCAATTCTGCTTGTCTCCTTCTCTGGCCCACATCTTATGGGTGCTACTGTATCTCCAAGTGTGCTCCTGCCTCAGTCTTTCTCCTGCCACACCTTCTGCTCCCCTCAGGACTGCTCTTCTCTAATGAACAGAGGAGTACCATGAAAAAACAATCAGGATAAAAATTTGGCAAACCTTGCTGGCAAAGGTAACTTAGCTTGTAAAGACTTTCAAGATGATGGAATAACCTAAAGTCTATAGTTAAACTAATAAATAAGGACTGTGTGACCTGTAATATAAAGGTTCTGATCCTCCATCATGAATGCTGACCAAAGGTTTTCTTTAGACTTGAGCAAGCAAGCACAACTGATGCACATAACACTGTGCAACATCAAAACACTCCAATGGGTGATCCTCCTCAGGATCTTCCTGGTTCTAGAAGGCACTTATGAGACACTAAGGCGACTTAAATACTCCTTCTTCCCCCATTCCCAACCTGATGAGTGATTTAAGACAAGTCACATTATACCTTTGTGCTCCTGTTTGTCTTCCCTACCCTTTGTATTCCATGGAGAAACTTACCTTCTTTGTAAATGAATACAAAATGCAGTAGTGAAAAAACCTTGTGTCAGAACCAGGCAGAAGAAAATAAGGTAATGTGATTATAAAAGTAAGTATTTAAAAAGACAGAAACATGCATTTGAAAGGTTGTTACACAACAGACATTCTCCATCTGCAGGGGAGTATTGGCCACAGAAAGTACTACATTAACCACGTCCCCTTTCAACCTCACAGCTGAACCCATTACGTGGCCCCTGGGAACACACATTCCCTGAGATCCAGCGTTGGGTTACTGTTATGTATTGCACTGCAGCTGACTGTGGAATGAATAGTCATGCTGAGGAAAGCAAACAAGACAGCCTGCAAGCTCCTGGAGATCTCTTTCAGCTATGAGAAAGCTTCTTTATTTTTATACCTCCTATTTAACTGCTAACTCTTTTGTTTGAAAGCCCCAACAGCAGAGGCAGGCATAGCACAGACACATCAAAGCAGCTGGAACAGGTAGCAGCAGGATATGTCTTCCAGATTACCATTAAAAGGACCCTAGACCAGCTCCTGCATTTCAGCCAGGAACAGCTTCAAAAGGCCATTGTGGCACAGAATGTGAATTCACTTGGAAGCAGGATAGAGGTGGGTGTCTCTAGTTGAATCAGAGACCTTCAGGGACTGAACAGATTCTGGAGGCTTTGGAAAACTGAAGGTTTTTGAACACGCGAAGTTTGTTAGCATGCTTTTAGGAGTGGAAATTATTGCTGAGCAGATATGAAAAACATAAGCCATATTAAACCACGTTCAGAGAAAGGAACTACAATCAGAGAAGGCAGCTGAACAGTTCAGGGCTGTAAATGTGCTCAAGCAGGTGGTGCTGTCAGGATAATGAGACCTGAAGTAACAATAATCTTAGCCACAAAAGCAGAGACACTAGGAAGGCAGCTGAACAAAAATGGAAGGTGCATGAGACTGGCCTAAGAACCCTGGACTAAAATCTGGGCTTGATACCTGACTTTGACATTGACCTTCTCTGCCTTCTGGGAAATTCATCTTGGTTGAGTTCCCTCCTCAGCCAGCAAAGTCAGCAATCTGTGGGGAGGTGGAGGAGGGCATGACACATGATTTTCTTTCCACACCTGACAGAGATGATCTTAAGGTTCAACTATGTGATTTAAGCTCCCTCCCACAACTGTTCAAAGACAGCGACACTGAAGTAATCATGTCACTAGGGACAATACTTCAGATCCAAAGCAAGGAAACAGTTTCTTCTGCCACTTCAGTGAATATAAAGCAGAAAGCTCAGAAGGCCCACATTTGTCATTTCATAGTTCCAAAATCTCTCTCCAAAGACATGAGAAATACGGCCATACCAAAATGGTTCCCACCTCTCCTGGAACCTGTTGAAGAATTTCTGTTCATTAGCCTATGATAACCCAGAATCCAACAAGCATTCCAGCTCAATTCAGTTTTACATCATTCAGAAGCAAGAATACTACCTTCCTCCAACATGGGAGAAAGGAATGCATCCTCCTCTGAGCTGCTTGAACATGTTATTCTCTATTGAACCAAGGGAGAATGCATATTTAGGAACATTCTTACTTCACATTTACTTTACATGCATGAAGCTTTATCTCTGGCATGGGAAAGCAGGCAAGTGTTTCCTGAACACATGATTCTTTTGCAGCACTGGCTTGAAGAAAGGCTGGTAGCCTCATTACAGATCTGCTTCTTGTTTGAGGATTTCTGCTATTCTCGTGGAAACAATTCAGACACATTTCTTCAAGAGCCCTTGGAAAGCAGCAGCAGTGCTCTGCTGCAAGGAGTTCCACGTGCATGCAAACACCCTATTCTTAGTGCAAAAGGAAGCATGGAATTAGTACTCTGAGATGGGATAGTACCATCACAGAAAGCACCATGAACAGCCCCAGCACTGACCATTTTACTCCCTGATAATGCTGTTTGCAACTGCCCAGCATCCCTCTCATTCTTATCATGGGCAAGGATCAGTCTGCATTGAGCTGTCTTCACAGTGATCCAAAAGTCATTGACCCCAACTGGCCAGAAATGCTGGCACATTTCCACAGCAAACCTCTGCTTGGAATCACCAAAATAAACCTACACACTTAATGATTAGAGAGGTCTTAATGACGGGAGAGGTCTCATCTGGTGTGGGAAGGAGGACATGAGCAGCAAAAGAACTGGATCCACCCAGTCCTCCATACCAACTTAATCAGACAGCTGTATGAGAGCACATGCTAAACATTCCCACAGAAATCAGCAATGGAAGACGGACAATGCCAAACTGTTGTTAAACATCTTTTCTTACTTTCCTAACTTCTCTAGCTTCTGATGCCTACCAGTCAAACTCTGGGTCCTGTTCCTGGACAGAATTCACACACACACACTCTCCAACCTTTCTACACACTTACCATAATGGTGTGATGTGGGAACAGGGCACGGACGGACTTCACAAACTCCACAAAATACTCTGAATAGCCGTTTGCCACATCCAGGCAGATGTATTTGATAGCTGGAATGGCCTCTAGTATACTTGTTAACTTTTTCAAATCATCTTGTCCACTACCTGAGCTTGCTGCTACATGCTAAAAAAACAGAGAGAACAAAACAGAATAGAAGGGTTTCAAAAAACCGAAAAAAACACACACAATTTGTATGTCTTTTCCTGCACAGTCTTGGCAGGACTTGTGCTAGTAACTAGTGAAAAACTGCACTATGTAATATGAAATAAATACCTTCCTGGGAAAATCAGTGGGCTATTTCTGTCTTTTTTAAGTGATATAAAACAGAAAAATTAGCATTCCAGCATTCATTCACAAGTAGATTGTCTCAGGCATATATAATTATCTGAGATCAATCAAGGTTCAGCCATACTCATGTTAACATGAACACAGATGAAAACCTAACTTGGTATATTTGCAGGAAGTTAGACAGGCAAAATTTGGGGTACTGTCAGAGAGTAAAATCTGGGTCTTTAAGTTCACAAAGTATTCCTGTGACCTACAGAATCACAGAATAATTTTGTTTGGAAGGGTCCTCTGGAGATTTAGTAGTCCAATCCCCTTTCTCAAGCAGAGTCAGCCACCATTGAAAACAAGCAAATTTCTTCTTTCTTTGTCTTCCAATGAGTTCTTTCCAAAAGAAAAATAGTTTCCACAGCTGCTGGCCTACAAAACCTCTGCAGAAATCCAAGGTCACAGTGCAAGTCAGTATTTAATCACTATAGGAATGGGAGATCCTATTCCAGTCATTATGTAGCACAAGTAAGTTTGGAAGTGTTCAGACACAGGACATTCCTGGGACCACTTTCTACCCTATGCTGGCATATAAGTAATTCTCATTGGCCGAAGTGCTAGGCTCACTTTCAGACAACTCTGTAATCAATAGCCTTTATAATATAATTCTAAAATGTGCCACAGGTAAAGATACAGCACAGCTGTGTGGTATTCTCTTCTATACTGAGAAAGATCAAAAACTGCACTGAACTTTGAGCAGGAAGGGGAGATGGCCAGGCACACTTAGAGCGCCTCTCCTGGTACAGGGGCCTGCCAGAAGAAAAGAAGAAGTCTGAATGTGAGAGAGTCACAACTTAAGTCAATGTTTAAATTTACTAAATATAATGGCTCAGGCTAGGACCCTGTGAACATGTGGGATAGCACAGCCAGGAATAGCACAAAGTGAGCTCTGGTGCAAGAAGGTAAGTGGAGGACACAGACTCTGACAACTTCCAATGCTCATCCCTGCCTGGGCCCAGCACCTGGGCCCCTCCAGCCTGTAGACTCCAGATCGACTTGCACACCTGATGGCAAAGACTTTACCTGGCACAAGAGTGTGCAGGGCCAGTTGGGTTACTTGGAATTATTCACACTGGTGCACTACCATAGCTCCCAACAGCAACAGAAGCACAATACTCATACCTACTCTCAAGTATTTCCTCCTTCTTACTTCAGGATACTTCTGTTTCCATTCCAGGCATATATAAACTTTCCTTTTTTGCATCTTAATAGAAGCACTTTCATAATTAACTCACACAGTTCTTCTTTTAAATCAGGACAAACCACTTTCCTTGATGAATTTAAGAACAGCAAATATCTTCATTCCCCAAAACCTCACTTGACAACAGTATTCCCAAGAGACTCCAGTGTATGTGAGTTCAGAACAAAGCAATAAACCACAATAATTTACAGTAGAAAAATGTACCTCAAGGCATTCTGGGTGATTGGCAGCAAACAGTTTCCATTCTTCCAGAGAATAATGCTTGTGAATTGCAGTGAACATTGCATGCTAGCAAAAAAACAAGAGAACTGATATTAATGTCCGAGTTAGTAATTTTCCCCTCAGCTGCAAAATAAGGCATTAGAAGTATAAAGTGCCCCTTTTAAGTATAGGCTCATCCTGCTTGGAAGAAAGAGTAACAATGAATAACAGACCAGGCAACTATAAACAGCTCTTCAAAAGTAACTTGGCATACTTAGCCTTTCAGGACCAGGTTTATGGTATGCTTCATTAAGCTACTGTCAGTATTTTGAATGTGACAGAGGCTCATTAACTTAGAAATTTAAAAAAAAAAACCTTGCTGCAGCTCTATCCCATAACCTACACTTTCAAAACTTGTCAGCTAATATTTTTTTCTTCTGGCAGGGAACACAAAGGGACCTCAAAAACTAAGCTCTAGAACCTCTACCAGAAGCTGAGCTACACCCAAGATGGAAGCTTCCCAATATGGAAGCAACTCCACTGAAACTTTCTTGTATCAGGAGCCCTGTCTGTGGTAACTGTGCTGTTGTAAAAGCACACCTGCTTTTTCTTATTCTGGAGTTTTAAACTCACGTTCCCCTGATCTCCACCAAATTTAGCAAAACCATCAACAAAGGCTGTTCATTGTCACCCAGCAACTTCCCAACTGTTGCAGAAATGAGTTAAGACTTACTTTTGCCATAACCACGGCCATTTCAAACGTCCCCACAGTGTCCATGTTTGCCACTATAATGGGAATTCCTGTGTATGTCTGCTTGGAGTTGCGGAAGGTGAAGGTGCGCGTGAGGTCGACCTGCAGTGAACAGACACGCATTCTTTTAAGTAACTGATTGTAATCTTACACCACAGATTTCAGATACAGCACATTTAGACACAGCTTCTTGATTTTCCTCACATTTCCTGTTCCTTTTGTTCCACTATTACTTTTTTTTTTAACAACTTCTGCCTTCCAAATAAGAAAAAAAATTCAAAAGAATGTTTTCTGCATTAAACAGAGCTCTTACTTAACAAAAAGAATCAAAATAAAATTTTAAAAAGAGAAGGAATGAGGCAGAAGGGCTTGGAAAAAAAGGACAATGAGGGCTCTGGGTTATTATACACAGAAGTAACCTCAGCTGTTTGTATGGCTGCCTGAGAATCTCAAATGGAAGTCCTAACTCCACAGAAGTCAGCATTTCAACTTCCTCTGTCTCCAAGGCATAGAGGACTTTATTATATTGTCAATTACCTTAAAGACTGGGACAAAGTATGCTCTTTTGGCCATGGTTACCAGCACTCTTGCCATACAATATCAGCAATCATACCTTGGCTTCCTAAACCAAGAACCTGCTAGTTTCTAAGTTAATGTCTTAAAACTGTATCCACCTTCACCTTCAAAGTTATTTCTTCTTCAGCAGCTTCAAATGATCATGGTAACATCGGGCATTTTTTTCCTTACATCTGCAAGAGGTATTATCAAATTAGATCAGTTCCCACTGGCCTACCTAGGATCTTCCTACCTAGGAGAAAAACTCTCAAAAGGAAAAAAAAAAAAAGAAATGCACAACTCTAAGATATTAGTTTAGTCTCTAGCAATAACAAAGGCTCTTTCAGTTTTCACTAATCCTCACTGCAACTTTATCCCAGTAACATCTGGAGATCTGAAATAAACTGAAATCCATCATGAGAAAGAAAGCAACAGAAAAAACACAGGATTATTTACTATTCAATTAAAACATATTTTGAGTACTTCCAAATTGCAGGCTAGATTCTGATTAATACTGTGAAGAATTTATTACTGATTTGTGTAAGAGAAAGAACTTGGTGCCTTAGTGATAAACTGTGAATCAGGTTCTCATATAAGCTTGTAAGTGAAGGGTCACTTTAGTGAACAAGCTAAGATATATCTTAATGGAGACTCCCCTTTCTCCTATTTACTATCAGAAGTCTAATTCTCCAGCCATCATGGATGACAAAACATTCTTACAGGAATTTTGGCTGCAGCTAACATTAGAAAATATTACGAAGAAGATAGTATAAAACAAGTATGAAAATTTAATTGACTTTACTCCTTCTTAATACAATGTATTAACTAGAACCCAAGGTGAGGGCGGAAACAAGAGTATCTCACAACCAATTCCACACAGATACCAGCACCAGTTTCACAAAGGAAAAACATCCCTTTCAAAGGAACTTCAGAAAGGAAAAGAGTTACATTTCAGAAAAGACATCAAAATACTGCAAAATAGACACAAGGCAAGAACTTGCCTTGTAATTTTTAGTCCTTTAGCATCCTATAGCAATAAGACAAATAATATGTTGCATAAAAACTATGACCTTTGCCTAGTAAATATATTCAGGGCTTTTTCTTGTTTTATGAGAGACAATCAACAGCCACTACCCAGTTTCGCCTTCTCCATTCCACTCCTCACTTTATGGACTTTCAGTATATCCTCCACAGCTCTTTCTTCTCCATACTGAATTATCCTAGTACGTTTAGGTTTTTCCTCATGTGGAAATCAGTCAACACTGCTGATCATGCTGGCTGCAATTCTATCTACCTATTTTAGCAAACTGTGCTGTTCTTGCGGACTTACTTCAATTTAAAAAAAAAAATTAATTAACCACTTCCTACAGGACACTTGTCTTTGAACTTGCAATGGACAGAGTGCATAAGTAAGCCCAGCCAAGGCAAGAACAGGCTATGTGATTACCATGACCCCATAGACAGATAATGCTGCTCCCACTCACATCTTTGCTCTAACCAATTTCTCTATTTGAATTAGAGCATCACATTTTCTGGTATCTTTTCAATAGGAGAAAGCAACCATGGAAAACGAAGACAGTGCAAGGAATCAGAAACAAGTACCAACACAGCAAACCTACAAGATCTGCAAACATCTCAAACTGCCTCTCTAGGAAGCTGCGTGAACTCTAGTCACTGCATAAAAAGCTATCCTTGCGCAAAACGAGGCATTCACACCAGAGAAGCAGACGCTTCCTGATATAAGCTTCAAAGCAGCAGCTTGCCGGGTAACAGGCACTGTAGTATGCTGCCTCTGTTCCTCTGCCAGAACTATTTATTTATATTCTTGTTTTGAAGCAGACTGGGGCTGTCCATTTCAGATCTGGCTCTTGCAGACTGTTTATCCCTGTTGCCACAGCCTCAGTGATGGTGTCCAATTTCTTAACCTTCATCGGTTTTCACTGACCCCCTCATGACACGCACTTTTTCTCATCTGCAATGTTTTAACAGTTCATCATAGGCACCCGTTACAACCCTGCCATATCAGCTCATGTTCCTCCTATCGTTTTCCCTTCCCAGCAGCCTGCACCCTGCTAAATATACAGAACACTGCACTTGAAGGAGCCATGTGCCTGCCACTCACTCGGTGGAGCACAGCTCCACCTGTTTGCCAGGCCGGCACAGTGAATTCTAAGGAGGGATCCATAGGTCTCCAAGCAAATGGCTTGAAAGTGCCCACAGGCTTTATGTGCATCAATTGTACACAATGAGAGTTACTCGGCCGAGACACTGTTCATCATAAACTAAAAATTACTTGCTAGAGATCAGCTTTCTACTGAGAGGGCCTCTCACACCTTCTGATGGCAATGAAACTTTGCGTAGTTGTTGCCCTCAAAATCCCTGGCTATGGGACCATAGTAAACACAGCCTCTCTGTTTCACTTTCCCTTTCTACCTCAGTCTCTCTCTCTTACAACTGCATGGCCCCTGGAGAAAACCTTAATCCTCTTTTCATCCCCCAACACAACGTAATTCCTTCTTTAGTCAAACTAAATCCTTTGTTAACCTTGAGGTTACGAGGGGTAAACGAGAAGGCACCTTCGATCCTGAGGCAGCCATCTTTTTTTGTGGATGCAATCGATCCTAATAGGATTGATTTCCCGGGGTCTTTCCCGATCCCTGATGAGAGAAAACTACAGACCCGTTCCGGCTGACAGTGGCCAGCAGGGACACAGCTCAAGGGGGACTCCAGGGCTCTGCACACACAGGTCACACAGGGGTTAAACCCAAACGAGGGGCACCCATCGCCCCAGGTTTGATGTGATTTCCCTTAGTACCCCCCATGACGGGCTGCGCACTGAGAAGCGCTCCCCAGCATCTTCGCGGGTTTACTACAATTTTTTTTTTTTTTTTTTTTTTTTTTTTTTTTTAAGAGCAGAGCAGTTCCTCGGTACCAGCACCGCCCACAGCCCCCGAGGTGAGGGCACTGCAGCCTGTCAGGTGGCATCACCGGCTTCTGCCGGCCCAAGCTGCGGGGCGGGTAACCGGACACCCCTGTCCTGCAGCGCTGCTGGCTCGCCGCCACCCCCTCCGAAACCGGAGGTCAGGCCCCGCTCGGCGCCGCAGAGGCACCTGTTAGGAACCAGCAATCCCCTAATGCCCCCCTTATATTTCGGCTTGAGGAGCGAGGGAGGCCAGCGCCACACCAGCCGCCCCCGGCTGCGCTGGGGCCGAGGGGGGACACGCCGCGGACTTCGCAAACCCGGCCCCATCCTCCCCTCCCGGGAGCAGCGGCATCCCCCCCGCCACGCAAAGGGCGTCTCGATCCAGGAGGGCACTGCTCCGCTAGACCAGGGAATAAAAATAAAGCGGGGGGGAAGGCGGGTTAAGGAAGTTAGGCGTTGAGAAAGGGGGGGGAAGCATGCTGGGTTTGGATGCCCCCACCTCTGCTCTGCTTTTAAGGCTGCTCCTTTTAGGTCTGACCAGGACATCTTTAAAGTCCAGTTTGAGGTCTGCGTCTACCCGGGGCATCTCGCTGGGGAGTCGGGGTGCGGGGACCGGGGCTGTCCTGGCGGCGGAGGCGCTGGCAGTGGCGGCCCTGCTGTGCTGGCTGTACCGCCCCGCCTGCAGAGCCGAGCCGCGCCGGCCAAAGCCCGCCGGCCGCGCACCGAGCGTATTTATAGGGCGCGGGCACCGGGCCCCATCGCTTTATTAGGCGAGGGCTGTTTTTAGCCGGCCGGTCCCTGCCCCGTTCCCCGCCGCAGCCACCCCCGCCTCTCCGCCGGGCAGCGTGCGGAGGGGGGCAGACGGGGACGCCTCGCCCGTCCGCAACCGCCCCGTGCGGGGCGAGGCGCCGGCGGCACCGCGGCGGCCTTAAGGGCAAAGCAAGGGCAGAGGAAATGGCGCCTCCATGTGACCGAGCGGGCCCCGCCGCCGCTGGTACCGACTGCGGGAGCCTGGCTGTGCCGGCCGGGCGCTGCGGGGCTGAACGGACATCTTGGCCTGCCTCTCTACCTTCCACCGCCCCGACCGCGGGTTTGCGGCGTTTCCCCAACGCTGCTAGGGCTGCTGCAGCACGGCCCGAGATGCTGTCCCTCCAGCCACATAAAAAAGACACCACTTGGTCTAGCTCGGCTGCCGTGGGAATCCCACTTCCCGGGTGCTCTGCTCTGAGCCCAACCCCGCCCCGTCCTTGCCCGGTATCCCGTAATGCTGAGGCAGAGCTGGGCTCCCCATCGCCCTGCGGAGCTCCGCAGGGCCGGAGTGTGGCTGTGGCGTTAGAGACGTTGGGAAATGTGCAGCTGCTTGGTCATAGGAAAGTGGTCAGAGCACAGCCACCTGCAGCTGCCTCGGGAATTTCCTACTTCACTGCACTTAGTGAAGCAACAGGGGAGTTTTGTTGGGGTTTTTTTGTTTGGTTGTTTTTGTCACACACCCCCCCCCCCCCCCCCCCAGCATACAGGAGCCTGATTTGTGACTATTTCTCCCATTTTCAATGGTGCTAGCTAGGGTTCAACACACGAGTCACATGCCACTCAGAGCAGCAGGGCTCAGTACAAGGTTACCAAATACTACATGAGATTACTTCCACAGGAGCTGTAACCCTAAAGTCTATTTAATTATGAAGTCAGTGGGTTGTAAGATTTGGACTTCTTTGGAAGACACACGGGCTAAGTCTTTGTTAGTACTGGAAACTGAAGCCTGGGATGCTTCCTCAGACACATTGCAGGAGAAGGTAGTGCTCTCTCTTTTATCTGAAAGTTGCACATGTCTGGTCAACACCCTGCCTCTCACAGAGCTCTTTTACACCTCTTTGCCTGAGTGTCCCAGATGATCCAGTATGACCAAGCATGAGCCCAGGGCTTTACACAGAAGGCAGAGCATTTGAGTGTTTGCAGTTTTCATTGTCCACGTGGAGAAGCCTTGAATCTGAGGGTTTGGAACTCCAGATGATGTTCCAGGAGAGCCTTGCCATTGTGGGTGTTTCCCATGGAGATATTCAGGAAAAAGGACTCTTTATAATTCGTTTGATCTGTATAACAGAGGCCATTCATTTGGTGTTTTCTCCACAATATAAAGGAACTACTAAAACATAATTTTTCAGATAGACATATGTGCCACGATTTACTGTTAAGTAATAAGAGTACTGATGAGAACGGGTCCTGTGGAAGTGCTTGTCTGTAGCAGAGGACTGAGAATGAAAAAAACAAATTATTCTGTCTGTGCCTGGCACCATGTCTTCCATTTGCCCTCATGGTAGGCATGTGATGCTGAGAAGAAAGAAAGAAGCCACTACATTGCACTGTGAATTCAAAAGGTCAGCACTGTTTTGAAGAGGTGGAGATTTGGGCTAACAGTGATATGTGTAAGCCTCAGAAAATGCATGCCTGATGGTGTTTACAATTTCCAGTATTTTAGTTTCCTCACAGAGCTTACAGTGCTATTTTCCTGCAGATCACAGTATCTGCTAATATCCATTAATTCCCCATGTACACATATCAACAGAGTAGTCAGGTGTCTCAGATCAGCTTGAGTGTTCTGTAGAGTTTGCAAAGTTTGAAATTCTCCAGTTTCTTACTTCAAGGTGTATTTTCTGTAATGAAGATTATGTTTTTTTACTGAACCACCTCGTTTTTTTTTTCATTGTCCTTTCTGAAGTACGGATACCAGAGGGGACATTATCAATAATCACATTAATATCATAGCCAGAAATGAAGATCACCTCTTATGTATCTTCGTTATTCCTCTTTATTTACCTGCCATACACCTGCCATATTATCTCTCTGCTATGGAAAAAAGAACTGGTCATCCAGGCTGTATGCAGTTTAGTCTTTAAGTGCAAATGAGCTATCACTGATTTCAAATTTAGCATATGCAAATGATTTGTTGCTTTCCTTCAGAGTTCTTTTTTTCTCTACTTGTTTTATATTTACACTTAAAAGCAAATGGAACAATGCACTGAGAACTGCTTAGCCACTGTAGCTGAAAAGACCAATGCCAATGTAGATTTGTAGGTGTTCTGAAAGTTTTCTAAACTTGGTCTTTTTGAAAAGAGGAAAAAGTGATCGTTATAATGCAAATAGTTACTACTGCATCTAAAGCCTAAGATTGTTGACCTTGTGGTTTTCATCCTGCTATTGTAACTGTAAATACTGTTGGATGCAATAGTATAAATTAGTTCACAAATCTGACCTGGTAACACAGGATGTGGAAGAGCCTGGGGTACTCATTGGCATCTTCACCTTGGTCTTCCCTGGTAAGATTTTTCTCAGGATTCCCAGGCCCCTGGGACGCATCAGAAAATCAGGAGTAGTGAAGACACTTCTATAAGAGCAGGATCAGATTGGGAGGGGGAAGTCCTGAGGACTAAAAAAAGCAAATATCAGTTCTGTCTTTGAGAAGAGCAAGCAGGAAGGAGGATCTGGGCTAGTCGGCTTCACTTTAATGCCTGAGAAGCTGGTGGAGCAAATAATCCTGGAAATCATTTTCAAATGGATGAAGGACAAGGAAGACTGAAGGTAGTTGGCATGAATTTATGACAATAAAATCATGCTCAGCTCACTTTCTAAGATGAAATTACTTGTTTGGTGGATGAGGAAAAAGCAATGGATCTATTTTGACTTAGGGTTTTGACAGATTCCAAGCAACATTTTGTAGGCAAACCAACGAGGTGTGGACTAGCTAAAAGGACACTGAAGTGGATTGAAAGCTGACTGAACTTTGGGCTCAAAGGCTTGTGATCAGTGGCATTAAGTATAGCTGGACGCCAGCGATTTGTGGTGCACCAGGTTAACTGTATATGGCATTAAAAACACTTCTTTTTATCAATGCCTAGTATTTTTCTTATATAAATATGAACTTCCTCAGTAACTCCTTGGTGCTGAAAGATGCATTTAGTGACAATCTGAAAGTATGAGCACCCAAAACATCTCCAGGGTGAATGCTTAATGATGTTGTCATTATTTGTCAAGAGAAATTCTGGTCACAGCAGATATATAGCTAACACAACTGAAGGCACCTGTTGACTTCCTTACTGTGGTTCATAGGCAATATGAACCATACAGACAGCCTGTAACATAATTAGCGTGCCTGTTTAGGGAGTGTGGTGAGCACTAGTGAAAGCATTGCTCAGCTGGCAAGTGCTCCCACAAGCTGTGTGTCACAACTTCCCAGCACAATCCCATATCTGGAAAGAACAACATGCTGCAGGACATGTGTGGTGAAGATCTTTCACTCTTAAGGAGAAGCAGTACATTTGAGGAAAGAGCCTTGTTTTTCTTATGAGAAATGTAAATGCCTTTTATTATTCTGTTTGAGTTCAGGCCTTGTCTATGCTGAATAGCATTTCTCAGTGGATGGATCAAGAAACATAACTCAGCAAACCCTGCAAATGCAAGCAGATTTCCTTTCATATTGGAGATAAGGGTGTTTCTCTGAACTATCAGTATTATTACAGCATCTACATTAAGGCTTTTGCTGACCTTGATAGTCACCAGAAATGGGAGGAGTGGGGCTGACATCCTTGCCTTTTGTACGTGTGCCAAGCAGACTTCAACTACATGCATGAAGATCACTTGCTATGAAGAAACTTCTATGCCATAAGTATTTTCATTGAAATTCAAAGGTCTTAGAGGAAAAATAATCCTAGTTGCTAATCATTTGCTAAGTCCCAAGCCCACACTGAAGTCAGTAGGACAACTTATCATTCAAGGTATGGTTTACTTAGGAGTAAGTGACAGTAGCCATTCCCATTTGATCTCAGTGGGTTTCAAATATTAATTGTAAGTAATCACAGCAATCTATAATTAACGACACTCTGACCTTCCTTGGCTTATGAAATATGCTTAGAGTCTGTCTGTGCTGATAAGTAAAGTGGACCACGCCAATCTGTCCCTGCAAGGCAAGAGACAGAGTGTAACTCTCACGTAGCCATTTAGATGCCATATGTGAGCTTCAAGGTGTCTCACTCAAACTGCATATTGGAAACAGTTTGATGCTGTTCCCTGAACTGTCCCCAGACTACCTGGAGGAGTGGTAGCTGTCCAGGTTGTTCAAGGGAGTGTGATTCTAATTTAAGAGTATGGACTACTGCATTGTAGAGCTTGCAGCTGGGTCCATGCTCAGGTCCAGTTTGGTTTGCTGTTGGACTTTACTGTCATGGAAGTGGTTTGTAGATTTTTAATGGTCAAAACCTGTTGTATACTCTCTATTGTGAACTGATAACTGCTATTCATTACAGAATTACAGTTCTATATACTGTAAAAGGAAGTGAGATTCTCTCTATGGAAATATTAAATCATCTCACAGGATGTAGCAGGTATTCTGTTGCTGCTACGTAGCTTTACATAAGGAGCCATCCTCTCCTTAGCAGTGCCCACTGGTAGAACAAGAGAAATGGTCATTAGCTAAAACACAGGAAATTCTATCTTAACATTAGAAACAAATTTTTTTTTTCCTGTGAGGGTGGATCTTGAAAGGCCCCTACTAACCTCAGCCACTCTGTAATTCAGTGTTTCCATACATTACTTTGTCATCGCAGAGTATCTTCCTCTGCAAATCTCAAGGGCCTTAAAAAAATCTGATAATTACATAGTTTATTTGGTGGCTATTTGATAGTCAAATTAGTAAATCTCATTTATATAAGAGAAAGGCATGTTGAGAAAAATTTAAGGATGAAGCGAAGTCCTATTCAAGTTACACATCGATAACTCTGATTGTGATTTCATACAGTAAAAGCCACTGAGTTCAGTGGACTTTTCACTACTTAATAGCACTGCTGGGAGAAATAGGCTGGAGAGCAAACTCATCAGAGACAAATGTTGATTTTGCATTAATGCTGCTGTAGGCTGAAGTAGGCTGAGCCCATATTTTCGCATCTGTTTTCCTTTTAAAGTCGTCAGACAGCCTGGCTACTTGGCTTCACCATCTCAGATTGAGGGGGTGAAGGTCATTTGTCTTGGCTGGACATAGGCTGATTTACCAGGCTTTTCCAAAATATACTAGACCAAATAGCAACTCCAGTGAGGTAGCAAAACTGCCTCAGTAAATAATTATATTTACAAATAAGTAAACAAAATAAAAAATGCACATCTGCAGAAGGATTTGGGCAGAGAAGAGCTCAGCAAAAATAAACTTCTGGTGTTGCTTGTATACCAGCTGATGATTTTTTTGCTAACAAATCACCTACTGTAATACTGCACGTAAGAATTTCACCATGTTACAAGCCAGACTCAGCTGGGGCTGGCCATACCCTCTCCTGCTGTCAGTGTTTGCACTCTATCTTGGAAACAAGCTTGCACCTGAACTTCATCCATTAATTCTAGCCCAGAAACTCCCAAGAATCCATTGTCAATTCAACCTGCTTATGCAAATAGAGGAAAATACCAAATTCAAGAAGAAATGTTGCATAAATGTTTCTCTCCCCAGCAGCTGATTTTACAGTATACAACAGAGCAGTCACAGCTGTTTGCCTCTTTACTTTTCATATAATACCTAGATCAATGTGCTGCTTCCTTCATATAAATCTGTTGCATGAATTAGTGCTGTTGTAGGCTTATCCCCGAGTTTATGTTACTCGGGACCAAGGTGCTTAACACAGAAAATAAAATAGTATCTACTTCTCTTGCACTTAACACTATTGATTTGTTCAGTCTCTTTGGCATAAGTCAGACTAAGGTCCTGAAAGTCCATTTCCTGCTTATGGAGAGGGGTCAGGACATTGCCTATTCTAATCCTGGCAGCTGTGGGGTTTTTTGGCTTGGTGCCCAAAGTCTGTTTGAATAAGCACACTGCCATTGCTATATGAAACGAATTAAAAGCACAACATTAATTTTAAAAGCCCCCACCCATTATACGACTAAACAGGATTTTCTTAACTTTTGAGGCTTTCCTTGACTTTTGGATGCTGGGTGGAAATGTTGCTACAAATTTTAAGCTGGAAAACTGCTTCTGAATTGTGAACATAGCTTTCAAATCCAAGTTAATCTTTGGAAAAACTAAACTTTGCTGCCCTACTGCACCATCTACAGGCAGAAAAAAAATCATGCTCATCTTACAAAATGTTTTAACTGTTTCAAGCACTTTCTTTAATCATTGCAATTAATATATAAAACTGGAATTTTTCTTTTTTCATCTTAATTAGTATGAGGGTTTTATGCCTTTTGTGTGCAAAATGACATTTCACACAAATCCAAATATCATGTACACTTGGACTAGGGAGCTTTGCCCCTGCAAACCTTGTGTTGATTTGGATCTTATCATGGGGATGTAGAAAACAAGATTGGCTTGGTCCTTTATTGCAGTTTAGGCATTTAATGGGATGTAGATAAAAGCTGTTGCATTTATCAGCTGTCACACACTTTCTTCATAAAGACACCTACATATGGATTATGATTAACATCAACTCGGTTGTCACCACTATGCCTTTTTACCCATGATTCCTCACTGGCTAGAGTTAAAGATATTCTTAAAATGACCTAGAAAATGCTGCTTCCCTTTCCCACAGCAAATAAAACCCTGCTAAATATTCTCGTATATCATTATGATAAAACTGGAAGGGAAAATTTAATGCCTGAGCTTGTAAAATATGCTCTAGTTTTGCAAGGCTTTTTAAAAAGTGAATATTATTAGCATGTGAGGCCACAGTAGCTGCACATCTGTAGCTGCTGTTAGCTTAAATCTAACACGTGTTTTGGGTGCCCATGTTCTCAAAGTAATCAAATAGGAAAAATATTATGTGAAACTGATGGATCAAATCTCATGAATTGCCCTCCTCCTTTTTAGGAAGACAGCATACCATTTTTAGTTGTTTTCACGTTCCTGAAAACACGTGTGTTTAAAAATTTATATCCAAATGAAATAACATCCTTAGTAGTAGTAAATAGATGTATGCATTCTGTCAATAAAATTGGAAGGATTTAAAGTTATTTAGTTGTGGTAGGAGAGCAAGGGGCTAAACTAAAGATCAGTTATCTACTTGGATTTTAGTCTCATATGTAGTGCCTCTGCTGGGAAATCTGTGGAGCAAGAACATTATTTGGTGCTGGATATGCAGCACCCAGAGGCAGTAAGGCATGGATCCTGATTACAGTAATTTTTCATTTATATAATGAAGACTTCTGAAGATACTACATGTTTTTGGTCTGTTCTTCCACATCTTTGCCTAGAAAATTATTATTTTGCATTTTGATTTGTGCCTACCTCTCTCTTTTCCCCCTAAGCTGCTGTGTAGCAGTGCTGGTTTCTGATGTTAAAAGAGTTGGCATGTTTCACCCCGACGTCCATATTCAGCAGAGGCAGAAGTCACTTCCATATGTGGTTTGTGGAGTGCTTTGGGATCCTTCGGGATGAAAGGTGCGATACAAATATTAGATACTGTTCATTCCCTTTTTTTCTGCAGCACACACAGTACTAATGAGTTTTCCTTTCATCTTGAGCTCCCCTGACTAAATTGTCAAACATCTCAGTAATACCATGAACGTTTGCTTCAGGCACAGTCATAATCACTGTTCTGTTAGCTCCATCCTTACAAAAGGATGGCTATTCTCCAGGCACACAATTGACTCTGCTGCTACCAAATTCCTCTTCTTATCATCTTCAGTAGCTTCTCTTACAATTCCCCTCGAGTTTCCTTGCTTCAGTCTAATCCTCCAGATCTCATTCAGCTCCCATTTCCCATTTGCCACGTGGATTCACCTGCAGTACATTGTTAAGTCTGTGATGATCCTGTATCGTGAGAGATAGAACCAGCATAGGGGATAGTTCCTTGGACTTCTGAGTCCTGTATCTTTTTCTTCCCTTCTTCCACTGTATTTAGATGGCAAAGGCTCTATCCTCTTTAGGCAGATCACTGTGAGGAAAGCAATAATCAGCCTCTTCAAGCTACCTAAGCAGCACCTCATTCTCTTCTCAGAGAGAAGCAGAACACAATTGCTTTTCTGAGCCCTTCTGCCCAGCTCTGTGGGAAAGGGAATAATTAGCCTCGTTAAGCTACAGGGCCAGCAGCCCCTTGCCTTCCCTGCCCTCCCCTCACTTGACCCCAGTGTTTTAGAGCTGCAGCAGTTCCTGGGTAAATACAGCTGAGCAGGCGGCCGCTCCCAGCCCACATTGACACTCCCTGCTCCTTCTCTGGTGCTGCCCCGACACCCACCCAAGGCTGCACAGTTGGCCCTTGAGAGCTCTGATGGTGAAAGATGAACACGGAGAGGCACTTCCTCACACTCTTTTTCATTCCTCATTATTTTAGCTCAATTAATTTTGCTCTCATGTTCCTGAGCCCTCTTGCATTCAACTGCAGGCTACTGCAGGCTACTTTTCCTGCTGACACCCTGGTGTCAGGTGGTAGGTAATGTATTGCTCACCAGAGCAAGAACTTGTCAAGAAAATCGATGACCTACAGTGTTCCCTTTGGGTCAGACAAACAAGTCTTCTGGAGTTTGTTAAGGTATGTAAGGCTATCCTGTCATGTGAGGGAAAATACAGGAATAAATGTCTAAAAATGTTCAGATTTCTGATCTTTGAAAATGATCCACTTGAATCACTGTATCTGGTGCCCAATTTAGTAAAAAGACATATTTCTTTACTTCTTACTACTTTCCCAAGCCACCATTTGGGCTGCAGTGTAGCAGTCTAGTATATATCATGACACACAATCTAGCTTCCCTCACTTCCCTAAGTGTTAATTGGGACTACATCCATAGGAGCCAGTGGTGGTGTCATCATATAAAACTCGTGTGTGTATGATCAAAGGCGTCCTTGTTTTTCTTTCCCCACAGCTCATAACAGAGCTCAGAAATACAGAACCATTTTGATATTTAAAATCCATTTGATATTTAATCAGAACAGAAGCTTGGCATATGAAGAACATAGGCATATAGCTGAGCTGAGCTTTGGGAGACATTAAAAATGAATTATGCTGATAAAGAACAGCTGTATTCTTACATCAGAAACCATGGGGACAAATAATTAATTTGCCTTCATTAATTTCCCAATTCTTTCCTGGCAAAAAGTCCAGAAATGCTTAGACTACTGATCTAATTGCCATCAAATGAGCGTATGTACTAAGAGACTGTATCAATTATTGGGCCATCAAGTGTCTTTATGAAAGCCAGTTTCTGCTCATGCAATGTCAAGATCCCCGCTCACCTTCACCCACTCTGATTCTTTTTTGTTGCCTACTAGCAGGAAGTCTGGAGAAAATAAAGTGATGAAATGTTGATGATCACTTTCTTATTTAATGTCTGTTTCTGAATCTTGGCTGAGCAGAGCTGTGTACAGCTGTGAGGTGGAAGAAGGAAGCAGGGTACAATGTTAATTCCCTCTTGAAAGACAGCACTATGGAGGCCACAGCATATTTGTCTCCCTTGCCATTCTAGACTATGAAAAATAGTAATCCCTAGGTTTAAATTTGGTGGCTCATGTGTGGTTTAAATAAAATAAATAAATCAAACCAATTGATCAGATAAATGTGGGAGTCAAGTTGGGGGGCAGAAGAAAAGGATACTGGATGGACGGTGGGGTTTGTATCCAGTTTTTTTGAAGGGGCGACAGAGACTCCCCTTACCATGCTGGAGAAGGACACTGTGCCCTTGCTGCCATGAGGAGTGCACACTGGAGGGCAGGAAAAATGACAGGACACAGTCAGCTGCCCCTGGCTTCCAATGAGCCATCCCATGAAACAGCCCCTTCCAGGAGGGGGCTTGCCACTGTCTTGTCTGCCCAGCAGTGTCCCATAAGGGAATGTATAGTGCTGGGCTTGTCTGGAGGGAAAATACATTTAAAGCTTGTCTAGCTTGTCTCTGCTTCTGGTGGAGCCTTCCATCTATGCCTCTGATGCTGGAGTGTAATGTGGGTTTACCTGTAGAGAAAGATAGGGACATACACATACACAGAGTATATATATAGAAAGGCTCTACATTGCAAACACCAAACCTACAGACTGAGGAAATTTTTAGGAACTGATAGATAATCAAAGGATAGAATGGGACTCCTGGGAAATACAGGCTAAACCTCAGCTGGTGTTGCTCTTCTGAATGATATAGACTTTATATTTATAATTTATTGAGTGTCTTTGAATGAGTCAAATTTTGTTACAGTGGCAAGCAGATCAGAAATCTTGGCATTGTTTTTTGTCATGAAGCAATCTTGACAAGTATATATGGCTGGTACTTAAAAATTCCTACTGTGTCGTTGAAACACTTCCAGGCATCGTTTAATCAGGTGAAGGAGATCTTAGCTCGCTCCTTGTTCTCATTCGGTTTTGCCAATTATAGCTTGTCTAGAATTTTGTCTCCTTTTACTTGCCAACGTCTCTTCACTTCTTGTTAATTTCTGCAGCTAGACCAAGTGATTAAACCCAACTTTTCTGGCAGGCACGGTATCTGTTCTCTGCTGTCTGTGCACCATGCTGGCCATGCTGGTAATCACTGTGAGCCCTCCAGCCTGGCTGGATGCAGTTCTGGAACTTTGGTTAGCGTGGGCTGGGAGGGTTTGGGAGGTAGGGGTGCTCCAGCCCACAGACCCCTACTCATGGGCAGAGGACTCGTGGCTCAGGGAGCACCAAACCAGACAGCTACCTTTGCACCACAGGCTGGGCAAGCTGAGAGCTGGCTTCCGTGTTTGGCCTTGCCTTGTGGCCAGTGCTTGAGTGTATTTCATAGAATCATGGAATCATTTAGGTTGGAAAAGATCTTTAAGATCATTCAGACCAACCGTGTCCCCAAGTGCTACATCTACACGTCTTTTAAATTTTTCCAGGCATGGTGACTCAACCATTTCCCTGGGCAGCCTGTACCTTGGCAACCCTTTCCAAGAATAAGGTTTTTTTTAGGTAATAGCCTATCTAAACTTCCCCTGGCTCAACTCAAGGCCGTTTCCGAGGGATTCCCGCTGGGCAATGGTGATGCCGCATCCTCTATATTCTGTTGTGGTTTGTTTTTTTTAGGTGTTTGTTGGGGTTTTTCTCCTGATTAATACAGAATGTTAGCAGCAGCGAGGGAAGCGATGAATTCCCGGAATCCCTGAGCCCCGGCGTTGGGCGCGCTGGCTGCGGTGCCCGGGTTGGTGGCGGTGCCGGCGCAGCCTGCAGAGGGCGCTGCACCCCCGCCCTGTGCCCGCGGCTGCTATTCCCTTTTCCCGGCGGGGGAAAGAAGCCTTTACACCGTGTAGCGTCTCCCCGCTTCTCTTCTTCCAGCCTGCTGGCGACAGAGGAAGTCACCCAATCCACTGTCATCTGTTTGGCTGAATAACATGCAGTTCATTTGCGTGGCATGTGATTACAAGGTTCTAGAGGACACTAATTAGGAAGAAAATCTGGGGAGAGAATAGGGATTAGAGAGTATCCGTCAGTCAGATGCCTGTCAGCTAGCAGAATAATAATAATTAATCATGATTAACAATACGTTCTGTGTCAGTAGTGCATCTTATCAGAGGACTCTACAAGCGTTTTGTGTTTAATCTCTGCAGCTCCTTCTGAAGGGAATAGACATGATAAAATATTTAGAACTGAATTTGCAAATGGCATTTCTGAAATGAGACCCCTAAGGCAGTTGTATACAAGCGCTAAAATAAAGTGCCTTGATTTGAGACGAACTGAGCATCTGCAAAGCCCAGAGTTGGTGTGCGAATGTTACCTCAGATGTCTTTCAGCACAGACAACACAAGTACCCCCTTTTTCCTTGGTGAAGGACAACATTTCAAGACATGAAATGCAGGCTGTGCTGGGAAATGCAAGTCTGTGGCCTTGCCTGGGTTTACTGCTTATCTCTACTGTTTGCATGCAAGCATGCAGTCTGCAAGGAAACAACCTGATCATATGTGCAGGGCCAAGTTCTTATGAGCAAGGTGTGCACAGGTTGGGGATGTGCAAGGCCAAGCATGTTCACCTGCAAATACTCCAGTTTCAACTCTTCTTAACCATGATGTGAATGCTTTGAATACATCTGGGTCACTGCCAGCAGTGCTGTTTGCAGGACTCAGTGTACTCACTCCGTCTAAATCAGCTCCCAAATCATTGTACAGGCTTTGTCCAAAGCATAAGAGGTGCTCTGGTGAGCAAAACGCCAAGTTGCCTTACAAGTCAAACTTCTGAGTCATAACCAAAACAACAGTGCTGAGAAAAAATATCCAGCAGTTTTTAAAAGTACATTTTGTATTTATATCTACACTTTTTTTTCCCCAGTGCTTTATGCCTCAGATAGGATCTAAGGATGTGAAATACCGTTTTTAGCAGCATCTGAAAAAGAAACCAAAACAACACACAAAACCCTCTCCCCCAAAAAAACCCAGACCAAACCAAATCAAAAATACAAACCAGATTTTGAGCTCACATGTACAATGTCTTGCTGCCACGTTTCCCACACACAGATGATTTCTGTCATTTTCATACTCAGCAGCCCTGAAATCAGAAATATTACAGCCTTAAAGCTCAGACCCTTAATCTCTCCTGCCTCACTGGAGAGATATATGCCATTTCAGGTGAAAAGTGTTTGCTTTGTCCAACTAATAATGTGGTTAAGTCTCTTAATTGGATGCTGCTCCACCTCCTGCAGACCTGGCAATTTTTTTGCTAACACAAGTTAACTGAATAAAAGCAAATAAACCTATGCCACAAATTACTCTTTGCAACACCAGGGTATATAGTCCTTCTGGCCTGTGTTCAGCCTTCTTTGTCCTTTTTTTCTATCACCATCATAACAAAGAACTGGTATACTCTGTAGGGAGGGAAATCTAAATTATGCCACGTGATCTCCTAGGTCTGTAGCACAATGGTAGAAATCCTCCAAGTTCTGTAAGAAATGCAGATTAGTTAGAAAATCCTTCTTTAGAATTGATTTAATTATGGAAATAAAAATACATCCAGTGTTGCAGCTCTAGCGCTATTCATTTGAGATCAAAATTTTTTTCCCTCCCTTTATTTGCTAGTTCTCCAATATTCTATTTCTGCCATGCTGCAGTGCTTTTGAACCAGAAGAACACAGACCCCTAAAAAGACAGATATGGGACAAAAGCTTAGGAGTCCTGGCAGTGGACAAAGTGTAGTACATAGATTTGCAATGTCCCTTTTGAGTCTCAGGCTTGTGACTACTTTGTAAGCAAAGGGGCAATCTTCACAGTCCTCCTAACTGTTGTTTCAAGTTGTCTGGGAATACAGGCAGAGCCTTCTGAACTGGTGACAATCAGATACTAAAGTCAGTAATAATCACAACTATGGGGCCCAGTGCATTTCTTCGTCTTTAAAGATAAAATTCTGCTATTCTGTTCAACACAACACATGAAAATGTTATTTGTTTTGTAGGTTTGGCGATGTGGCTGGAGAATTTTCTGGATGTGCTGTGAGCCCACTGTGACTTTTCTCCAATGCTCAGCTGGAGATATGTAACTTAAGCTCCTGCAGAAATCTTTCTTGCATTTTATACAGAAGGGTCTTTTTATTTCCACAGACGCCTTTTCTACCCTGTAGGCAGTGTCAACTGTGCTGTGACTAAATCCACTTAAACTGCAGTTACCCCAGTGCTTCAGAGGACAGTATCACTTGGGGAACAGAGTGAAAGTTCATCCCTTAGGAAAGAGTTTGCCATGATTTTGCAAGGCGCAGCAGTAACCTGGTAACCGACATATCCATTTCTGTTACATTTTCTAGGTCAGCATGAATCATTCTTAAGGGAGAAAATTTAACCAGGCAAGTGGAGAGGACTGTAACTACTCTGCACTCCCCCTTCCCCAGCTAGATCTGCCTGAGAAGAGGCTTTAGTGGCCCATGGTGTAGTCAGGGAAATGCAGTTCCCGTCCCCTCCTCATCCTCTCGGGATGCTTTGTTGTTGATAGCAAGGCTAACAATGGTTCAGGTTCCAAGGATCCCATCCCTGGCATACCACTGAACAAATGCAGAATAAAATAAGAGAATAAAGCTATTTCAGGCTGAGTCAGGAGGTGTAGATGTAAAGGCAGAAGGAGCCAGTAGGAAGACCCTGCTCAGAATGAGAGGAAGATTCCAAAGTAAGGTGCCAGGTAGAGAGGCAATTCTGGTATACTCTCTAGTCTAGCCCTGTATTGGACATGTGAAGGAATCCATAGTCTTGGAAATAGTTCACTCATTACACACATTCAGAGATAGTGCCATCTATATGAAAACAACGTTCTTCCATGTGCTGTGAACAGCAGCATCAGTGGTTGGCACATGACTCTCTTTTATCCAAGGAGTAATACCTACCAGCAAGACAACGGTGTGTGGCATGTAAATTTGACCGCACTGCACCCTTTCTTCTTTGGTGTTATCTCTGAAGATACTGTGCGCGACGGTCTTGGTTACTTTTGTACCCGGAGCTCTCATGCCAAAGAGGTAAAAAATGTGCAGGCAAGGGTTACAGACTGCAGTGATTTGGCCTGAGGACCAACAGGGTATGACATACTGAATAACATTCAGTCTCCATTCAGCAGTTCGTGGGCAATGAGCATCTCTCAGCAGGAATAAACCATGAAAAACACAGAACTCATCTTCTTCAATTACTCAGAGTATTTGTTAGCTCAGAGTTATCACCAATTAGGCAAATTCTTTTCTCTAGTGATGAACTTCTTTTTGACCCTTTATAGGATACTCTACTTCCTGGTGCCTCAGTTTCCACACAGGGGATAAAAATATTCCTTTAACTTGCAGAGATGTTGTGCTGATTAATTAACACCCAGCTGCACTTTCCAGGCTCTTGAGATGAAAAGTGCAATGTATGTATTTCCTTTTAAAACTGTATTTTACTATCTTGCTGAAAAAGGCATAATTTGGACCACTGCCAGTGTGGGAGGCAAGAGTTCTCAGTGGACACAGGAAATCAGAATGAAACTTATCTTGTTTACCCTTCAAACCCTGCACTTCCAGGGCTTGCTCAATGCTCATTGTAAGATCAGAATATCTGCAAAATACCTGAAATCTCTATCTAGGTTTAATCTTAGCTAAATATTATTCAGAGAACAAATTGTGACAGCTGCTGTTCAAACACTGGGCCTTCTGTTGATGTCAGTAGTTGTATGAAAGATGAATTTGGCTTGCTGTCCTATTTTAATGAGTGCACGAGTGTGTGTATCTCCTGTGCATAACACTGAGACAGTGTTAAAACAGGTCAGGATTTGGTTTAAATCCCTCAGTCTCTGGGGCTGTCTTATTTCCTGCTGAAGAAATCAGCTCTTCAGCAAAATGTGTGTCACCTCAGCAGAATCAGGGGTGCCATCTGCAGTTAGAAAGCTGGGCTTCACAAAATGATGCCTTTGCTTTCAGTGACTGCACTGCAATCTCCTCATGGAGACTCTTGGATTGCAGAATCATGGAATGGTCTCAGTTGGAAGGGAGCCACAAGGACTACAAAAATCCTGGCCTTGCACAGGACAGCCCCAAGAATCACATGTGCAGCCATGGATGTGGGCCTTGATTTTGGAAGAGGGGTCCTGGTTTGTTTTGTCAGAGCAGCACTCACTGTTTCTCAGGCTGCTGTGCAGGGTAAAGTGAGTGGGGTTTATCTTTTTATCCACCTCTGCAACATCCCCAAAAAAGTGTATGACAGGGAGAAATAGCTCTACCTATTGGAGGACAGACAGGCTCTAAAGTGAATTTTTAGGTACAAAAAATGTGTAGGTTGAGTTAGTAGCTGAGCAACATTTGAGAAGCTATGGAAATCGGAGTTTTCCTAGATCTAAGAGGTTTAAATTTTTCAATGGAAAATAACTGTGCCCTGTTGTAACAAAGCTGAATGTTTTTTTTGACTGTGTATAAACCCTTGATTTTGGCAAATAATGGCTGACTGGGAAGCTGGAAGCCGTGTGCTGTGCATGCAGTCTGTAAGCCTTTTGTCATTCAGAATGTTGGTTCAAGTAATCTTTCTTTGACAGCTCATTTGCATCTAAGCTATCCCCAAAGAGTCTGAGAGTTTGGAAATAATAGAGATGACATTTGGGTAAGTGTTTAAAAATGCACAGCAGCAGCATGCTCGGAGGCTTGCATTAACAAGCAGAAACGAATTCTGAAAGTGAGCTACAAAAAAAGAAGAGAATCTGGCTGAATGCAGTAAGTTTCACTGGGCATCTGATGACTAAGTAGGAAGCGTTTTGTGCCAAAACCTGCGAAGGTAAGCGTTACTCACAAGATGACAGTGCCAGAAAATAAACCAACACCAATGTGGCTTATGGCTAGAATGCAGTATTGAGCACAGCATACTCCCAACCTCTGTGAAGTACTCCATTGAGAAAATTGCTTGCAAATCAGGCTGAATGGCAATGGAAAAACAGGGCAACAGAATGATTTCAATGAGCCAAAAAAATTATGTGATTTTAAGTGTTCCTGTCCTCTAGCACAGGCATGGTGCCAGCAAATCTGTTCAAGCAAGCTTTGAGGATTAGGGCCATGCAATTTTGCTAGTTCCCAGGCAGCTGATGTCATGTGCAACTCAAGAGATGTTGCTGGATACCAGTAGGGTGTATCCTGACAGGAAAAGAGATGGTGGCTGCTGTGTTTGGAAGAAAACTGTTTGTGCCAGGATGGGTACATTAAAACTGTCTTGTTGAAGGTAGCTCCATGCAACCAAAGCACACAGAATTGAAGGTTTCAGGAAGCATTAAAGTTCATTAACTGGATTTACCACTGTTTTTTCCATGATGTGTGAATGTTCTAATTTTCACTCCTGTTGGTATTGTAATAGTTTGTAAAGACAGCAGTTCAGCTGAGGGGTTGATTTTACACACATATAATAAGAGACAGCATTTGCCTGAAAGCTTGTTAGTCCAAATGGAGTGAAACTAGTAAAGAATTGAAGAAATAAAAAAGGAAGATGAAGGGAGGAATTTCTGTGAAATAAAAGGACAGATTAGGGAAAAGCCAGAACTATCAAGTTCAGCATCATGCCAGTAACAACTCTGCAGAACTGCTCAATGGATATAAACCACAACAAGACCAGCTTCATATTTTGCAAAGCATAATTGCCTCCATAAGGGAAGGCAACGTTAGGCCCTCTGAAGAAAAAGGACATAAGCAGTAGGAATTTGGCTCTAAAATGGGTATTTTGAGATCTGGAATGTCACAAAAGTATATTTATTTGCTGTGAAAGGATGGAGATGAAATTCAGGGTACAAAGGCAGGACCCAGCTATGAGTACCTGGACCTGATTTGGCTAGGGTTGCTGCAAGGATACAGAATCTGTGTGATGTTCACTACAGCCTTGACCCAGGGCTCACTCCTGCCCAAACTCCTGCCTGTTGCTGTCTATTCTAAACAAAACTCAGCAGAAACTGCTGATCTTTGGAAATTAGTTATAAAGGTCACTGATTTCAGCCATTCATCCTTGCCCGATTTCCACGTGCTGGAACATACATGGTTTTACCTGGAGCCTTTTTTTGAGCTTCCTTTTTTTCCAGTGGCATAAACAGCCAACCTGAAATCTGAGCTCCTTTGCCCATCGGTGTCATGCTCAGGGGCACACAAAGGCCAGAAACACTCATATAGATTACCTGCAAAGAAAGGTCAAAGGCAGTGAGTGAGTGTTGAATGTTCTCATCTGTTTCAATGAGCAGCCATAGCACAGCAGAGCTCCCACAGAGTGCCAGTGTAGCCTCCTCTGTTTCATTCAGACCTCTCACCCCAAATAGTGCCTGATCAGTATTGCTGACTTTTAGATCCAGAGGAAACACTTGAATTATAATAGTGTTCTTCAGTAATATAGGAGCAGGAGTGTTTCATACTTGTGCTGCTGCCTGGAAAGGCCACAGGCTCACTCAAGTCTAGATGCAGGTGAAGCAGCATGAGCAGCAGGGATCTTGGGCTTAGCAGGACTGAGGTCCCAAGCTAACACAGCAACACAGACAAAACCCCTCTACAAGATAAATTGCTTTTTTGCAGAGGTCAGTTAGCCATTAGAGGGCCTTTGTACAGAGAATGTCTAATAAATAACTCAGAAGGGAACAGGATTTTCTCTGTGGTGAGAAGGATGGAGATTTTGAGAATTTATCTGCTTCCTCTTATTCTTGAACAGAATCTCAGAGCTCTTTGTGCAATACCTGTCCTTTTCCTCTGTTGCCCAGCCAGGCACTTTCCCGTCTTTCAAAAAGGGCTGCATGGGAAAGCAGCCAGGTGAGGAGCCAGCTTATAAACTTAAGGAGCAGGAAGAAACACTGGTTTTGATAACTAGTGTTTCCGGAAACACAAACTTTTTATATTCAAAAATTTCTGAATTCCCATGGGGATTAAAATAAGTAAGAGCCCACCTCAGAAAAAAACCTAAATATCCTGCTCACCCAACTACTATTCTAGGATGGAATGCAAGTAAAAATGTGATGAAAGACTCAGACAAAATAGTAATTTGCAAGATACTTTCTTGTTAAACCAACAAATATTTTTGAAACACCATCAGGGTCTGTTAAAGGAGAAAGCAGCTGATTATTGGCAGATTTTATACAGGGGATGTAAAGAATCTCAAAGTCAAATGATCTGTAGAGTGAAAACTTTGTGTTCATCTACTAAAGCTAAAATTATTTTCTATTCTTTTGTTTCTGTCTTTGTCATCTTTTCGACGAGAATTTGAGAATTTTTGGATTAAATATGCATGGAAGTCTTTAGGATTGGAATTTTTTTTAAAGATTTTTGGTGAACCCAACCCATTTCAGAGTATGGCCAGCTGTAGTGAGAACAAATAAAAAAGTAAACAGCAGAGGATGATAGACCTGCTCCTCCCCATAGAAACCACTGCTCAGAAATACAGATAGAAGTTACTGGAAAGTTCTATGGCACTCCTGGGTTTTATCTTGGAGTTGAGACCTGAATAAATATTTATTTTCAGATTTGGGTCAGGGTATAAGGAGTGAGTGAAATGATTCGTAATATCCTGGATCTGCTAAATAAAACCTGTTTGAAATGACAGCCTACTGGAGAGCACAGTGTCTCTTGAATCAGTGTATAAATTCCGTGATCACAAAAAATGCCTTAAAAGGCTTTTTCATTTCCTTAGCATCTCAGCTCCTACGGATTCTGGACACCCTCCCAAACAGAAGAAAGTAGGTGACTTGCTTTTTCTTCTGTACTAATGTCAGAAGCAGACTATAGCTTTATTTTAAGAAGGTGGGGGTGGATGTGCCTCTTCAGTCCACATCCTATCTGAGAAAATACCTATTTTGTTTGGGAACAGGCAACTGTAAGATGCCTTGATGGATTTTGCAAAGGAAGGGAATATTCTAATTCTAGCCCTAACTCCCTCTAGAGCAAGCACTTCTCACAAACAGGCTGCAGACTAAAATACTATGAAATTCACAAAATCCATTAATAGTCATTAACTCCAAAGGGCTCTGGAGAGATTCTTGAATGCTTTACTACTAGGGTAATTTCCATGTTTTTTCTAGATTTTATTCCTTCAGGCTCCTCCACAATATTTGCAAATCATACATATCACAGATTTTATCTAGGGAACATGAAGACACCTCCAAAGAGTGCAGTCCTTTATCAGAGTCCTTTATTTGTTATTTCCTCTTGTTTCAGATAGGTATGGTTGAACAATGTGATTACATACACTGGTTAGCAGGTATGGTTAGAAACATGAAATTCCTTATCTGTGGCTGCATCTACTGTTGCATTTTGATTTGGTAGAGTAACATAGTGTTGAAATTAACCCCTTGCTCATTCTCATTTCTGGTCCACAAAATTTCTTGGCACATAGGCTCTAGGCTTCCTCAGTAAGAAACTGCACCAAAAGCTGTATTCAGATTAGTATCACACATGCCCCAGCTCTCAGTGAGGCTCTGGACCTACGACCCGACCATCAGAGAGCTTCAAACCACTTGCCTGAGGGTGATCAGATGGCACCCTGCATTAAACCAGATGAATTCAAGCTCTAGCTGCAACTTGTGCAAAAGACAGAAGGGAAAAAAGCAGCCTAGACTGCCAAGTGAAGTCAATAGCAATGGTACAGATCACTCTCTTCCCTGGAGATACTTGCTGTGTGTCAGTCTTGCTGACTGACTGATTCCCTCTTTCTCTACGGCATTCGAGAGCCAAAAATAAATTAGGAATTTGTTATAAATAAATCAGCAGTTAGCACTGTTAGTGCTGTGCAGGGAGGCCTGTAAAATCTGGGCTCGGAGCCCTGGAAATTTCACTGCTGAAGAGTGAGGCCTGGTCAGCCATGGCCTTGCCTTCACAGGGCACTGATGCCAACCTTGCTTGGGCTGAGTTCAGGGGAATTAAGAGCTCGATGTGGCTTCAACTCTGATGCCTGACAGCAGCAAACGTGCCTGGCTGTGTCCCTGCCTTCTCATATCTGTCAATAAACCATGATTTTGCCACTTCTGCAGCTACCTGCTTCATACTCTAAACTATTTGGTAAGGGTAGCTCCAACTTTGAGGAGTAGGCTGAGTGCAAGCAGCTCCTATGTGTTGTTACTTTGCCTGTGTTAAGCGTTGGATTTCTCTTGGAAAAGCATTTATTGGTTTGTGTCTTGCACACGCTCCATTCCTCAAATAGTTTATGGGGCCAGAGCACTCCTTGTGCTCCTCTTGTGTGCTGGGTATGCTCCAGATCCTCAGTGTTTCTCTAACTCTGCAGTAGGAGACTGGACAATTTATTTGCTATCTTAGCTGCTTTTATATGCGATATGATTTCTCTGTGCTCCATGCGTCACAGCTTCTCCTCATTCTGCCTTCCTGTCATTATTCTGAGCGTGGACAGCACTGAGAAGGCACACGGAGCACACGGGTGACACGTCAGGCCAGGTGGTCACGGTGAGCTGGCCTCTGCAGCTGACAGCTAGAGGTAGGATACATCATGTTGAGCTGCTTCTGGTTTACCACCTAAAGAAACTGATTGTAGCTAGTCCATATGGGACTGGCATGAATTTTGAGCCAGATCTCTGGACGCGTAGCAAAAGTCTGGGTGACAACACCAGCAGGCCTTGCCATGGGTGTAGAGTCATCCCAGATTGCATAAATCTTTAAAATAGCAATTTTCTGCAAATTATCTTTCTTCTTCTATTTCTTGTTAGTTTCTCAAGGAAATGTCTTACAAGGGCTCACTTTTTAATACTGTCAAAGCATCAAACTATCTTTCAGAATAGTCTCATCTTAAGCCTCTTCTCTTTGTTCCCACAAGAAAGTAAATATGACTTCAAATCCTGTTCCATTCTCATGAGATGACAATCACCTATCAGGGCTTGGGATGCTGGGGCAGCCACGCATTGTCTGCTGCAAGTTGGTTCTGTAGGTAAAATCACTGGGCTGGAATACTGTCCATTAACAACAGACTCCAAGAAAAGGGCAAAAACATGGCTATCTTTTTTTCTGATCTGCTCTAGCTACAACACTTAAATATAGTGAAATGACTGTACAGCATGAATAATTATTGTGGTCTTATTTGCCTTTCTGCTGTATGAAAGAATTTAGTTCTTTTAAATATTTAAGAACAATGTAGTCACAGTCCACTGAAAACAATTATGATGGCAGAAGCACCTGAGATGCAACATTAAATGACTTTGGTTTTTTTCTTCCTTTTTTCCTGTCCTTTTAGATTTCCTTTATATGGTTTTGCTGACAGCAATAAGTCACATTTTTCCTAAATAACTTTAGTTGTGAATTTTGCAAGATTTCTTTATCCATACTTCAAGGCTGATGATAAGATGAATTACTCAAGGCATCCCATTGTTCTGCAGTTCATATCAACCTCACGATTAACTTATTTGACATGCATACACTCTTAGCACATTGATACACTATTCTTTATATATATAAATCAAATGGCAATCAAAATAACAAAACAAGAAAACAGACAATGTGAGTACATTATCAGGCAAAGCAAGCCACAAGGCTTCTCCTAACAAGAATTATTGATATACTTATTAAAATAATCCTCCATTTCCATCTCAATGTGCACTTGATTTGAATGTTGTAAATAAACAATCAGTTCTTGATTTTTGCAATGCTAAGCATAAAATTAGAACACAGAGAAACCAGCCCACACAAAAGCCTCTGGCTTTTCATAGAATCCTGGAATCCTAGAATGGCTTGGGTTGGAAGGGACCTTAGAGACTATCTAGTTCCAACCCCCCTGTCATGGGCAGGGACACCTTCCACTTGACCAGGTTGCTCAGAGCCCCATCCAACCTGGCCTTGAACATTTCCAGGGACAGGGCATCCACAGCTTCTCTGGGAAACCTGTTTTGGTGCCTCACCACCCTCACAGTAAAGAATTTCTTCCAAACATCTAGTCTAAATCTCTCCTCTTTCAGTTTAAAACCATTTTCCCTTATTCTATCACTCCCTGTCCATGTAAATGTTCTCTGCCTCTCTTTTATAAGCTTCCTCCAAGTAATGGAAAGCTGACTGAGTCGTTTTCACTGAGCCCTTTTGGCTGAGCTTAGGTTTGTCTGAGGAGCTACTGATGGGCAGAGATCTGTAAGTGTTACATTCAGACTGGTTTCGGGTAGTCAACTTAAACATGGATCTCATTTCCTAAGAGAAGAAAATGGTGTTATTACTAATTGCTTTCTGACTGATAAACAAAACTCAATTCTTGGGTTAGGCTTTTCATAGGAACTTCTTTACACTCAAATGGTGCACATAAGCTCTGTCACATCCAGGCAGGAGCACAACAATCAGGATAAGTTTGAATATTGTTTTTCATCTGCAGACCTTGAGGGAAAAAAAAGAGAATATAACAGTATTGGCATATCCAGGTAAATTTATCACATAAGACTAAAATCCTTAATTTTGATATGCTGTACTATCCATGGTCAGCCACCTAATGAGCATGGCCTGGGTTCAGCCAAAAGCCAGCAGAAATTTTCCTTCGGCATAAGTGGAAAAGACTTGCATCTTCCCATCAGGACCCTGCTGGTTGTCTCCAGGCATGCATGACTGGTGCATGGTGGTGCAGTTGTATCTGCAGAAATGCTGTGGCCATGGGATGGTTGTGCAGATACGTTTCGTAGTGGAGACGAAATGTAAAGAGGCAGCATGTCAGGTTTCCAGATGGTGCTGCCTCTTCACTGAGCAAGAGACTCCATATGCAAGTCGGCTATACATGACTGTTGGCTTCTTCCAAAAATAAAGCTGGTCATTAACATGATTCCGTTCTTTTTTGTTGATGTTATTAAACTGAGAAATAAATCAAGTGTTTGTGGGTACGTAGGAAGGAAGGCATATAACAGAAAAAACAGAAACCCAGAAAGATGTAAACCCAGACAGCACATGGCATGAAAGCACTTGCAGAATTAGGCTGTGTGTCTCTGCAGTGTTTTTATTTATTTTTCACCCTGCCATAATATGTGGGAAAATATCATAATGTGCTGATACACTGGAGGGACACAGTGGGCTTCTGTTCCTGTTCCTTGAGGGACTTTAGTTTATTGAGACTGCCTATAATTACTGGGATTGAAATTATAATCAAAGAAGGGCTTGAATAGGGATGTTGATATTTCTTGTGTCCACAGAAGTGAGAAAAATACCTCAGGCCAAGGTTGCTTCCCCAGAGATATGTTTGCTCAGTTATCTAACAGATCTTGCAGTTGGCAATGCCTATATTTAATTACAACTTCAGAATCATGGTAATAGAAAACTGTTTATCCTCTGCCCTTAGACTCTCGGATGTCAGGCTCATCCAACTGCTGCTCTTTTCCAGCTCCCTGATGGAACTGCAGTGAATAACAAGCTGGTGCTTCTGGATGCACTGAGATGCACTTTGTATAAATACTCCTTGAAGCTATGCAGAAGATACCCTCCAGGAAAATTCCAGAGACACTCCTGATGATTCACGAAGCACTAGTGAACCACCTAACTGGATGTGAGCACTCACTCTATTGTAAAAGGCTTAATCTAATAAGCAAATCAAGAGTCTTGACTCCCAGTCCCTTTTATTTCGCTTCTTTCAGAGCCATCTGCTTCTGCGACCTATTTTAGAACATGCAAATTCACAAGCGAGGTGAAATTTCCCATGGACCAGTAGCCTGTGAAATATAATTACTGTGCTAATTTTGAATTCCAAGCGGTCAGCACAGGCTAGGAGTGCTCACTCAGCAAACATGTTAACACAATTACAACGAATATTAAAAAAAAAAAAAAAAAAGCCGTGTTGAGATTTGGCAATGACTCTGGAAAATGACAGGTAGCTTTTTTGGGGTCAGAAAACAGACAACAAAATGCCTGATAAATGTTTGAGGGGTTTTTTTTATGATGCACAGATGCATTCTCAATGGAAACAGTTGAAGGGAAAAGGAAATAAGCGAGAGCGCATCGCATCCAGGCTGCCTTCCCAGCAATGCTCAGAAAATGAGAGGCTGTTATGAAATCTGTGCTCCCTTGTGAGGTCTTTGCTACCTTGGATGACCTCTGTCAAGCTATGTGCTCATTCAGCACTGCAGCCTGTCTGTAACAGGGGCTAATGACACTAAGCCTGCTGGATAAATCCATGTGGGATTTATGACTGTGCAATGCACAGCATTTCAAGGTATACAGTATGCCAATTTGACAGTATCAGTGACAGGGGTAAGGCTGTGAAGCTGTTTCAAAAAATCTTAGAAAAATCCTGCTTATAAGTTTCCTATTGCTTCACAGTGGAAAAGAAGAATGAGATTTAATACTGTATTTTAATGTAGATAAATTTACTGTTTCCAGTAAAGACAGTACACGGGTGATTTTTTTTTCATTCTTTCAGGAATGCCTTTGGGATTCACCTAGTATTAAAATTAAAAAAAAAAAAAGAAAATAAAATAAAAAATATGTTTTGATAATGATAGTAGGTGGTATATTATCCAGTCTCTGGAGTAAATTGTACTAACACAGCCTTGCTAAAGTAACTAGGAATGACAATTTTGCCTATTAGCACCTCTAACACCAATGGTGGGTTTCAGGCTGTGGTGCTTTTGCAGAGGGAGCTCTGATCAATGAAGCAAAGCCCCAGATCTCTCCTGGGTAAGCAACAATCTTAGACCTGATGTGCTGCTTACCTTGGAAGTGGAGCTACAGGCTCTGCTGGTGTCATCATGGCAGAACCTGAGGGAATCAAAGTGACAAGCATGTTGCACATTGTCTCCATTTCTTAGGAGGGCTTGTGTACGAGATGTGCATGGAGTGGAAGGGGGAATATGTCTCCCTGCATCCGAGACTAATTTCAATCTACTGTGGCATAGACAGAAGAATCTGATGCGCTCAGCAGAAAATATATGGAAGAAAAGCCTAATGCAAAGATAAGACAAAATATACTGAGGGCGTGTGGGGTGGGGGTGTGTGGAATTAATTTTGGCATACATGCTTAAATCAAACAGCCCAGTGGTTACAGCACTGTTTCAGATGCAATCTGACTTTGGTCAGCTCTGGCTGAAAATCCAGTTACAAAAGGCAATTTCTCTCCCCCTTGGCACTGCCTGTCCACACTGTAGGGTCTGGAGGCAGAAGAAGTTGTAGGGGTGCTGTGAGATGGAAGTGCCAGGCAGCACAGGGCTCTCCTGCTGCAGGTACTTGTGGGAGAGTACAGAAGCTGCCCTGCAGGTTCAGGACAACCATCTGCATTGTAAATGTGTTTTAACAACCGGGTAAAAACATCCTACATCACTTGGCTGGCATGGTGTGGGAGCTCCCTGAAAAAGCAGAATTCAAATCCGGCTCTCCAGCCCTGAGAATTGCTGCTTTAAGCATAAAGCCAGTTTTCTCCTCCCTCCCTGATGCTAGCATGTTCTCCAAGTCAGAGCCATTTGAGGGAGGCAGGGTAGAAAGAAAAATAACCACAACGGAATTTAAAAAAAAAATAAAAATATATATATATATCTATGCAGAGATGCAAAGATATATGTGAATACATGCATCTATATGATTTGGATCACGCACACACAAGGGTTTTGCGTAAACAAGATCTTTTAGGATTGCAAAACAACATATTTTTCCTTCGTGTCATTCTTAGAAAATTTTGGTTGAGATTTAAAAAAACCTCCATCAGTCTGTAACAGACAGGCAACACAGTAAAATCAATTCTAAGTGATGCAAATTGGCACAGTTATTTGAATAGTGTTATAGGCAGACATAATAATTGTTGCTGCCTGCCTATATTAAAACATTTCTGCTATACAAAGCCTTCCATGGGCTGCAGTTCCCCTTTCTTTAAGTAGTTGTCTGAGCTTGTTTGCTATTTATGGTAAAACAATACTGAACATTTTGCTGCCATGTGGGGTCACAGGACAAACATAATGACAGACAAATGAAAGCACAGGCAGACAAAACTGAGGGGTCAGTGTATAGATGTCTGACATTATATCTGGCTGGCTGGAAATGATTCCAAAAGTCAACATATGCAAGTACTTAAATGTGGCTTATATTTTCTCTTTGGTCCAGGGCCCTGACTTCCTTAACAGCAAACACTCGCAACCACACCATCTGTTGTTGAAGAGTGAGCAGTTTAATGAAGAGGATCCGATTCTTTCCATCTCACTTATTCCTTGGTGCCTGTTCCATTTTCTGGGCAGTTGTCTGAAAGTAATACAGAATTTCCTTTGGTTTCCTTGAGCTGTTATTCAGACTTTTAGTTCATTAGACTGGTGATTTGGGATGAAATCAAGGATGTCAAATACATTTTATGATTTTTAAATAATTTTGTTTTAAAAGGAAAGAGACCTGATCGAATCACTGAAGTATTATTGCCAGAGTAGCTGTACATAGATGTACCTGTGTATATGCAGCCTCTGTAGACCCCTCAACCCAACTTTCATCAATCTGTCCACAAAGGGACAACAAGGTGTCCCTGTGCTCTTCTTCATCTGGAACATTTCTTGTGAGCTTTGAGACCACGATTCAGAGTACATCTCCCACAACACATTCCCCACACTGACCCAGAGCACTCATATCTTGTGGGCTTTTGCCTTTCTCTGGTCAAAGGGCTTCATGTCCTTTCCCTGCAGTTTCCCAGTGCTCTCCTTTCCCACCACAAGCCTGACAGGAGGGAAAGGAGGACTTTTGCTCCAAGACATGATGATCCTCACTGAAGCTTTACCCAACCAGCAGCCACATCAGCAAACAAAGAGGGAGCCCATGAGCAACCAGAGAGGTTTAGTTTCCATAAACCCAAGCCATTTCTTTCTCTAACCCCATTGCACAGCTGAAGAAGCTTGACAGTCCAGGTGGAACTGGGGTTTCCATATTCCATCCCTGTCAGCTCCTCCCTGTGGCAGTTTGGCCTTACACTGCATTTGTGCCAGCAGGGGCCTTGTCCAGGCAAAGATATAACTGGATAAGTCTTTAATATTTGAGATGAAGATTCTCTCTCTGGCACCATGAAATAGGGCCTCAGATATGCCCCTTCACACAGTCCAGTTGTGTTTAAATTGGTTTGGAGGAACTGGGAATCCCGTTGGTCATAGCACCATTGATGGGAATGTATGGTTTGGTGGGACAAGAATAAGTGATATCTTATGCTAATTAATTTCTGTGTAAAGACTCCTACAGTAAAATGAGACATATGACTCACCTCCCTTAGCCCTAAGTGGCTCTGGATAAAATGTTTGCTTATCAGAGGAACAATCACAAGGGAAGAAGCACAGTCAACTCGCCCACCACGAGCATTCTCTTTTAACAGAAAGGCCTATCTTCTGTAGGAGGGCACAGCATTTTAGAGAAGATGGAAATTCCAAGGTAGCAATTACTTAATTCTTCAAATTAAAAACCAGAGGGAAAGAAAGAGTGTCAGGGGGAAAAAACATGTCTCGCTATTTAGCAAAAACAAGAGACATGCCCATGTCTCTGCACAGCTGAGATCCTGATCTAGGTGACAGTCTCAACATGGAGCTCCAAAACTGGAGGTTTATCTGGTTTTGCTTCAATGTCTCTTACAGATAAAAGCCCTGAACAAAGTCTAGGGAGCTCAAACATTGGCCTTGGGCCTATCTTTGGGCCAAACTCTCACACCTTATAAGGATATCACTTAAGAGGAAATAAAGATATAACAAAAAAAATGTTGGGTGGGCAGATGGATAAGAACTGAAAATTCCAGTCTAGACTGGAGTCTGCTGCAGGCTAAGTCACTGACAGTAGAGAGAAACAAAGGTTTAGGAGGAATAAACAATGAGCAATTCTGATTTATTGGAGACTGTTCAGGAAACACTGCTGTAAAGTCTTTCTCGTCTTGGATGAGTTAGCTAGAGACATGTTTCCTCTCAAAGCCTTTGTAGATTCAACAACATCACTAGGAAAATCCCAGAGTAACTGACTCTACTTTAGGTGCATATTTGGCTTTTTCTTCAGAAAGATATTAGTAGCAACACCAGTTTTGGACTACATATCTGGAAGGTCAGCTGTCTTTTTCTTCTTTGATATTCAGTTCATCAGAGATCCAAGTACCCACATTATGGCATCTCATGTTTTAAAAAATGCATCGATGTCCTTTGTAAAAAAGACAAAAGATAAGAGGAGACAGGCAGTTTGTAGGAAGAACCAACATGCAATAGGTGACTGTAGGGATTTGGGGATTTGGCTTGAATTAAGAGTGGGGGAAATACTGCTATGTAGCAAAGAATATAGCAGCATGCAGGCAGAAGGTGATACAGAGTTGAGGAAGCTGACATGCTTCTGGAATTTGGATCCAAGAAACACAGAATGCAGGAAAGGACACTCAGAAACATAAGACTGAGCCAGGAGTGATAAGAAGGGAAGAGTTTTGTGGAGGGAGGGAGAACAAGGAGATTACAAGTAAAGTAGTTGGTGTCTGTGGAGAGCAGAACACCATGCTGAAGCCAGAACTTTATATTTTAAGATATTTTTCATGAAAATATCCTTTCACTAAGATATCCAGCACCATAGAAATTAACCTTCAGATAAATGTATTTTGATAGGGATGCATTGGATGTAGAAAAGGGAGTTTGCAACCATGCAGGGGAATCAGGAAATAGTCCTAAGAGACTGAAATATCACTTTGCACGTGGATAATACTTACTGGTAGGTATCCAGTAAGGTGGTGGTGAAGCTGCAGAATATTTCATACAACAGTTCTGCATCCCTTTCACAAACAGGCTTTGCAAGGAAAGGCTGCAAGGACAAACATGCCCCAGTGCAATCCTAAAGGACTCGAGTTTTTAGAAGAAATCCAGTGAGACAACACTCAGCTGAGGATTAGCCATAAGGTTATCTACACCAAAACAATGTTGTTTCTGTGTGACTGGTATTACATAAAGAAGGGTTTAGCAGCTTGGGATTGTTAATTTAACATTTGCATAGCCAAGAATGAGGAAAAAACCACAATGTGGTGCAATTTATTGTTAGAAACCACTGCAAGGTATTCAGTTTGGGGGGAGTTTCCCTTTTTCTTCTTGTCACTTGTTCCTTATCTTTGTTAGTTTTTCTTTCCACGGTCACATGTTGTCCTCCCACTCAAGGACTTGATTTTCAGCACGAGCTATGCTGCTGATTTTACAGTCACTAGACTGTGCTTGGTTTCTGGTGTTACTCTGCTTCTTTCCATCACTACAGAGCTCCTTGTCAGAGAGGAACTATTATTTGCAATCCATGACCATGAAATAAGGACCATGAAGGGGGCACAAAGATGCTGAGAGGGCTGGAGCACCACTCACACACAGACAGGCTGAGAGAGCTGGGGTTATTCAGCCAGGAGAAGAGAAGGCTCCAAGGACACCTTGGAGCACCTTAGAGTGCCTAAAGGGAGCCTTCAAGGGAATTAGAGAATGACTTTCAAGAAAGGAATGCAATGATAAGACAAGGGGAAATGGCTTTAAATGGAAAGCGGGCAGGTTTGGATTAGATATTTTGAAGAAATTCCTTATTGTGGGGATGGTGAGGCACAGGAACAGGGTGCCCAGAGATGTTGTGATTGCCCCATCTCTGAAAGTGTTCAAGCCCAGGTTGGATGGAGCTCTGAGTAATCTGGTCAAGTGGAAGTTGTCCCTGCTCATGGCAGAAGGGGTTGGAACAGGGGTTGGCTTGCAGAACATGGCAGTTAATTTTGAGTAGGAACAGGATTTGAGGGGGAAATACCAGAACATGCATAGCTGGGCACCTACCCAGCATCATGGTCTTTTGGATAACAGCGTCTACTGTGGCAGCACATTTCTGTCTCCTTTTTGCTTTCACAAGTTTTTCCACACCTTTTATTCCTACCAGTCTTCTCAAAGAAAAGGTTGGCAATTATTCTTAAAAATAAAAACTAATCTTTTTTTCTCTCCCTCTTTCTCTCTCCTAAAAAGAAAGCCTTTTTCCTCCTGTTGTAGCAGAGGCATTTTCCACCCAGGGAATAGAACAACTGTAATCATTTACTTCCTCATCACCAAGGGAGGTTCAAATGCTTGTCTCCCCCAGGGCTGGAGAGCTCTCCTGATAAGGTTGTAAAGCATCACTTCCAGCGTGCTAAATATAAAGACCCTGCCCTTCAAGAGTATACATGGTGTTGTCAGTGGGTTGCTCAGGCAGGGTGCTCTCAGGCTACTCCAGTATTGCTTCACTTTGTGGGTTTTGGAGGAGGAGGAAGTCAGCTGCTCAAACCACAGAAGAGCTGAAGGCATTTTTAAAAAATTCCAGTTCAAATAGTAACCTAGGCAAGCAGTTTTAAGGTCACACATGGACACCTGGTGTGTCAGTGTACCTTCAAGGCCAGTTTGCTTTTTGCATTGCCCTTTTGGAACTTCAGCTTCTGAAGCAAGAGTCAGTTTGGCTTTGTAGAGCAAGTCCAATTTTTGGCTGTGCCTGTGTGCCTGGTTTATTTCAATCATCAATACTGCTTGAATGAAAGTACTCTATTGACTATTTATAGTTCTAAACAAGGAAAACAAATACTGTCTCTTCAGATGAGGTGCCAATGTCTCTGTAATTCCCGCAGTTGTAGTGCTATGATTGGAATTTGGTGCCAGATGCATGGATTCCTCAGACAAACAGCTTTCTGGCAGGAGAGAGGAAGATCTGGCTCTGGCAAGCCTGTTTATGTAAAAAGTTGCCATGTTACTGGCTCTTGTTACCTGCATTGGCTTGATTTGAAGAAGCAGAGAAGGCAGACACAAACTACTGGATAAAACAAAGCTGGCAAACCCCTTCATACACATGCACACCTTGTTATTCCCATTGGAACCCCTAAGTGATGCTGACAGGGCAGCTACAGACAGTCTTATTTAGACATCTCAGTTGTGAAAGATTATTTTATACTGATTTCCTTTCTTTCTTGCTGCCAGAGATGGTGCCCTTTGCACTCCTGACAAGGCACAGAAAGAGGTGGGGGTGGTGTGTGTGTCATGGTCACTGGACAGGATTGGCCAAAACAAGTCAGATTGTTTCCTAGACCAGAGTTTATGTGAACAGCTGCTAGATGAAGAAGGGTTGGCTTCAGAGCCTGGATTCCAGTAATCACTGGTGAGAGTACAGAAGAGTCTTCAAGAATAAGGAAGGGTTAGCAAATAGTAAACATGCTAAATCAGGTCACTCAGAAGAGGGTCTAAGTGAAGGCCAGAGAAAGGCATCAGCTTTCAGGATCAGATTGATTCTCACCCCCAGCCTAGCCTCCAAGCAGCTGAAATGATGAGAAATCAGTTTTTAGTTGATGAGGAATCAGCAAGTGACCTGTTGTTAAGCTCTGGGAAAGCTGGTATGGTCTGTTTGCTTGACCTTTTTCTTTCAGGAACTTGGCATGCGCATGAATGCTTTGAGAGTTTGCTGCTGGCCAGCCCCTGAAAGTCCCCCATCCTGACGTGAACCAGAGGTCATGCTGAACCCTGCTCACCCTCCCTGAGCATCCAGGAGCACCAGCCCCATTCAATCTTTTGGATCCTTTGTGTCCCACTCTCACATGGAGAGAGTTTTCAGAGTTGTCACAATTTGCATTTTCCTACTACTGCAGCAACCAGTGACTCCGCCAGCCAGGGCTCTGAGAGTCCCTCCTCAACATTCCTCCTGGTGCCTCTTCCTAGCTCACATCACCCATTGCAGGAAACCAGAAGACCCAGAAACCATGGTAGCTTTTACCACCTGATACTGCTGAAGGTCATGTTGAACCATGGGGTTTTAGCTGGTGGTTTACCTTGCAGTGGTGTGATGCTCAGGGCTCCTTGCAGACAGGGAGGTTTGGCTGTGGCCTGTCTCGAGAGTGCTCCAGTGGGAATTTCCTGGGCAATTACTGGCCTGTGGCTTGCCTGCTCCAGCATGTCTCATCTTCTGCCTGGCCCTCTCCTGCTTCTCCTAGTCTGCATCCTACCCAGCCCTTCTTGCTAAGGGTCAGTGGTGCTCCTGCCAGGCCACCTGGCCAGGGGAAGCCACAGACCCCACAGCAGGAGCCCCCACCCAAGCTTCCTCCAGCAGAACTGTGCTCTGGCCCTGCCTTGGAAAGTCCATCTTTCTTCTAGCAGAGTAGCCCCGACTGTGGGGTTTTCCCCTCCACAATTTTACTTTTTAAACTCATTTGTCAGTTCCTACATTCTGTTTTAAACAGGCTCCAGCCGGCTGAATCTCAGGGTACAAAGTGATTGAAGCATTTGCCTGGCACTACAGCATTCTTTCTCTGAAAATGGTGGTAGTGGTGATTCCAGAAGGATGTTTGACCAGGCACTACTGAAGCTAAAATTTGTCAATTCATAATTTTAACACTCTATGGAGTTTGTTGTTCAAAAGCATACACAGGAAATCTGAGCTGTTATTTTCCCCGTCTTTGATCAACATGCCAGCGTGCTGCTGTGAAATGAAACAGCGTAGCCTGACAGATGAGAATTTTCCCTCAAGGGCATTCTCCTAGGAAGGCAACACTGCTGATTTAGCAAGGAAATAAATCTTGACATATATGAATGCTGCTGTGTACATGCTTTTGTGGCACTTGGAAAAGAAATCAAAATAATTTAAAAATACAGAAATCTTCATTCTGCACTTCTTTAGCATTTGAACATTTTGTATGTGCTTGAAATTACCAACTATGAGTTAGAGGATGGAGCTGTGCCTTTATAACACCTGTAGCTTGGAACATCTCAACATGCTGCATTTGGAGCCCCTTGCCAACTGAGCTGTTCCTAAGTAGAGACCTTGGTGCAGCCAGGGGAGGATGAATGCCAGGGAGATACTGGTGGAAGTCTGGAACTTCACAGCTCTATCTTATTTATTAATAACACTCAACTGTAACTACTTTAGTACTTTATCTTCTCCAAATCTCCTACATGTAACCCTCTCCCAACAGGGCTGCTCTTAAATGCTGTTCTACCCTCAGGAGGTGCACGTCACTAGCAAGGCTCTGGCTCAAACTGACCCAGCAAGTCATGTTGTCTCTGAATGTGAGTTGTTCCATTGAGGTAGTTGTGGTGGCGATTTGAGACTACAGCCCTTTAAAATAACATTGCACACACCCAGTGGGATTATAGCAGCTGCACTGCAATTCTGAAGATAAATAAAAACTGAATGTTCCATGAGTTTTCTTGCCAAGGTGTGCCAGCTTTGGGTAGCAGATATTGGTACAGGAGCTGACTAATGTATGAGAGGTGCCAAATGAAGCTTTGTGATCAATGCTCCCGAGGAAGAAGGATAAAGGACACGCACTCCAGTTACTCCCACCATCTGTGCTGTTGTTTTCTGGTTTAGGACTTTGGGTTTTTTTTCCCCCACTGCCATCCATTGCAACATTCAAAGCATCTTAGGAAAAAAGAACAGTACTTCAGCAAACAAGACCTAACTTTTTCTGCAATATGACTAAATGGAATGTGGAGTTTAAAATTTCGTAGTTTCTTTTGCACTCTTCACAGCACTTGGCAGCTCACATGGACAAGACACAGTTACTCCTTGTAATAAAGTGTACTCGACCTACAAACACTGAGCAACCCAAGTCTCAGCAGCATTGGATGGCTAAGTAAAACTTCCCTAGCAGGGCATGATCAACTACATTTCAAGTAATGCTTCTGAAGAAAGAAGTTTGCAAACAAACCAAAGCTATTCTTGCATTGTTTTACACAATTTTTCTTACATATAAACCAAGTGAGGCTCTTGTGGTGATTTACAACACTGTGAAGGAGTGAGCTGCTGCTCAATTCTCAGAACAGGTGAACATTTCATTAAAAAACCCACAAACCTCTGTTTGTGACTGTTAGGAGACCCCTCCTAACTGCCAAAGTCCATCAGCCTTTGGCCTGTTGCTGCATGCTCTGCTTTGCCAATACTGAACCAGGTTTCCAGCAGCTTCAGGCAAGACTGCACCAGGCCAGGCTCCTGCCTGACTCAGACCTCACAGGCTGGGTTGGTGCACACAGCTTTCCAACACTGAACAGTGCATGTTTACAGAAGTCATAGGATTTGGCCAAATTCCACTACTGCCATATAACTGGTCTCAAATGCTACCTTTCTAACTACTGGAATTATTTTTATTAGCAAGGTTTAATCATACAGTCAATTTAATTGCAAGGACCTAGAGTTCATGCTTGCCTATTTTAACAGCTTGATCATGGTGCGTGCTTTAAACCAGATTCCTGTATTAAAATCTATTAATTTTAATTTACAATCCATTTCAGTCAGCTGCCATAAGATAATAGATTAGATGTTACTAACATAATTTGGTTGTAATCTTGGGAAGCAAGGAAGGTTTGCTCAAGCACTACTGTATACTGGTACAGTGGATGGATGCAGCCTTCTCTGAACACACTTGTACACCCACTCCTTCCTTGTCATGGCAGAGCACAGCCCTGGAAGTGCTGAAGCACCATCTCTTCAACAACGTGAAATGAGAATTAAGTTATTCTGAATAGCTCCAATCAAAAAGACACCAACACATCTGTAGTTAAGAACTTGCTAGACAGGACTACTGAAACTCCAACTCTCAAGTTGCATTCTTTAATTTCTCTCATTCCCCTGGAATATACCTCCAGGAATATTATATTATCCCAGATTTGGGGCAATTTATTATAGAAAACAGTCTTCAAACAGTAAATTCAGAAGACTATGTTACAGTTTGAAGATGCCAGCTGTTTTAAAGTTCACTGTAATAAACATGTTTTCTTCCCTCCTCTGCATGCACTCGAGAAAACCTCATTACCTCAAAGCAACAAAATATTCAGGACTGTAAACATGAAAATACTGCATTGTGTTTTCAGTTCAGTAATGCCTCAGACGAATTTCAGAACAAAATCAGTCTTAGCAATAACACAAAGATTTTTAAAGTCCTTTATTAATCTGGATATAAAAAAGACAGAAGCTGCCTACAATATAGGACAAAGCTCTTGCTTCATGAGGAAACAAAATTTTCTTTACAAAGTGAAAAAATAAATACCTTCTTAGAGTAAGGTTTATATGCTAATGTGTCATAAAAAAGTAGAGTTTTAATATTTTGACAAAATGTCTGTGCAAAGAAACAGATGCATAAACACACATTACTGCTACATTAAGGCAATATGAAAAGTATAGTCAGAAAATTTCAGTAAAGTGACAGTGTACTTTTCTAGCTTTGATTAAGCCAGTATTGCACCCAAACATGGTCTCCAGTTCCCTCTGTACCCTGGAGAAGACACTAGGAAACCAGAGCCCAAAATGCCCAAGTAGGGGGTGGAAATCAAAAACATTTTATTGGGTAGGTCATTTCCTGCTAAAGATGCTAACTGAAGAAAGCATTTAAAATTATACACAACTCTTAAAGATAATGGTGCATGTTTAATAGTTTGAAAATCAGTCTCCAAAAATAAAGCCAACTTGAAGGGCAGTTGCCTACAGCTCCCAAGACCACTAGCCAAAAGTGGACTGTGGGAAACCTGGGAATACCCTGCCCACTGAGTTGTGAACCAAGTCCCATAGCAGTTCTCCCACAGGACACCAGCAACCACAAGACTTTCCTGACCCACCCTCAACACTTGAGGATGAACAACCTTGTCCTCCCTTTCCAAAGCTATTCTCTTTTTGTTTGCCATTTAATAGAATTCTGAGTTAAGCACAGCTGCTTAGTGAAGCCTTGTAACTTCAGTTTAAGAACTAATTTTTTAAAAAGAGATCTCTCCTCTTTAAAGCAGTTTACTAAAAGCAGAAGCTATGAGCCTTACTAAACTGGTATGTGTAAAAGCAAGTCTTACTATTAAAATAAACAGTGCAACTGTACTAAAAAGGATTTAGAGCATGTAAAAGAAAAGGCTGCATTGCTTTCACTGGGTATATCTGCATGTGTACACCACGTTTCTCCAGGGTTACCCAGCTTTGTGGCAACACTGCCATGCTACAAACTTATGGATCATTCTTTAAGTAACATGAATCAATTACACTTCTATTCTCAGAAGACGTCCCAAACCATTTTGGACATGCTGAACAAAGAATATTTATGTTTAAAAATGCAGTATTTTTTGCTTTTGATCATGGATAGGTGCCAGAGTGATTGCCTTGTTCACAATCAATGGTTGCATTTCTTATTAGTGCAGTTTGAAGAGTACATGATGCATTTAAAGTGTGCACGTAGATCATATCACAGTCAGATTGAGAAGACTGGTGTGGGTTGGCAAGTACACATGCTGGACATGCTCTACACGAGATCTGCAAACAGGACACGACTGGAAAGGAAAAATATTGGGAAATTAGTTTACTTTGTATTTTGAGAGTCTCTGCACTTCCTGCAGACTTCACATACACAATAGCAGCACTTTTTCCATCATCCCATATTTAGGACAGGGTATGGTGAGAAGCATGCAGCTCATTCTTAGCCTTGCCACAAACTACCTTAGCACACCATTCAGACAGAATGCTCTCTGGAATTAGTTTGCCACAAAAAATTTTAGTTTTACCAGATTATCAACAAAAACATTAATCCATGACCATCATATATAAATACATAAAAACAAATATAAAATAAACATAAAAAAACCAAACCTTCCACACAAATTGGTAACTCATAACTTAATGGCACTGCATTTACCTGTAACTGGGAAGCACAGGACTTGCAGCAAACTGTGTGGCCACAGGGACAAAAGGTTGAATTTATCTCTTCTTCACAACACACCATACAAAGCATGGACTCCTTCAGCTTCCGTAACTTCTCTTGCAGGGCTTTTGTTTGTTGGCAGCTGAGACCCTCACAGTTGTCACAGTTCATGCTGCTTTCTGAAGACTTAAGGGGGGAACTTGGTGGGGTTTGATCACTTCTTGAAACAAGATCCACAATGCCAGCATTATAAAGAGCTCGTCTTGCATGATCATAAACTTCTTTTGATGTTCTTTTAATATCAAAGACATATTTTTTACCAAGATTAATGTTTTCATTTAGAAATAGAGATGCTAGGTGACCCTTTAAGTCTCGACTATACTGCATCATGACAGCACTGGTGACAGTGTCACACCTGTAAAGCAATAGAACAAATGCAAACTTGGTTAGTTAATACCAACAGAATGATCCTACACTATTTTGTTCCCAAACCTGAAGTAACAGCACTAAAATTAATGCAAATGAGGCAGTCTGAGGTAATATTTAAGTTCTTGAATGATCTTTGCAAGCTCTCTTTTGAAAAGTGTAAAATGGAAAGTGACAATTACTTTACATCTTCAAAATGTGAAGTGTCTGGTAAAATGGAGTCACCCTACGGAAGGGACTTAAAGAATTATGCTAACAAACAGCAAGCAGTCACTTAATCCACAGTTCAGCTCAGCAACACCTTTTTGCATGGCATTTCCAAACACTGCCCTAAAGAATTCCAATTTAGTCTTTGGCTGTCAATTTTTATCACAGAGTCAAGTAGTGTTTTTAACCCAATTTCTACTCAGTACTTTATATGCTAGAATTATGTCATTCTGAAGGGAAGCAGTGTGAATGGAGTATAGAGTATTAAGGCATTTGAATTTGCCACTGTGCATTTCAGCTACCCTAACCATGCTTGTCACATATTTCAGTGATCCAGTTGAATCTTCAGAAGCTTATTAAGGCATATCACTTCTCTAGGCAACACAAGAAGGAAAACACAAACACAGAAGGACTACAGCCTCACAGGGCCTAAGATCCAAGATCTAAGCTTATGGCCAAATGCAATTGCCAAACTAAAATTCTGCTTAAATTAAAATCAGAAACTGTGAATGACAGCAGAAATTACAAGCAGAGACAAAGATCAAGAAGTAATTGAAACTGGTACATGGTAGTTAATTTTAACAAAACACTGCTAAGTATGTTTGACAGCTAGTCTTACTGATCAGTGTTGGACACCACAGTAGGAATGAAAAGGGGTTGAAAAGTTGCCCACCAACAAATGAGTATAGCACCCCTATCTCAAAGAACAAGACAGATACAATGGTTAGCTGCTGTCATGAAGCAAAATCGTGAGCATGTGAGCAAGGACAGAAGAACTGTAAGAAGGTTTAAATAGATGGGATGGGAAGGTGGCATACAGATAACGTAGCAACTGAATGAGCCAAATAAAGGATCTACAAATACTGAATGACAGGATCTTCCCCACTGCTCTTATTCTCTTACATAGGAACAAAAGAACGTATGTATTGTTTATTAAGTAACAAGGAACATAAATAGTTTCTACTCTGAAATGCTGCTATTCATAGCGGTAAAATTTCGCTTACTTTTCTTCTTACTCCCACCCCACAAAATGGAAAGTAGCAAAAACCTGTTCAGCTTCTAGATTTAAGAGGAAAGGCTGCAACGACAATGAAATTTTGCAGAGTATCTGCAAAGTGCAGTCAGACTGCTGGCTGCTTAAGCATTTAGCTCAAACACTGGAGAAGAGCAGCAGCACATTACTTTAGGGGCAATACTGACCTGTAAAATGCATGTGTCTCTGTAATTGCTCTGTAGAGTCCACTTGCTGCCCTTGTACTGATCATCTTAAACAAGAGAACCACACTATTACCAGACTCCTTGGTAACAGTCAGATATACATTCTTCCCAGACTGAGTTGCCATTTGAACAACAGGATAAGCAATCCTATAAATTAATGTTAAAAAATAAAGGTTATTTAGTTAAAGTTTGAAGCATTTTCCACAAACTATTACAGTGCATTTTTATCAGAAGTTACAATGATTTCCGATGGTAGCCAGCAATGCTGATTAAAGATGTTGCCTCAAAAATATAGATAAAGTCAAGATTATTAAGGTCACTTGTTTATCTTGATTACAAGCAGGTAGTGTCCTCAGACCCTACATCCCAGTAGTCACTTTTAGTAATTCTCAAAGCAGTTTTGTGCATTTATATGAAAATTAGAGCATGCTGCATATTTCTGAAAAATTGATCATACAAATTGTTCCAGGAAAAACATACCTGTTGATTGGACTGAAGTCATCTTTACAGATGGATATGCCTTCAGGTCCAACACCAATAAGGAGTTTTTGCCCTTCACTATCTCTCACTGAGTGCCATTCTACCCCATAGTTCTCCAGTGTTGTAACAATCTGTAGAATCTGGTATTCAGCAGATGCTTGACTTAGACCTTCTAGCTCCTTGTGCTTTGTTATAATGCTGTTGATAAAAAGATTAAGGATAGGTGAAATAACTCAATATCTGCTGTTACCGTCAGCAGCTTGCTTTAACTTGGGTTTTTAGATGACCTAGTTAAACAGATTGGTAAATGCTCCTGACCTGCTTTATCTGTCTATAGATTTCCAGCAATTGTGAACTGGAAATAGTTGAGAATTACCAAAACATCCTGAGAACATCAAGGAGAAAATACTGAGTCCACCAGCCCCAACATATTTCCCTGAGCTACCACTAAGTTCACAGTTAAAGAAAACACTACAGAAAAGCATGACACACTGAATGTTTCCTGATATTCAGGAATTAAGCTATGAAGATGTTCCTGAATTCTGTTTACTTTTCAGAGTAAGGGTACTAAGCCAGATAAACCTATACTTGTGAATGAAGGAATTCAAGAAACAGAATTTAAATACCTTGCTCCAGGTACTTAAACATAACTGCGTTTTTCCCACATACCAGTTTTCACAAGAAAAAAAAAAAAACACAACAAAAAACCACCTCATAACTGAGCTTAAAAATTTAACTGAAATCAGAACATCAAACATTCAGGTTGGAGATTTTGATCTCCAAAGCTATTATTGTTAAATTACTGGTTTACACTATAGCACCAGCAATTAAATGCATAACAATCTCCTGCTGTTGGTCTCCAAGAAGGAGACTAGATAATTATGCTTTTTACCTCTCCAAAATGGTAGTGGTGAGCTCTTTTGCACACAGCTCTTCATAATTGTACTTGGCAGTGTTCTGGTTATAATCTCCAAACTTCATCTGTGCCAACAATGCACTAAGTTCAATTGCATGCTCTGAAGAACACTGAAGATTACCAGCAAGAAGATCTTCTTTTATATGCAAGAAAAACATATGCCTGCAACACAATCAGAAACATTTGCTTACACAAATCATTACACGGTATCTGTAAGCAAGACAGCTAACAGGTAACATTTAGCTAGGTTTGGTAATCAAGAATTTGCAATGAATATACCAAGTAGATAAAGTCTGAAAGAAGGGAAAGAAAAGGGCCTCCATCTTATTCTTTACTTACTCTTAAACATGAAGCTACAGCTGAAGATGGCATCTAAAAATCACTACTAAAAGAAAAGAGCACTTCACCATCATCACAAGTATCTCAAGAGCAAGAACTGCTTTAACTCCTAAGGTCACTTAGTAATTTCAATTTAGTGAATAAAATATCAATGAAAGATTTCAATTAGTTTCCTATGTTTACTTTTTTGTTGTGATTTACAAGTTATTCTGCATTTCATAAAAGCGAATTTGGGAAGAGCATCTTAAAACATACACACTTGTGCTATGCAAGAGGGGAAGCCATAATTCCTCTACACAGTGGAAATGCCCCTGCCACTGCAGCCATGGTGTTCTTGTCACTGACATGATTAACAGAATAACTTGAAATACCTAAAAAGGCATTGAGGAATAAAATAGAAAAAACAGCTACTGTGTGAGCATTTGTAAGACCAAACTTTGCACTTGAGACCAAGGCAGGTTTGACAGCTTGCTGAAAATTCAAAAAGCTGCTCTTAATTATCTAATAGGTTAGTTGACAGACAAATCAACATTTTCACCAACATTAACAGCAGCATGTTATTTTCCCTTATGGGCTGCCCTAACTTCTATAGATCATCCTTACTTTCCCTCAGGAGACACAATATAAATTTCTTACCATTTAAGACTCAACATATTTATGGAAGCCAGATGGAAAATTATGTATCACTGAAAAAAATCTTTCAATAAATGAAGGCTAGTACCCACAGGGATATGTCTTGGCTTCCACAGGAACTGGACATTTACTTTTCTAAAATGAAAACTAATCTACTTTTAAGAAAAGCTTTACTCCATCTCTGTACTTAATCTCTCATCACTGAAGTTGAAGATGCTAGTAAGTGATGAGCTTTCCTTCCAATGGGAATTTTTAATAATACCTTACATATTTTCTGTTGGAGCATTCGATAATTCCCTTGTACAACAAGGCAAATAGGACTTTTTTTCAGCATTATGAGCAATTACAGAACAATCAAAAGTTGTATTCTTTCTCAGCTCTATTGGTAAATGCTGCAACTAAGAAGATACCGGCCTGAAGGATGCCTCAATATCCACAACTTTTTGAATCAGGAAAAAAGAATTGGTATTGAATTATCCTGTAAGCTTTCCTACGGTCCACTTCCTGCAAGAAGCCACAGCTCCAACACTTCCCCTTGCAAACCATTTGTCATGCTAGCACATCATGCTAGTTGTGATGCCAGTGCTTAATCTCATCACTCTCAAGTCTAAACATCATCCTTCAGCAGTTCTAGAGGGGGTCTGGTGGAAGCCAGTGTCCTCACACTGTGCAGGACCCAAGTTTAGGTGGCAAGAAGGCCAGAACTTCAGACAATTGTCTCCACTGTCAGCAGGTTATTCCTTCTTTAGGCTCTTCTTTTTTTGAGAGAGTCAAACCTCTGCTCCCATGTGTTTCTCCTATCTTTCACAGTCACATTTCTTTGGGCTTGGGCCCCAGAAAGGCCTATATGGGGCCTTTTAAAATTTAGTTGTACAGACTTTTTGGTGCTCAGCCCATAAACCTAAAGAATTCAGTATAAATTATGAAAACATTAGGGCCAAAATAAATTCAAATAGTAGGCCTTTCCCTAACTGCAATCAACATTTCATAAAATAAACAGGTTCTCATGCACTCCTGATCCTCTCACAATACCAGAACAGGATTTCCAGTCATTTTAAGTACTAATTGCAAATACAGCATTTCAAAGAAAGATTAGATTTTTTTTTTTCTCATTAGCTAAAACTCATTTACAACTACCACACCTAAATTCTCATATCTTCAGGGTTTTTTTTTTTTTCCATATGACAGCACTGACTACACAGGTTAAAGTCAGAAGTTCTTCCCTTGCTGTGAAGACCTTATTGACATATCAAGGGGAGCTGGAAACCAGAATATTGCTCCTGCAAATACAGATGAATTACAGAAACAGATACAGCAGATGCATGCTGTGTTACATTCTATTACTAAAGCCAGTAATGGCATAGGCAGACAAATGAGTTTATGGCATGATGTGAAGTAGCATCACAACAGCTTTTGTGCAGTAGCTTCCCATAACTGGCTCCTATCACATAAGGGAAAACATCTCACAAATACTCAGCTACTTTGCATTTTTTTTGATCAATAGAACAAATAGCACATATAAAGGACAGTTATTGCAAAGTAACTAGTTATACAAATTCAGTCTATCTGCACCTAAATAACCTAAACTGCACCCGTAACAGGAGAGTGAATGACTTCACACTGACCTGTTAGAGGAGCTGCCCTGAACCAAAGTTCAGGTAGCAAATTCTCTGCTGCTTTTTTTGTGTGTGTGCATGTGTTGGGTTTTGTTTCTGTGATTTTTTAAATTTGTTTTGACTCTCTATGTGTTTGATGAAAAGGCACCTAGAAATTGAAAGACAGTGAGGGTTAGAAAGACATCTGAAAAAGTGGATTAGCCCATCCAGCTGCAGAGTGCACTCCTTCAAAGTTATATATTAATATCCATTGTAAAATCATTCCTCTTCAAAGGTCAAAGCATGATATTAGCCACAATCTGGTAATACAGACTTAATTTTTTTTACACAAAACTAAACAAAATCTTTTGATCCTTAAAGAGAAAGGCATAAGAATGTGATTTTATTGCTGACTACAGTCAAGCAAAACTAAAGCATTAGTATCCTTGATGCAGTTCCTTATCTAATTCTATAAATTCTAAAGGACCCAATAAACTGTCTTGTCATATCACAGATACTATTAATTACAAGAAAGGATTTCTGTGTTTGTAAATTGTGACCTAATCACTTCATAAAACAATCCACCATCCCTCCTCTCTTGGAACCTTTAGATATGATAAAAAAAAATTGAAGACTTTTCTCACCTCTGAAGATAGTCAGATTGTACACTAAAAGGATACTTTTCTTAAGGTATTATTTCAATACTAGTATTTTACACTTAATGAAATTTTTACCTAGCAAGTTTCAGAACAATGAATTGTTAAAACTAAAAACCAAACTGTTTGTACATTCCCTAAAGGTTGCATTTCCAACATTGCTGGCAGAAAATCTGAAGTTTGTCCACCATATAAGAAACTAAGTATTTTTGTTTCTGCATCATTCACACTTCAGTTGCACTCGATATATTAATATTACATGTTATAAATTTGAGAAGTAAGGCAAGTCAGATAAAAAGTGTGTCTGACTGTTCCTACCCCCCACCCCAGCCTCAACATTCTTAGCACATTCTGCAATTTTCTACTACCCTTGCCAAAGCTTTCATTTAGTCTTTAAATCTTCACAACTCTGAACTTTGCCCATCAATTGTTGTGACTCCCAGTCATAACACCTGCCAGACATGTTGGGACATTGATCAACAAGTGGCAACTTTAAGGACAAACAGAACTTCCCACTGCACTTGTAGCCCAAATTCTCTACACATGATAGCATCAGTACAAAAGACTGTCTCTGTAGCCCAAAATAGCCTTTTCATCCCCTATGAACCCCATGCTACCCAGATATACCTGTGTACTCAATTATGGAACATTTCCTCTGAGTTTGGTAGTTCAAAACACTACATAAGAATTCTGACTAGAGAGCAACATATAAGTTTGCCAAAGCTACACTCCATCAGTCACTGCCCAGATAGATTTCTGCCAAAAGAACAAAGGGCAGTTTTACAATTAGAGCACGATCAGAGATTTTCTTCAAGCATTAGCTACACTGGTGATTTTATAGTCATTTTACATCCTTATTTTTGGATCCATGTTTTGCATATAATTTAAGATTTATGTGCATACAAAACACTCAGTAAAATCAAATGTGGTGTGATTAATGTATTGCAGGTGGATGTAAATAATTTGATACAAAACCTGTAGAAAGGGGAGGTTGCAGGGAGATTTTAGCAGATGGTCCATTTCACAAAAAAGTATAGCTACCAAGCCAAAGTCACAGACCTAGATATCAATCACATTAATTGCATTTTACCTCCCTCTGAAGCAATTTATGCAGGCTGATGACACTGAACACCACTATGAGAAACAGACATCAGTATTTCATCACAATGGAATTCCAAGAGGGAAAAAAATCACCCAGTTAGTGTTCATTCAAATGAACTGGCAATAACTCCACAAAAATACTGTGGAAAGTACATGTAACACAAGATTATATTTTCTTTTTTAACTCATTGAGGACATTTAAGTGCATTAGGAATCAAGGCTCTTCACTACTAGTAGTAGTTTCTACTACTTGTTTTTTAGTCAAGGCAAGGGAAATAGAGCAAATAAGTAACTAAAAATTTTAAGCTCTAAACTTCGCTGTCAGTGGAAGAAGCAACCAACTCCAATCTTTTACCAAAGAGGTGTCTGCATATGACTAATGACCCCTAAACTAGAAGCATAGCCAAAAGACCTCATTCTCTTGCTAGACTACTGGCAAGAATCTTAGCATACCTCCCAACGAACTACCTGTTCTCTTTGGAGTATGATTCCTTACCACAGGTTAAGGCTCTTTCCTACTGTAGAGTACATTTACTGCTCTGTCTGTAGTCTAAAATAAAAATTAAGAGGCATAATTGCTCTCCCTAAAAGTATGTTGTTGAAGATTTCTAAACCTACAGAATGTAATTCTGCTTTTAAAAGCAGACAAGGCCACCCCACATGAAAAAAGCAGTGTCTTTGCATTTTTTATGCTTCTCAATATCTTTGCTCTTCCTTGCTCTCAGCAGAGTGGGTAAAAGGTTACCAACTTCAATTTAGACAAACAGATCCATGAAACTCACCCCACTGCCTATCACACACACTTCCACTGCCTTGTAACAAAAACCACATCACTACTGTGCTGGTTACCCAATTCTATAGGAAAACAAGATGGTTTTCTCACTTTTTATCTACTGTATCTATCTGACTCCTCAACAGATTTAAGGCCAATCTTAATTTCAACTAGTTCATCAATACAATTGGACAACACAGGAAAAAAGTGTACTTTTTAAATGTAATTCAAATACTGGCAAACATCACACAACTTTCAACAACCTCCAAAACAATAATTGCCATTTTCAAGGTTGGCAAAACACAGCTCTTTTGAACGTTTCATGGTACTGTGTGGCTCACTAGAATTTGACATATTTTAAATTGTCATGGCTTACATGTGACTATTTGATTTTCAGCCATGCTACACAAGACAAATAACGCAGAATTTAAAACCTAAACCCACCGTTCTCTCCCAGACTGCTGCCAGACACCAGTGGCCTCTTGGGCGGCTCGGCAAACACTCTACAAGTTAAAAGGTGGGTGCAAGTCTCAAGACTGCTCTGCTCCACGTTCCACACCAGGCTATGGCTGGCGCCTGGAGCTCTCTGTCCCGGGCAGGGGTTGCAATATCCCAAAGTGGAGCTGGCTCCCGGGCCGTGCCGGGGCTACTCCCGGTCACTGCCTCCCGACAGTGAGGGCACTGTCACCGCACTGTCACCGCACCGCACCCGGCACGGCGGCACCGCCCGGCCCGCACCGCTGCCGGGCGCCTCCTCCGCCCCACCCCCGTCAAAAAGTCTCCCGAGAATTCCGATTAGCGAAGTATAATCCTTCCTCTAAGCCCTAGCTCCTTACTGCAATTCAACACTTCACAACATTTAATACATGAACCACCCACAAGTCATTCAGTAAAGAAGTGAAAAGCAGGTTTGCTTTTTTTCCTCCTAGCTGTTGCACGACCTGTCAAAGAAATACTGAAAACAGTGAAAACAAACAGGACATAAACCAGTTATGATCTCGATCTCTGGCCATCCCATGCGTCTTTAAGCAATGAGATAGCAATCGTTTTCAAACCAGTGTGATTTTCCATGCTAAAGAAAACTTACAGCTCTTCAAACTCTTCTAAAGCAGCACACTGTTCACATCTCAGAGTTGTTTGTGAAACTCTGACAGCAGATTAAATCTGAATTACATTCTTGCACTGAAGCACTTTTATTCCATTGAAAACAATTCTAAACTACAAAATCATGTGGTGCAATTCAGTACCAGGTAGTCAAATAAAAAAAACCTAGAAGTTGAGATCCAAAGAATAGAAATAAACTGCTTTTAACCCTGTAAAAAAAGTGCAGTAGAAAGGGTTTCTCCATGCAATTCTCAGACGCCCAAAGCACTTAGTGAACGTGGTTTGCTGCCACAGTGGTCAGAGGTACAATTATAACCTGCTCTGTCTTTGTGCTCTGCAAGAAGGCTGCCTTGTATAGGAATATTAGAACTGGCTGCAATCTTCCTCTGGGGTGATTAAAGATAACAGAAGTAGAGGTCGGCATCCTGTTGCCAGATCAGCTTTCACAGCATGTAGAAACCTGAACAATAAATTGCTACGAACAAACATACACCTGAGTTTTAAACTCAAGTGCAAGGCAAGGGTCTCTAATGAAGCACTGCAAGTGGGGCTGGCAAATCTTCCTAAGTATACAGAAAGAAACCTGGTAACTGAGTCACAACGCTTACCATTATAATCATGATGAAGCACATCAACAAAATTTAGAAATACTTGCAACTTCTCAGCTTTCAAAAGCAGTCTCAACATGTATCTATGCATCTAGTTTATATGTAAAAACAGGATCAGAGGCTGCAAGCAGAAGACTGGAAAACTTCCCCAGCATTCTTCACACGCAGGTCCACAAGGCAACAGCTCTGCCAGAAACACCCCATACATCAAATACGGGCACAACTGCCAAAGGCAACTAAGGATACCCATCACTTTCTTCATCAAGACTTTGCAGATAAAGAGGAATCCATGCGTCAGCTTTAACTCTACAGCTAATCCCACAATTCCATGATATTGGCTTTCAAGTTTGGCAACAGGTTTACAAGTTTTTCATCTTCTCCTTAATGCTTATGATTACAAGCTAAGTATGAACTCAGTTACGTGCATATGTAAATCTTTAAGCAGACCTGAGTATAAAAAAAAAGTCAATCTACTAAAACTCAGTGTCAACAATACAGGAGAATAGACATCTACCACAGGCACTGGAATTTTAGGTCTGCTACATGTGGACTACTGGGCTTACACAACTAAAACGCAGTTATTACAACTTGACATACAATTCGTATTTGGTTTTAATATACATCTCCTGATGCCTAAGCCCGGGTTAATTTTTAAATTGTTTGTTAAAAATACCAGCTTCAGAACAGTCTTAATTTAATACATAAAAGAAAGCTTGCCCCACCTATATCCTTTTAAATCATCTTTACAGTGGATAAATACTTGCTGCTTTGATGTAGGTGTATAAGCTCTGTTACATTTTAGCTATACAAGCCAGTCTTTAAGGCCCTCGGGGCATGTTTCACCAGTTCAACCTCTCTATTAACTTCCACCTCCTGCTAGGTCTTGCACTGACAGTGTTGAAGGCAGGGACACAGACATCTGTTAAAGCCTTGTGAAGTTGAACAAGCATTCATCAATGATAGCATAAAAACGCCACTTTGAGGTTTCCTCAGATTTTCACCCTGATTTGCTTTGTGAGTGGAGGCACATCTGACATGCTCAGGGTAATCTCTTCTGCCTCATCAGGTATGAAATTGTGTGGCTCCTTTTGTTCAACATAAATCCCATTTGTTATTTGGTTTTATACTTACCAAGAATATTTAAATAAGAGTTTCTTTAAGAAAAAATACTACTAGTAGAAATTACTTCCTAAATAAGAGTATATGAGAACTGGAATTCAGTTTGAATGCATTTGCCTAACTGGAGCTATTATCCAGAACAACCATGGTCTACCACCACAGCAATCTGAAAACTTCAACCATACTGACGAGCTGGAACCACTGCTCCCCAAAAGCATTTCCCCAACATATTAGATGAAAAAAATGAACTCAAAACCTTTTTCCTATTAAATAAACACCAAATCAGACTGTCAGCCTCTGATCAAGTTCTTTAGACATTCTGTGCAAAAGCACTATGTTGTACTCACGGTCTTAATTCTGAAAGTATTAAGACAGTGATTCTAAGAGTAACAAGTTCAGGTGAGTAGTGAAAATGGGTTTTGGCGTTGTCATACAGACACTAGACTTCAATCGGCCCCATTCATATTAACTGTACTATCCAAAACTAACAGGAAAAAGTAGTTGGAAAGTCAGCATTAAATATACAAGTGTATAGCATTCTTTAAAAATAATTCCGTTACAATTCATGTGATAATCAAACTCAAGGAGTAAAAGCAAGTGTTCCCTACTAATCTTAGAAGACTAATTCTTCTGATTTAATAACAGTATGACAATTTAGTTAAGAGGACTTGCCACAGAAGCAGCCAGACAGCTGTTTCTTTTGTAGCCTCTAAAGGCCTGTAGCTATATGAAAGTTACTGTAACATAATACCAGACAAAAAGGAATTCAGCAAGTTTTTTTGCACTGTGGGAGGAATTGTTTCCTGCCTTTCTGTACTAGTGGTTCAGAATGACCTAGAGTAACACCACAGAACAGAGGTTACTATCGGACACACAAATACCATATGAAAAGTTTGCTACTGGTAGCTTAGTTTCTTCCAGTTCCAGCACTAAGTGCTCACAAAACTACTCATTACTTACAGGTAGTGACACAAAGCTTAATGTTGCCAATTTAATTACATTTTTTCTAAAAAAAAAGCAACAAAATTTCTAAAACACTAAGATTCTTAAAACATAGAAAAGTCAAGCATAATTACCATATGATAAAAGAAATAAAAAGAGTGCGTAATCACTTCCGAAAATTACAGAAATTGAAAAATAAGCATTAAATTAAATGTACTTACAACCATATTTACTTACCTTGTCTGTTCCTGTAAGATAAGATGTGGCTCAACAAAAAACTTGACTCTCAATTTGAATCGATAAGGGGCTAAACCATCCATCTGCTGGGAGATCCTGTTCCTCAAATTCAGCCATAGATTCTCCCCTTTGCTGCCAGTGAACTGCAGTCCAAAATAATCAACTTCTATAATCCCCAACCTTCTGCAAACCTGAAAGAATAAGATTCTTTACAATCAGGCTGCAACATGACAATGAAAAGTAACATCTGAAGTGGTCTTTCAGACTGCTCACTTAAAACACACACAAAAATCCTGCTGTCAGCACCTTCATACAAAGGCTTAATCACTTGGATTTTTACACTGCACACAAAACAGCCCAGAAAAAAGCTCTAAGCATAAACTAGGAATTCCTCCACTAGCCAAAAAACACAAGCTTCCACAATCAAATTTCACCCCCAACACAAGCACTTCAGAGGGTCAGCGGATTTCCACAAGAGAATATCTGCTACTCAACATCACAGCCAAGAGCACTTTCTGGGCAAGGAGAAGTAAAGAAGTACAGTCACCCACAAGTTTCATTTAGGTGCCACGGGCAGACCGGACTGTTTGTCTGTCTCTCCCCAGCATCCCCACGGCAGCCGCCACAGACACACCTTGGCGGTGGTGACGGAAAGGCAAGAAGGCACCTGGATGGCAGCTCCAGCCCGCTCGGCCAGGATACAGAGGGTTGGATGCAGTGAGTGCCACATCCCCCGCCTCTAGCCCACTCCTGTCCCCTCCCCGGGGACACTTCAGCGGGATTCAGTGGCGAGGCCCGGGCCTGCGCTTCCCACGGTAAGAGGGGCCGGAGAGCCCCGTGGTGGGGGATGCAGCACCCTCTGCATTCAACATGGAGGAGGGGTTGGGGGAAAAAAAATATATATAAAAGAAAGCAAAACGAGAATAAGAAACCAAAACCATAAGGGAAGCGGGGAGACTGCGGCGCTCCCCGCCCCCACCGCCGCCGCCGCGGCCGCCCCCGCACGGCCCAGCCCCGCGCCACCGCCGCCCCTCGCCTGGCGCCCGGGCCCCGAAGAGGGGAGAGGGCTAAGGGCTGGCAGGGGAGCGGCGGCTGCCAGGCACCAGCACCCGGCGCTGCCCCGTGGTCACCGCTGCGCCCATCGCAGCCCCCGCCATGAGCGCTGGCGCCCGGCGGGGAGAAGCCCTCACCTGGTTGAGGCAGTCCTCGCCGTTGGCTTTCGCCTCTACCTCCACCTCCATCACCACCGCGTCCGGCCTGGTCACATAGCACAGCATGGTTGCGGACAGGCGGCTCCGCTGCTGCCGCCACAGACACCCAGAGCTGCGGTCACCGCTGTCGCCACAGGCTGAGCCCAGCACGCGCCGCTAGCTCACGCCCGGACCCCGGCAGCGCCCGTCCCGCGCCCCTCGCCGCCTGCGCCGCTCCCTCCTTATGTACCCTCAGTAGCCCCGCCCCGCTCGGGTCCGCACCTGCGGGCCAATCAGAAGCGCCGCTCCTCGCTGCGGGCCGCCGCCGCCGCCAATCAGCGCCGCCACGGCCGCGCGGGCGTGTGTTGTGCTCGCTCTCTGGCGCCCCCCGCCGTGCCCGCGGGGTCGCGGCGCGCGCTGGGGCCCGTGGCGGGGCTCCCCGGCCGCCCTGAGCGGGCAGCGCCACACGGCGCCCTCAGCCTCCCTCAGCCTCCCTCAGCCGCACAGCCCGGGCTGCTCACCCTGGCCTTGTGTCCGCTTAAAGCAAAGCAAAGTGGGCTCTTCCAAGGGCAGGTGGAGGCCAAAACTGCTGGGCAGGGACAATCTGTCATACACGTGAGAGAGGGCCACCTCGGGCTGAGTGACAAGCAAATATTGCCTACTCAGAATCACAGGATCAATTAGGTTGGAAAAGACCTTTGAGATCGTTGTGTCTGATCTATGATGAATCACCACCATGTCAACCAGACCATGGCACTGAGTGCCACGTCGAGTCTTTCCTTAAACGCTTGCAGGGATAGTGACTCCACCACCTCTCTGGGCATCCCATTCCAGTGTTTAACCACCTTTTCTGTGAAGAAATTCTTTCTAGTTTCCAAACTAAATTTCTCCTGGTGCAGCTTGAGACTATGTCCACTTGTCCTGTTGCTGGTTGCTTGGCAGGAGAGGCTGCTCCCCACCTGCCTACACCCTCCTTTTAGGTCATTGTAGAAAGCAATAAGTTCCCCCTGAGCCCTGGCTCATGTCTCAGCTTTCAAACACTCCTTTTTGTCAAATGGAAGACAAAATCCAAATCAATGTCGTCACTCCCATACTCTCTTTGGCCTCCTCAACTCTGTGTTATGCAGAATGCAAAACCCTGGAAAAGATGGAAATTTGAAGAACAACTGGTCAAGCCCTGTCACAGCCTCCAAGCACCACCATGCCAAGGGATGGATGGTGGCGAATTTACACACTCATTGAGCTCTGTAGATATGAATCTCATAGGTGATTCCTGACCAGGGGAAAAACACCTGCACCAGGTGAGCCCTTGGAAGTATGTGTTTGTCAAGCATACCCAAGGAGCACAAAGTAGTTTATGGCTGCTTTAACAATGTAAATTGAAACAACAGGGATAACCAAGCACAAAACGCACGCTGTGTGTGTTGCCCAAGAGAAGTGCAGATCAAAGATGTACTGAGCAGTGCAGTGGTGAGGAACAAGTAGGCTGTCAGGGAAAGAGCTATGAGAGGAAACGGGGATCTGAAAACAGAGTGAAGCATAATAGGAAGAAGAACAAACCACAGCACTAATGCAAGGTCACCACAGGGCTGAATATTAGCTTGTCCCATGTCTATGGGTCACTTGCTTCTGTTTCACAATTTCTGCTAGGCTTGTTAGGGTTTTTTCAGGTTTTAGTAAGAAATGCTCAGAACAGATACTTATTCTTCTGGGAACTCTTGCACATACAATATATGGAGCTCAATCCATTTTGTTCATGTGAACTCTAGAAGACCTCTCAGTTCTGAACCAGGCAGAACGGTAGGAGACAAATAAGAGTCAGGACATGAGATGTCAAACCTGAGTGGTGCTACATTTCACCTGCACACTTCCTAGCTCAGATTTTCATCTAGACTCTAAGTCTAGAGTGTTTAATTTGAAGAACTTATAGTCTTAAATGACCAGACTCATGAAGTGGAGGGTTGAAAATAGGAAGTAACATGAAAGAAAGATGAACAAAATTGCAAAATTAATTGCATCTCAGCTCTGTGATTTTCTGATGGAAGAAACCCAAACTCTTTCGGAGAGACTTAATTATAAGGGCATTAGCTTCTAACAAAAAATTATGAAGTATTTTTGTATGGGAAAAAAGCCAGTAGTTCCCACTTCTTTATTTTTTGTTGGAGTAGATGCTGGAAATTAGATTTTAGTTCTATTTTAGTTTTACTTCTATATATTGTGGTGTTGTGGTATTTTGTGTGATTTCGATATTTGTCATAATCAAAAAAGTCCTAGATGTGTTATGAAGAAGAAGCACCAAAGCTTCCACCGTGACTCATGACATTAGTATTCTGATATCCTCTCCCTGAAGTAGCTCATATCAGATGTTACAGAGGAAGGTGCAAGAAATGTTTATATAACTGTGAGATAATAATGCTCCTGTATATTTTCTCTAAACAGTTAAAGCTGGCCTATACCTCACAGATTAGCCTTTACTTTTTTATCCATTTTTCTTGTATAGAAGAAATCAATTCACTTTATCCTGGGCGTTGTCCAGACAAAGAGAAATTTACCCTTTCTATATGTATTAATATCCATGCTGTGTTTTCCTTTTATCTGACTTAATGTAAATGCAGGTGTTCTTATTATGTCTGTGAAAGTGTTATCTCGCTTTGAAATCTGCTAAACTGTAAGCCACAAAAAGAGCTTGCAGCGGTAAATTGCGTAGATTGGTTAAGCCCTGTGTAAAACAAGCATTTCTTTTCGAGGGTGTCATCTGGACACCGCTGTCACAGAAATACATTTCATTTTGCATTCTCTCTGTGATATTTTATTCATGCTGTACAGGAGAGAGTAAAGGACCAAGCCCTGCGTTTGCACACCGGAGACAGCTCGTGTGACAAGTGCCCGCTGCAACCCTTTGGGGTCTGAGAGAAAAAGCTGAAGTACCTTACAGTCTTGTGCCTGGTGTCTTTGATGAATTATCAACACTCAGTGAGCCACACTGATCATAGCATGGATGTTCACCTTTTGTGTATCATAGAAGAGCAATGTTTATCAACATGTCATCTCAGTGCTGTATTTCACAAAATGATGTGTGCTGTATGACAGATCTCTATGGTGGGTCAGCCTTTTGCTAAGTGTCAGTTTGAGCATAAGTAATTCACCTTGTATAGATTTATATATTTGCATTTCTTTGCCTAACTCTGGTTGATATTTTTTCCTAGATATAATCTATCTACAAGGTTAATTCTTTGTCACATCCGGCTTCAAATAGTTATAATGCCTTCTTGTCTTTGACACTTGAATGGAAATCCTATGAAAAGTCTAATTGCTGGGAGAGGGGAAATAATAATTTCCAGGCCTTTGTATTTAGTTCCCATCATGACAAGATTGACCGTAGTTTCCAAAGAACACTCATGCCTCTTGTAGAGATTTTTATTCTCAAGGCTTCTCAAGTGTTTTCCTCCAAACATTGTATTGTCATGATACTCCATCTTGTGAGGAATTCAGTAGTTTAGCTGTAGTCTCTTTGCCCAGATGTTAATGCAAGATCTTAGAAAAGATCCTCAGTTGTTGCTTGTTGTCCATGATATTGACTCTGATCAAATTCAGGATATTTTACTGCCACAGAAAGCCAGGTTAAAAGGTTCAAAATGTTCAGTTGCTGCCGGTGCTCAGGATGAGGCTTCATCAAGTATTTAGAAGTTCCTATCATTTTTCTTTGCTGTTCATTTGTGGCAGCCACATTAAAGGCATGAATTAAGTGCTGCATTACCTCAGCTCTTGGTGCCAAAGGTGTGCTCTGCTGAATGAGGGAGACGACAACCCAGACAAATGATGGGCTTCTGTACCCTGCATAGAAGAGGCCTGCCCTTCTCTAGGAATGCTGAGCACCGAGTTCTCACAGTGCTGGTGGTGTACCAGCAAGAATGAATGGCTGCATGAGAAAATATTTCTAATTAGAATCCCAGTTTATATAACAATATGATGATGTAGATTCTCACTGTTCCCTACTCCTGTACTTTGTATATGCTCTTCTGTTCTTCTTTGTTGTTGTCTAACTTTGTCTGGCTTAAGAGATATTAAGTAGGTTTAAATACATTTTTTGTTAGGCTACTGACAGGTTGATTGGTTAACACTACAGCCACCACAGGAGAGTCATGAAAGGCCCATTTTTGCAAGCCCAAAGGAACACAGTGACAATGGCAGATAGGAAAGCAAAGTAAGAATTAATGGGAAAGGAGACCCTCTCTGGTCCCCTCCCAGGGCTGGTGCAGCAGAGGCTCAACCCTGATGTCCAGGTATGAAATCTATCAATGCATCTATGTGTGATGAGGAGCAGCTTTCCGGATTACTAAGGGAGCATGTTAGCTGGAGGTGTAGGACACATAACGTGGTGCAGGACAAGAACTTTTGGGGATTGCTCAGAATTCATCATGGGTATTCAGAGGAGAAACCAAAAGCAGGACAAAGTAGGGGCTTAAGAGATTGGGTCAGTAACAAGTGTGGAACAAGGGAATACAGGGGTTCACCTGTGTGAAGAGTCGTCTGGTTGTGCTGTGCCCTGCTCTTGACCAGCACAGTCTGTCTTCTCTCTTCAGTAATTCCACTTACAACTGCTTTCCAGTAAGGGGCTCTTTGTTCCCTGTGTGTGGGGAGGTAGAGGAGTTGGCTGTGGGGCAGCAGCTGGGGCAAGTGTGGGTATGATTGCTGGCAAAGGTAATGCAGATAAGTGGGTTGGGGGCAGGGATGGATTTGGAGGCCTCTGAGGGCCACCTCCAGATCTGGGATTGCTGCTGGTTTCTAGGGGCAAGAGCACAGGAAGGGGACTATAAGGACCAGGGAAATCCCCAACAGCTCTGTGTGTGTGTGTTTGTGATGAGGGTACCAGCAGCAGAAGTGGGGCTGTGGCTTTGAGAGCTTGTATGTCCAGGTGGCAGTAACTGGGGAGACCAGGATCCAGGAGCAGCTGCGGGGCACACCAAGGCCTTCTGCTGGAAGACTCCACCTTGTAGCTGTGTATGTATATTGCCACCTAAGGACCTCCTCCTTAAGTTCTCCTCAACTAGAGGAGGAAGCAAGATGAGGCTGGTGGTGCTGTCAGTGTTGGTCTGTGTGTTTTTACATGATCTGTATGACCAGCAGTGCATATATGTGTATTTTGTGCTGTATGCATGTGCTCTGTGCGTGTCAGCTGGGAATTCATGTCCAGCCTCATTATAGGCTGGACCTGGGAATGTGGAGTGGCTGCAGTCTTCCCTCTCTCAGGTTGCTGAAATAGGTATTTTCCACTAACACAAATCCTTAGAGAAAAGCACTGGAAAGCACATATCATGCCATTGCTATTTTAGTCCCACTTTTTTTTTTTCCTGTTGTTGTATTTTCTGACTGTCTCTTTGTATTCTGTTTCAAATTGAGTAACCACAGACCAGGTCAGCACAAAAGCATTTTGGGATGATTTGAAATTAAACTGAGCGGGATCATATGATTGTAGTCAGTCTCTTCTGCTGTCTCCTCCCTGGGTAAAATTGCTTTGTGCATGAACACAACAGTAGTGTCTGTCTTCCTTCTTGTCACTGTCAAGACTGCTGGTCATGTTGCAAATGCGCATCACTCACGTGGATGATGATCTTCTGACTGAAGCACAGAGAGAAGCATAAAATTGAGAACCTATTCTGACAGTGATGGTTGCTTAGGGGAAACACCATAATCCATCCATAAACAGACAAACTTTTTTTTTTCCTACCTAAAATATTATTTTAGTGTTTGTACATACATCATGCCTTTGCCTGAAATTTTTAAAAAATATTCCTCTGCTCCGCACTGTCCACAGTGCACAATTGGCTTCTATGGAAAAAAGAGTGTGTCAGTGATTGGCATTCCCACAGTGCTGGTTCTCCTTTACCAAAATAATGAATGTGGATTAAAGTGCTGATTGTCCATGCAGCTAACAGGCCATGAGTTGATTGTTTTACAAAGCGTTATTTGGTTGTCCTCCCCAGGACTTCTGATAAAAGTGGTCGGGGATATTTTATGAACATAAGAACTATCCTGCCAGATCAGACCAAGGATTCACATAGCCCTGAATCCTGTTTCTTGGGAATTTTGTCCAGTGGTAGATGACATGTGTAACATACAAGAGGTACTTACTGATATCTATATGCTGCAAAGTGCCCAAGGCCAATACCTCATGTTGTATCAAAGAGTATAAGAAGAAATTCTTATTCTTACTCCCCATAATCCTCTTCTAGCTTCCACTGATTTGTAATTCAGAGACTTTTTGTGTATTTGATAAATAATTTTATCTTGAGTTGCATTTCATGCACCAAGACTTTCCCAGCTGGGACCAGACTTACTGTAGAAATCCTATTCTTGTTGTCAGGACATGTATCAGCTGCTCATGAAATCTAGTAACTCCGTTTAATAACTAATTATTTTATAATTGCTATCAGAAAGAAATTTCTCAGTCTGCACTTTTTCAGAAGCTCCAAACATCAAATCACCTTTGGATTTGAGCTTGTTCTCTGGGTCACTGATTCCATTTCTGAGCATTTTGCTTCCTTTAGTGCTTGTAAAATAGAGTCATCATTGATTATTTTCACGTTGTTAAAATGCACTCTTGTGGTCTGGAATCAAAGCTTTCACAAATTAAATTCTCACCAACCTTTGTTCCTACTACTGTCACTTTAAGCTCATATATTAAAGCTGTTTGCCCTTCCTCACACCACCTTCAGAACTGCCAAGACATTCAGAAAAATGAGCTGGTATTTGAACAGATTAAAATATGAAGAAAGACTTGTATAATAGTTATTTTTCTATGTGTCAAATAACTGATAACCACAATATTAAAAAAATGTACATGTACCTCAGAAGGCTTTACATTGTCATAATAATAGTCAGTTCCACAAAATAAAAAAGAATATAATGATAATAAAAAAGCCTTTAAAAAGACTTTTTTATTCTGCTGTATCAGACCTGTCAAACAATGATTTTATAAATCTTGTATAATTCTTCTCTTTTTAACTCTGTCCATCAATCAATATAACTTTTGTAATGTGCTTTTATTACAAATTACACCTAACAAAGAGACTTGACAAAATACATTTATCTGTTTTTAGTTGAGTTGATCAGTGCATTTGACCTAACTTTGCTTATACTCATTTCCAGTGATTTTCTCCTGCAAACCAATTAGTTTTTGTCTGAAGAAAATGCAAAATATCATCATAGAAAAAATGAAACAAAACTAACAGTGTCATTAAAGCTTGATATAAAAATGGATAATATAAAATAGTAAAATAATGTGCACTCTCATAATCAATTCTTCTACTACTTTTTCTGGTTTTCATTCAGTTTTTTAAAACTTTTTTTATTTTTAGGTTTATTTTTGATCCATGTACATTTCCCTCATTTCATAGACCCTGAACATCTTGAGCTCAGATCCATCCTCACTTTTTAAGTATCTATCTGAGCAATCAAAAACATATACAAGCAAAGCGAATACTAATGACAAAGATGGTTTTAATTGTAACATTTTTAAAAATTCTGAATTAATGTCTGAAAATTCAGTAACTCTTCAACAAACTAAACTATAATAATTTCAAACGGTTTACAAAAAATGTCCTCTCATTGCCTCTTTTTCTTCTTTTCCTTGTTGCATTTTGTAATATGAAACAATCTTAATGTGGCATTCTACAGAAACATTAGCTCCACCACACTGACCTAGCTTAAACTAAGTGGTCTTTTATAACAAAACCAAGAAATTATATTCTCCTTTTATGATTGGGAAATTTAGGCTTCCGAGAGTACATAGAATTCAGATGATGTCACACTGGTTATTTGATTGCAGAAACTGGAATTATATGAAGTCAATTCCTCCAGAAATTTGATTAGACAAAAGGAATTATTTCTAATTCTGCCGTCCTGTAATAATGTTCCATCTTTCTGATTTTAGAGCTACTTAGCAGATTCCATGAAGCCATTTACAGATCAAAAAGTGTCACATCAAGTTTAAAAAAAATAAACTAACCTATGAATCATTCACAAAAAGTTGGAAAGGGAAGTGGCCATTTAATGCCAAAAATTTAACTGTAGGTATTCCCCTGGCTTCTTTGAAATACTAATTCTGAGGAAAAACAAGTAATATAGTTACCATTATCAATTGAGTTTATATTTTCATTTCACTTAGAATTTAAAGAAACGTAAGAATTTTCTTTAATCTAGCAATATTTTTTTTATGTTTACTATCTTAAAAATATGTTATTCTATTACTTTAGTCTATGCCCTAATATTCTTGTATAAGTTTAATTCACATCATTCTTTTAAGCAATTGTATACAAAATTTGCTTATAGCCCAAAAAGGATAGATAAGAAATACCTGGACTATCATTTATCTGTCTTCTGGTACACACTGAGAAATAGTTTGCTGCTAAATATTGTGTTCTCCAAGTGTTATTATTGAAACAACTTGTTAGAGAAGATAGCATTTGATAGCAATCAACTGATTTACTCCAAAAAATATAGTCTCTAGGAATTAATGTCCCAGTATTTAGCCATTGAATGTCTGAAACAAAGGCACATGAGCACAAAAGCACTCTGATTGCACAATTTTATAAGCATATTTTTCAGGAAGGCATTTTCATGGACCATTATCTTTCAATTGCAAGTATTTGCAGTCAAAACAATTACATTTTGTTCTAAATGTCAGCCAACAAGATTGCCAACAAAACAGAAGCAAAGCTGGTTGCTCTTAGAAACAACATAACTCACCACTGTTAGTCATTTTTTCTCTTACAATCTCTTCAAACTAGAGTATCTCAGTAGTTTCAGTGCTATCATTTCATAATTAGAATAGAGTTTAGGGTCTCCAGCTCTCATGATCACAGTAAAGAGTTGATAAACTAATTGGAGGGATTAATACTTTCATAATTTTCAAATGTTGCTCATTATATTTAACAAAAGCAGAAGTCTAATCCAACAACATATCAAAAGTTCCTTTTTAGGGCTCGAAGCGTGCATGGAATTTGTTGTGAGTAGAAGAGGAACAGATACCAAGTTCTGGTAATTCCAGTTAAGTGGAAAATACAATGAGCAAATTAAGATAAATCAGAAACTTTCAACTCTGCCATAAAATGGGAACAAACCTTTTAAAGAGGTGACTATTCTTTTCTGTGAATAAGCTTATCCTTCCCTAAGAAAGGTCACATCAAGTAACTCGAGATAGAGTAGGATTGAGAAGTTAATGCAATGTGTGTGGGTTCTCTCTCCATACCATGTTTTAGGGAGAATTTAGGTCGCAGCCAATGATTTTGTCACTTGACAGATCCAGTACTTATCACTTCTGCAAATAAGGGAAGATCCAAGTGACACAGAATTCTGCACTGGCAGCACATAGTGTTTTTCTGTGGTGAGCTATGGAGTAGGTAATGGCTTCTTTCAAATCCTGAAGGGAAATTAGCTCACAGATTAGCTTTTTGCCTGTGTACTTATACCAAAGACAGCATAGTTATACGGGGGTGGGGAAGAAAAAACAAAAGAAAGGGAAAAAGGGTATCTTGTCATTTAGGTAAAGACCAAATATCAGTTCCTCCTAAAGATATATAGACAGGTGTATGTATATCTATTTATATGTCTATACTTGCGCATGTACCTTGATTATTACTGAGTGTGAGAGGTTATTTGTCTTGCATTGTAATTGTTACTCTGAAGGGTGATACCAATTGTTTAATGAACTCAATGAAAACATGGCCAGTTTCAAGAAATGGATGAAGTGTGACAATTGATTTTCTGACGTGTTTGTCTCACAGTTACATGACACGTTTTTAGCAGGATCAAGAACTTGTTAGACAAGAGGCAAAGCTCACGATACTCACTGTGAATGAATTTGTTTGTCTGAATCAGCTCCCCAAACTGACATTTGCTCAGTGTATTCTCAAATGCCAAGGAAAAACAGTAATCATTTTTGCAAAGCTGTGATCTGGTAGGTAGACTGCTTATTGCAAATGTTTTTAATAAGCTCATGAAGAAAGATATTTTATTCATAGAACACCCCCACCTCCACCCCCAAAGTATGCTGTGGTTGCTTTTACAGCAGATAACGAAACTGCTAACAGTTGGTAGAAATAATTTGATAAGTTGTTTGATTAAACTAGTATGATAAATAATCCAAACAGAAGTCACAAATGTCATACATATTTGAGGATACATAGTTGATGTATGTGAAATGCTCCAGAAAAATAACATAAACAAGTTTAGGTATAGGAAGAAATACAATGAAAAAGTTAGGTCCTTGATAATAAAAGATGATAATTCAAATTTGTTTGAAAGACTGGAGAAAGTAAGGGTATAAAATTGAAAATATGAAGAAAACTCTATGAAAAAGGTATCTGGAAACTCTTTGGGGAGAGCTCTGTATAGTAACCACAAAACACACAATTTAATGCAATACTTCACAGACAACATAACGTCTTGATTCAAGATCATCAAAAACTTAAAAGAGACTTTGAATTTTTTTTTTTTGCATTTGCTTTCTTTTTAATTTGATTTCATGCTTGGTGAATGAGAATGCCTATCTGTAGAAAGCAAAATATCCTGATAACCTCTGATCCCACAAGTGAAAGCATTGGTCAGACTTTAAGAAAAACCCAAGAAAAGTGGCCCAGAAATTGTACTATTAACTTTACAAACAAAACAAAAACACCCATTCACAGTTATCAAAAGACAGACTGGATATGCAAAAATGGGCATCCTGCATGAAAATATCTTGAAGTTTTGGTTGATTTGCAGTTAACCATAGCTGTGAAAAGAACACAAAGCAAATTTTAGAGTTTTCTATAAAATATATGTGGCATAAGTAGAAGTCATAAAAATTATCCCTATTCTCAGAGACTGCTTTGTATGTCTACAGCTTGGCAAGAAAAACAATCATTCCCATAAACAGTTATTGCATCTGCAGTTTTTGTGGGAAAACTGTATTGCTCTGAAAGAATTACAATGTGTTTTGTTGTAGTCTGTGTGAGTCATGTGCAAGTCGTTAAAGTCAGAGCCTGTCCTCTGTAAATCCCATCATAATTATGTAGGCCAAGGTTAAAGAGAAAATGTCTGGTTTATGATTCCCCTCACCCTTCTGGCTGTTTACAAATTCTTCTAACGAGAAGAAATTTTTTTGAGAAATGACAATTCTTTGCAATTTCCAAAATTCAGCTCAACATCCATAACACAGAGTCTGTTTGCAGACTCACTTGGCTAAAATATTATGTTTCCACCTGGTAGCTCTCACAAAAATTGAAAGAAAAGAAAGACTTTTAGAAAGACTACATGCATAACTCCAGCTTTCAGCACAGGAAATGCCATTTCCGTGTTTCTGCAGAAGGTCTTACATGTTCAAAAATTCCATTTACAAAGAGGATCATCTTTATATTAATTAATATTTTTGACAGAAGATAAAACTAAACCAGAAAAAAAGTAGAGTGATATACCCATGAAAGAGGGATGTATCTCTTGCTTGAGGAAACCTATTTTTCATGTGCCATCAACATGGGCTCTTTCACTTCACTTGCTCTGTATTTTTCACAGAGCTCTAACAACTACTTTAATGTCAATGTTCATTTAAGGCCAGTAGAGAAGAAGCTGTTTTTTCCCATAGATTTTTAAATCCCTAGATGACCTCCAGACAGTTTTTAGAAGTTTTTTTTTTCCCCCATAGTGTCTTTGGAATCACTAACCCTGTGCCTTTTGCCTTGCTCTTATTACTGAGGTCTTCCAATTAGCTGGCGACTGGAAATATGTTGTCCTGTGCATTAGTTTAATTACTGTTGTGGGAACTTGTTCTCAGCAGGAACTCTGTGAGTCAAAACCTACATTTTGTAAGAGCCCAGTTCCCTTTTAAAGCTGTTACCATGCAGGTAACACAGCCCTTGACCCTGTTCTGCTATCCCTTATTAGATGTTCCAAAAGGTTGTGGTTTTGGTTTTTATTAACATCAAACCACCCCCAGTTTCATATTCTATTTGCAAATTAAATTTTGGTAGGTGAAAAAAAAAAAAAGATCTGTATGTGAAGCTGCTTTTGGCTATGGCAGGAAGTCGTTAAAGGGAGGTTTCAGTGAATGCTGACCTCTCACAAATAACAACTATTTCCATGAGCATCAAAACTAATGAAGCCTATGGATTTGTCTTGTGGTTGAATTCCCAGCTGCTTAGTAACTTGCTGCCTCTCACTGAAGCTTTTCCTTTTACTGGAGCTTTCATAATGTCCCTCTTGTGGTTTGTCTGGTGTCTCATGCAGGCTGAGTTTGTGCTGCAATCTTTCCTCACTGAAGAGACCGACAGTGTCACTCTTCTTTGCACAGGTATCCAGTTTCACAAAGCTTATGTAATAATTTGGTGTCTTTGAGATAGCTGTCTCTCTGTCAGACTTAGCTCACACTGGTCCACAGTTTCAAAAGTTACTGGATTAGGAGTCAGCAGAGACAGTGATACATGTACCATATTTACTTAGGAATCCAGGCCTAGTGTTCTGTTTCCATTATTGGTTTTTGTGAGATTTTTGACTCCAGGAACTGAGGCCACCAGCTCCATGTTGATTCATTCATGCATGTCTATAAGTTTTTGCTGGTGACAAATAAGTTATCTGCCTCTGGGTTTGACAATACAATTGTAAGAGGAGTGTGTTTGCAACCTTCTTGAACTATCCATGGCCATTTCTCGTAGAACAGACTCTATAATTCAGTGTGATAAATTTCCTTAAATTTTCTGTTCCAGGCATCTTGCAGCACAGGTTGCCTGGCAGAGCACTACCCTCAGATTGCTTGTGTAGGCAAACTGGATTAGGGATGAGTTCTATAGCTTTCCCACGGACTACTTGCACCCCTTCTCTGTTGGACAGAATTACCAATGAAGACCACTACCTCAGGGAATTTCTATATATGTTGTGGCATTTGCTAATTATAGCACGCTAATTCCATTATTATGGATTGATATCTGTGTTTGCTCAGTTTTGGCCCAGTAATCTTGTTGTTATCCCAGTTTTTATGTGATACTTTTCAGATGGTCTTTCTTAGATCAAAGCCAACCTCTATGCAAACATTCTTACTGTACATCAAAAACAAACTGTGACAATTTCTGGTGAAACACCTCATGCCAAACAAAACAGATGTGGCAGTGTGTGGGGAGCATTTTATAAAACAGGTCTTTCATGTTTTGCCAACAGAACCTGACAGAACCCTGAAGATACAAAAAGGGGAGAAAAATATTTGACATAATTTCATCTAGAATTTCTTGCTGTGTAAAGAGCAGGAACAGCAGAAAGTTTTGCCTTTCATATATTTGCTTATTTTTGCTACGTGAAGCATTACTTCCATGGAGTGTTTAATTTCTTCTTTAAATGTGACAAGTCATTCCCTCTATTTTCCCCATCACTTCCTGAGGGAAAATAATTTCAAACATTATTTTAGCATATGCTTTATCATGAGCTTTTGCTGGGTTCACAAACTGTGGTCCAGGCATAACCCTTTCCATCTGTTCTGCAGGGATCTTCTTTTTGCCTTGGAAGATATCCTTAATCTCTTCCTCAGTTCTTCTATTCCCCTGAACTTCAGTTAAGATCATCCTATTAATTTGAGCAACAAGTAGAATAGAGAAGTCTCTGGCATGACCTAGCTGTCACTAAAGGTGGCCTAGGAGAAAGAGGGAGAGAGATTGTTTACAAAAGCAGGTAGTGATAGGACAAGGGGGAGTGGCTTTAAAATGAAAGAGGGGAGGTGTTAGATTAGATATGAGAAAAACAAACCAGTGCTGCGAGGGTGGTGAGACACAGGCACAGTTGCCCAGAGAAGCTGTGGATGCCCCATCTCTGGATATGTTCAAGGGCAGGTTGGATGGAGCTCTGAATAATCTGGTCAAGTGAAAAGTGTTCCTGCTCACAACAGGGGTGTTGGAACTTGATGATCTTTAGAGTCCCTTCCAACCCAAATAATCCTGTGATTCTATAATAATTTTAAATTCAGTAATGGGTACTTTGAATATAAAAGTATTGCAGATTAACATGCTGCACGGAGACAGAGGTAGGAGCTTAAATTAGTTTCTTGAACTGCTGGTAGTCTTTTCTTCATTGCTCCAGTACTTCTTGGGGCACCATACTACCTTGTACATCTTTGTCCAATTAAAACAGACAGAGAAGTATCCCATTTACTGTCAGGTCTCCATCTTCTATTGCAAGTATTGGCTTTTGCTATGGTGATGATTTTCTTTTCAGAATTGAAGATGCTGGTTTTGGTGCTGTTTCACTGTATTTACACCAGCATGCTCTGCCAGTACCAGCAAATTGTGGTTGCAGTGATATGTTCACTGAAATTCCTCTGTCTTATGTTATGACTAACAAGCCCAGCTCAGTTTGTATTATTTACCAGAGCATGTGCTGGTTTTTTGCAGGCTTACTTTGACCTCCACATGTCTTTCTGCTTCAAGCTTCTTTTATCAGAATCACGTTATCTAAGCATTGCCTATTTTCTACAGCTGCTCTTCTGGACAAAATAATTTCTTGTTATCAAATCCTTGTTGTTTAGTCAGGGACTAGTTTTAGCCTGCCTGTTGCACTTGTAAACAGTCAGTGAAGACACAGAAGAATTCCTTACTAGGAGAACTTCAGCATTTAAACGGGATTTTAAATTATTGTTTGAGGAATCTCCTTCTTTCAACACTTCCCTTTCTCTCTCTCTTCATTAATAACATATGAAAACTATCTCTCTAATTTAGTTATCTAATTCATAAGACCAAATTTAGATAGTCTGAATAGTCCTAAATGCTCAATAATGTATTTTTCCTGGTATGTTTCTTTGAAGTTTTATAGTTACCTTTTTCTCCTTGAGCTAAATGGAAGCTATTAAAATAGTGCAGTACTATTCCCCAAAAAACCAGCTACTTTCTGACCAGTCACCCTGGTTTTGCTGGCATCCGCTCATTTAACCTTCCCTGTCCTTTGCACTGTACCTCTTCTGCAGAGATTTTAATTGCTCCATCCCTTTGCTGAGGTTATTTTCTTGATTTGTACCACTACTCCTGGTATCACATTTTGCAGTTAAAATAGCATTCAGAGCCAAAGATCTGACAGAGCCCTGCTTCATTCAGCATCTGACTCTGACTGATCATCCCTGTCTGCCATAAGTCTCTGAATAATCTCAGCATCCACTTGCAGCTGGCTCATGTCCCAGCTTCTTAAAAAACACAGTTGTTCAGAAACAGTGCGTTTTCCAAAACACTGATATTATAAATCCAAATATATTCTTCAAAGCAAATCTAAAGAAAGGTCCAGAACATAAAAGTCACAGACTTTGAAGCCTGTCCCAACCCCAGCATGCCAGTTTCTGATGGCATTAGTCTACATTCAGCCATAACTAATAACCAAAATCAAAAAGAAACGATTTGCACTCTGCAAAACAGATTCTAAAGCACTTTAGCCAGATGGCTGTGCTAATCCATGAAGACTAATTTACAAAACAAAACAAAAATGTTCCAATGTTAAGAAACAAATTGCAAATAGTGGTACTAAACCAGGATGTGATTTTGTTGAAAGTTATGTAGAGTTTCATTAAATTATTGCCTGTGCTCTAAAAGATGTAGAAATAATGCCTAGTTGCTCTAGCTTTACATGTTTAATGACAATTTTTGAAAGTTTGCAACAGTCATATCAAGACCAACACTCAAATATTGAACAGGTAGTGAGGGATTTTGAAGGAGTTTTGTGCCTACATCTTGCAGACAGTTATTGAAGAAAATAAAGTTTTATTTTAAACAATTTTAGTTAACATGTCAATTAATCTTTTATGCTTTTCAAATTTGAATAACTTGCTAGGAATTTGACATGCAGTACAATTGAGAGATTTAAAAGTACTTGATACTATTGTTCTTGGTTATTTAAAATACTAAAATATTTAGTCATCTTCAGCATGAATCAGAGTCCTAATGCTTTAGGTGCTTCAACAGATGGGAGATCCAGGTTCCACTTCTCATATTTGTGCAATAGGTATGATTAAGTACTCTATGATATTCCTTTCATCATGTATTGAAATGGGTTTGCATCAGTCTGAAAATAGGAGGTGTTTTAAATGGGTATCACTAACCTATCAAATCACCCATTTAAACCAGAAATTTGTTCTTGAATCATGGATACCTACAAACATGTACAACACAGTATTAGAGTCCAATATTTGGGAATTTGATGAAGTTTATAGTAGAGCTTACCACTGTTTCTGCTCCTAGAGAGTACAAAGTGTTTTACAGACACTTGAAACAGATTCCCAGTTTTTCAAATATGTTGATATAATGTGGGTTGTTGCTCTTTCTTATTCAGCAGATTCATCAAGATTTTTTGCTATCATGGCTCTATATAATCTCAGTATGGGCTAAATCTGGAGATGAATACACCTTAATGTGAAAGGACAGAGGGCTGATAACAAGAAAGGAGATCTGAAGGATAAACAAATATTTTATCTTCAGTGGTGTTTATCGGCCAAAGGGCTTTTCATCCCTTCACCAGGATTAAGTAAAGCAGAATTAAGAGAAAAGACTACAACCTAGGAAGTTATATAGTAGAGGAAAATATCCTGAATCTGACATGCTGCAACTCCATGCCTCCAGGTCCAACCAGTAGCAAGGAAATACTGTTTAGTTGCAGGACATCACCAGATATCTTTTCCAGCCTCTGTTTTCCATACAGCATCCTTTGGGAACTTTATGCTACTAGCTGGAGGATTTTATATACCAATCATGACAACGGTAGTTATCTCTGATCCCTACACAAGTATTACAGATGATCATCCTTACATCCTCTTCCCTTAAATATCCATGAAAAGTTAACTAGAGTCTCTAATGCATTATAGTTCATGTAAAAATCACTGGAGAATGAATAAAGTGATATCAAGTCCTGCAAAAAAGCTAAGAAAAGCTTGGTGGGGACAAGAAAAAATTCTCCTTGAGGAGAGAAATGGCTGTACCACATCTGTGGATTATGCAGCAAACTGAGGGGAACACAGAGTGAGCAGTAATCTAGATAATCTGGATCACCTCAAGAGATGATAGTTTTTATGGTATCTTCCCAAGATTTTAGATTTACTCCACTTGTCTGCAATATGACAGCAGGACTGAAAGCTGTGTTTGAGTTTTCAAAAAGGTTTTACACCTCTTGAAAGTATTGTTCACCAATAACAATTTCAACTGCCTCCAGGCATTTATCTTGCTTAAATCATGTACATTAAAATAAGAAAATTAAGTAAGACTTCTAAATAAGACATTCATCTGAATAAATCTGTAATTGTTTGAACTAAACGTGTTTATGAACTCCCGAATACAACATTTCATCTTCACAAACTGTAAGACAAAGAGAGAGTTTGACAAGCAATTAGGAGTCTCAAGATAGAAATTGCTATGAAAGTCCAAGGTATTTTTGTTATTAATCATTGTGTAGCTCCTCACTACTGTAAATCAACACCAGTACACTGGAGTCAACAGAGTAATTGAAGCAACATTGATTTTTCACAAGCTGCAAAGCTGACCCTGAGCATTTCAGTTTTATTCAGGTTTCCTTAAAGAAATATAGTTCTATTTTTTTTATTTCTCCCCCTTTCTGTAAATACTAAAGCTAGATTACTTAACTGTTTAGAGTTGAGCACAGGAGAGGATTAAGAACTTATATTAAGGCCTTTTTTTCAGTTTTTAATGTATAAAATGTTTCTATTCTTTTTTTGAACTAAATTGTAACTTCAGTTACAACAATATACTTATGGAGCATTGCTAATGAGATACAGTGCTTTTACTGAGATAAATATCTGATAGTAACATGCACTCCAGCGATGAATTTACAATGTAGCAATTGTTTATATAGGAAAAGTTTGCTAGAATACATTACGAAGATGTTTGTGTAGTCACAGAATCATAGAATTTTTTGGGTTCAAATGGACCTTACAGATCATCTGGGGTTCCAGCCCCCCAGTGTGAACAGGGACACTTTTCACTAGCCCAGGCTGCTCAGAGCCCCATCCAACCTGGCCTTGAACACTTCCAGGGATGGGGCATCCACAGCTGCTCTGGGCAACCTGTGCCAGTGCCTTGCCACCCTCACAGTAAAGAATTTCTTACCAATAACTAAACCCACCCTCTTGCAGTTTAGAACAGTTCCACCTCATCCTATCACTACAATCCCTGACAAAGAGTCTCTCCCGACCTTTCCTACAGACTCCCTTTAAGTACTGGAAGGTTGCTACATCTGTGCTTGTTTTTCATCAGGGTGCAAAACAGATGCAACTGATTAATGAGAGGAAGGGAAGTTCCAACATACACCAAATAAAATACTATCCTTGTTGAAAGTAAACTTTTCATATGAAATATACAGGATATATCAGGCAATACTGGGATACAAACCATTTGCCCCAGTGTTTTGGATTACCTAAATTTAAGGTGTTTATTTTGAGCTATCACATTTCCAAAAGCTAAAAAAGTGGAGCAGGGGAGAGAGGAGAATATTTCCATAGCAGCCCTAAAGGGGAGAGTGGGGAACAACACCTTTCATGTCTGTGCTTCCCTGCCTGTGCCTGCTGCATAACGTGGGAAGGACACAGACTGCCCTGAAGTAACCTCAGTGACTTTTGACTTGCAAATGCTGAGCACTCCACTCCTCCCATCAAATCCCCATTCCCTTCTCCTTTCCTTCTCCCAACTCCTCACTCTTTTGCCCCCAATTCTGTGCACCCCAATTCGTTACTGCAAACCTCCTCCTTTCCTGCCTTTCTCACAAACACATGCTGCAGCCCCTCGCTCCCCACACCAGCCCATCTCCTTTTTGCTGAGAGCTCCTCCAGCCTTGGAGGTCTCCATTTATTGCATGTCTTGCACCTCTGCCTCAGGCCCAGTTTCACTGAGCCTTCAGTATTTGCCATACCCACGTAGTCTCCTCCAGCTGCTGCTGGTCAGCTGCTGTTCCCGCTGTCCTCCTCCTTCCTGTCCATACTCCCATGGCTACCAGCACCCACAGGGCCCCCTCCTGATTTCAGTGCCTTACCTACAAAATCTTGCTTGTTGCAGATACAAAGAAATCCAGGGACAAGTTGCATTTACCAAAAAATCCATTTGGATGGGACTCTTAAGGAAGAAAAAGATATGTTCAGATGAAAAGCCAACAGATGTATCATGGCCCTACTAATTTCTCAAAATTAGCATTGTGTTAATACATTATTTATTTGAACGTGGTGCTAAATAAATGCAGATTCTGTTATGCAACATATCACAGAGAATACAATGTACCACAGATTTATCACATCTGACACGGAATAACCTCCAGCAATAGGTCAAAATGGAAACACTTTTGGTTGTTACTGACAGTTGGACCCAATTACCCCATGGAAAACATCCAGTTTTGAAAGAATGGGTCTGATTTGGAAGCCCGCAAAGCATCCCTTAGAATCTGTGTGGGGTACCTCACCAGATCTATATTTACCCAAGCCTTGTCTAAGTGCCTCCAAACAGATGTAAATAACTCTTGTCTAGAGTCATATAATTTTATTGCTGAAGTAAATGAACTGAGGAGGAGGCAAAGAATGCAGAGCAGAATAGGAAAGGTCAGTGTTACTCTCTCCACAGTGACAATAAAACATGGTGAAGTGGGGGCACCAAAGCAGAGGTGGGGGGTGGGGGGAATTGCAGGGAAGGAAGGAAGGAAGGAAGGATAGATACCACAGCACTGTCTTGCAGCAGTATGTGATTCATAAAGCAGCAGTGCATGAAGAGGAGGAAGGGTGATTCACATGAGAAATTCACACTGCTTAGTACTGCAGCATCTCTCATTTTCATGGGCCTGAAAGCTTTGACATTTCCATGCCACAGCCTCAGTGCTGCCCTTGGTGCAGCACAAGCTTTTTCTGCAAGCAGCAAGTCTGAAAAAAAAGAGACCTCATGTCTGATCAGCTGCCATGGAAATACAGCCAAAAAGTATTATACACCAACTCTCAGTGTCTTTTTGCAAAAGGAATTGTATTTTTACCCCAATTTCATTGAAAAAGAACTGAGGTACAGATAGGTCAACTGCCTTTCCTGAACTCAAAATACAAATAAATGAGTGGCTAAGCTTTCATTAACACCCAATACATGCTCAGCTGTACATCCTTCCGCCCACCTTTTAAATGACCTCTAAAAGTCTGTATTTCCTTAGAGTTCCCCTGAATTACTTAAGGGCTGCAGTGGCAGCAGCTGCTGTGCAGCAGCAGCCTGTTAGGTCTCTCCATTCCACTCTCCCATCACACCTTTCCCATGACTAGCTGCCTAAATAGGAACTACATACCTTTTAAAGTCACATTTCAAAATAAATACCTGCAATTTTAAAAATTCTATTTCTGTGTGGACTCTCACACTATGTAAATCAAACACAATGTCTGCTGACACTTGAGCATTTCATACACACAGGAGTATCAAACCTAGTAAGTAGAGAAAAGGGAGATACAGGAGTAACAGCATCAACTTCCAAGCAGATTGGTTGAATTTAACAAACCACAGAGCATTTCTTTTGGGGGTCAGCAAGCTGCTAAGCCTAACATATGCAGATTCTATTAATTTCCATGCCTGGCTCTTGGAAAGACTGAAAGGGGAAGAGATACAGGATACACAGGCAGAGCTGGCTGCACTGCTGATGGAGAGGACACAAGAAAGCTTACTCTGCAGTACCGAGTGCTCGGATGCCATCTGTCTCTCCTCCTCAGAAGATCCAAGTTCTGCAGCGCTGGACAAAGAGATGGGAGGGCTCTGGGTAACGCAGCCGGCCCTGGCAATTCACTGCTGCTCCTGATCTAGAAATAAAAGGATTCGCTCGTCTCCCATTTGCATGCATGTCTGAGGCACGGAAAGGAGGATTTTGCTCAAGATGTTTTCCACAGAGCTGATCTAATCTAGTGATAGGAGGGGAGCATTGCTGTGCTGGATATTGAGAAGCAATAACTGATATTACATTGCAACTGATATGTGACATGCTCAGCATAGCTAAGTGTGCCATCGTCTGTCCTCAAAGATCAATCACTTCTTGGTGAAGGCTGTCCCAGGTTTATACTGAATTAAGAGCACTATAAAAGTAAATCAGGCAAGGCAGGACATTCAGGAATGCTTTTTCCAATTAAGAACACAAGAAGCAATTAGTTAGGCAAAATGCAGTTGGAATTTGGCCAGTAAAATCAAACCCTGTTTTTATAAGAAGCAGCACAGGATCCCTAAGAGCACAAATATAATCTAAAAAAGGAGAGAAGATGGAATAATTGCTCTTTTTTTTTCCTGTCATAGTATGGTTCTTTCATTTTCCTGATTTTTGCTTATAAATTACTTAATTATATTCTCTATTCATAAACATTCAATGATACAGTTACTTGGAAGTCTAATCCTAAAATTGTCATTACAAATGAACAGAAATATGATTTAAAGGGCTATACATTAAGAATAATTCCTTGATCAGGAAATTAGGCTTATTGTAGTGAACTGAGTGCAGGTCTTATAATAAACATATATATTCTAGTACAAATGTGAAAACTCCAAACATGAATTTGGGGACATGTTAAATTTTTATGTCTGAATCAGACACTTTTTGCTACTCTAATGATTGCAAAAGCCAGAGAGAAGAAAACTGTCATTTTTGATACAGATGTAAATTTGTGTTATATTGAACATTTCATTTGTTTGCAAAGAAAATTTCTGTTGCATAGAGTGCAGGTGAATTTCTAAACAAAATGAAGAACAAAGCATAGTCATAATAAGCAACATTCCCTGAAGCTTATAGGGCCACAGCTCATTAGAAAAACCCCAAACCTATGATATCAAAGCACTAAGAAGGTGGATAAAGGTTTGTTGGTAATATGAAAGTTATGAAAGCTGAACAAAGATACCTGACAGGGTAAGATAATTTTAACTTTTAACTGTACATATAAATATATGTGTGCATGTGAATGTTATTGAGAATAAAAAGAAAATATTTCTCTGGACGGGTTTACAAAGAGAAGAGCTAGAAGAAGCAATTTTCATTTTTCTTTTGTAATCTAGATAGTGTAAAATTATTCTGTCTTCACAACCTCAAGGCAAAGAAGACAGTCTGCTTCTCAAGCTATAAAAAAACAATCTGTCAGATTTTTTTAAAGGAAGTCACAACTGATATTTCATAAAATGAAAAGCAAGAGGATTAGAGCTTTTTGGTGACAATGAAATCTGCTCAAAACTCTTACAGTGAAACCCAGAGCTCCAGTGAGGTCATGCTTGAGGCATTAATCCTGCAATAAATGAAGTTTAGATTCTGTAGATTTGGGGCTTGAACTGTCAAACACTTAGACCTTCTTATTCATCCAGTTGTTTTGGTTTTTTTTCCATAAACTCCTATATTTGAATAGAGCTAAGGGTTATCAAAGTGAAAACAACCCACAGCACACAGACCCCAAACCTACAGCATCGATGCTATCCTCATAGAAAAGTGTTTGCAAGGCAGATGGAAAAATATTTCTCTGAAAATACAGTTTCAAACTGTGTCATGTAATGTGTCCAATTTACTATTCTGCCACATTACAGACTACTGTGTCCAACTGGCATTGTTTTTGTATAGTACTTATTTGCTGTAACAGCTGATTCCTGCCTCTGGGGTGATGCTTAGTCATTTTTTTCAAAGATTTGAATAGTATCCAAGTTCTTCCTAAAGGTTTCAAAAGCCCCAATATTAAGTTATTGGACTACTCTATAAGAAAATCAATGTTCTTGTCTAAGTCTAAGGCCCACTCAGGTGTTTGTGAAAAGAATCTGATGAACTTCTAAACACTAAGCTCAGGTATCTGGGGTAGAGTCAAACGAACTGAGTCAAAGATCCAGCTTTTCTGCTTAAAATCATTCTGTAAGAGCTGGATCATGGTCTTATTTAGAGTTTAAAATCTCAATTTTTGCAATTAGGGTGCAAGAAAATCTTCCAGTACCGCTCACATTTGGTCATTTGTCAAAACAAACCAGAATCTGTTTCCAAATTAGTGAGTACTTAAGATCAGGAATTAAATGTCTGTGTTTGTTTCTTTAGTAGTTAGCATGCTGTGGAAGGTGTACAAACAATCAGTTCCAAACCTCCTGAATACAGCCAGTGCCCCACTCTGTGCCAAGTTATTCCAAGCCGGGGGTAGCACTTAATTTACCAGTGTACAGTAATTGCAGTTGTGTTAGGTGCTGGCTAGCACAGCAAGATAGCACAGCTCTAGTGCAGATAAAAGAGATTCATAGCTCTCCCAGGAGTTACAGAGAGATTTTTAAAACAGCAGGAACAGCAGCCTACAACCAGTTGAATGTCAGTCACAAAGATGACAGAGCCAAACTCTCCTTGGTAGTTATGGACAATGTTGGAAGAGGCAACTGCCAAGTCAGTTTGATTTAGGCATTAGGGAAAACACAGAGACATGGTGGAATCTCTGTCCTTGGAGGTGTTAAGACTTTGGCCAGGCAAGGCCATGGCTGGCATTAATTCTCCTTTGAGGGGATTTCCAGAGGTGCTTTCAACTGGCATTTCTATAACACGATGAAGCCACATATGAATTTCCTGTAGGCTGACTTACATAATCTTGTGCTTTTGGAAACCCCGAGTTTACAGGATTTTAACCTTCACATTTTGTGTATGATACTGGAGATGGGAGAAGTAGCAAAACCGATAGGAAAGAATGAATACTCTGTGCTTGCCTTGACTGGTGTTTTCCAAGCCTAAGGGAAAATTAAAATAGGTATTTTGTTATTGACTGAAAAGATGTGTCATTAATGTATTCCCCAAAGAGGCAACATTCAGCATCTTAAGATGAATTGTATTTGGATTTTGTGCATGCATACAAAAACCTCAAAAATCAAGATAACAGAAATCCAAGGGGCAGAAATCCGAGTCCATAGAAGAGACTGATGTTTCACTCTTAAAATAAAACGTGTGTTTTCCAGATAGATGCATCACATAGATACTTCTCATTACACTCAGTTAGTTTCAACAATAGTATCTCTCACTGTGCAAGTGGGGTAGGTACTGGAGAAACAGATTTGTTTTGTTGTTTGTTGGCATTCACCTTTTGCTTATTTAAATGGAAATTTCAAAAATCAGTTTTGCTAGTACCTATATTATACTTAGAGATACATACACTTCTATCAAAGAGAAGCTTCCACCCCCTCATCAAGAATAGTGTGATAATTCTCAAAGCCCAAGCACGCAACCTGTCTTCAGCTTGAAGTCATGCCTTTGAAAACAAGCATCCATTTTCAGTTACTTGCAGCAGCTTTGGTTTGGGGGAAGGAAGAAGACTGGAGGCTGACTTATTTTTTTTGCAGTCAAGCGGAAGAAGTCTCACTCCATGTTACTGTAATAGAAACATGGGGAAGGAATGAGCCACGTAGAAATCTGTGGAGTTGCCTGGAGGACAGAGCTGAGTTTACAGCAGACTGCTCACCTCTGAGCACAACAGACTGCAGCAACACCAAAAAGCAAATATCCATGCCAGACTAAGCAGAATACCACACCTATTTACAAAGAAAAACATGTCAAGAGCAATTTTCTTTAGAAAATTCCTTATTACTCATGGTGGTTTAAAGGCCTCCTGCACAACTTAAGGAGACAAAAAAGGAAGAGAATATGTTACAACAGAACTAGGAATTCACCTATCACACTACCTAATGTTCCACTAGAGCTAAAAAAGTACTCAGTCATTTCATAAAACAAAAGCAGCATTACTTCTATTTGCTTGTCTAGGAAAGGAGATGCTATTTACAGAATCACAGAACATTCTGTGGGTTAGAAGGGACCCACAAGCATCATTGATTCCAGATATTAACCCTGCACAGCACCATCCCCATCCCCAAGAGTCACACCATATGATGCACTCAGAGGAGAACCCTTTCCTTAATATCCTACCTAAACATTTCCTGACACAAATTCAGGCCATTCCCTGTGTCCTGTCACTGGTCACCACAGAGAACAGATCAGTGCCCCTTCTCTTCCCATCATAGGGAAGTTGTGACTGCAATGAGGTCTCTCCTCAGTCTCCTCCAGGCTGAACAGACCAAGTGACCTCAGCCCTTCCTCACATGGTTTCTCCTTAAGGCTCTTCACCTTCCTCATGGCCCTCCTTTGGACTGTCTCTAACAGCTTAATGTCCTTCTTATACTGTGATGACCAAAACTGCACACAATATCCAAGAAAAGTAGTAAAAGATTGGGAGTGCAGATTGACAAGGTGTTCTATCACATACTTCAGATTGGATTCCTCATTTATACTTTATAATTTCATGGGGCCATTCAGTTTGTAATTTCCTTTCTTCTCTTTTCTATCACCAAAATGTGATAACAAAGACAGAAATAATGAATCAGAGAGAACCTTTTTCCTTTAGAAATTCCCTTCCCCTGAAAGTAGAAATTGTATTATTAATTTATACAGTAAAATAGAATGAATTAATTAGGAAGGCAAATCACAGAAATATATTCTAGTTTCAATTTTTATGCATACACTTTTCTATACGTATTACACATTTCATAAACTATGTGCCTACCTCAAGCATATGATGGTACCCACCAGACCTGTGTTCTGGGACGTCAGGGAGTTTTCCTGGCCCTGCAGCCTTGTAGTGCTCCACAGAAGTGCTGCCTACACTTGTTCTCTAAAGGAGATGAGACAATTTTCTTTCTGCAGATGAACCAGAAGCAGCTCAAGCATGTCTGCCATGTTCATCCAAATAACCTGAGGCATACCAGCAGACAGACTAGGCTGCATTTTCATGGCATTTTTCAGCCAGTCTAAATGCAGACGGCAGCTGAAATGTGTGATCTCACACTCCCCTGGCACCATAGATGTTGCTGCTCCCAGCTTTGCACTGGCATTGCATTAATGTGTGAGGGAGAGCAAAATGTGATCTGGCTGGAAACTGGGGATTTTTCTGGAGTTTCAGACAGAGCAGCCCCCTGATCTCATTTACATGAGAATACATGAATGTGAGTGGGAATGTAAGGAGGCCTGGGCAAAGCAGCTCGTGGAGCAGAGGGATGGGTAGCAACCATCTCTTTCAGCCTCAACTATTACTTAAATTATGTCAAAATAATCATGCAATCACTATCACACTTACTCTTTTGTGATACCTCCGCTGTGGGGTTTGGAGCACCAGCACAGGAATGTCCTTCCTGGCTGGGAACCTGCCAGGGACAGATGGCAAAAACTAGCAAAGTCCTTTGCCTTCCTCCAGGGTCTTAATCTGTGGCATGCAAAGCTCATGTGGCATGCCTCAACCTCGAGCTGCTATTGCCTTTAAATATTCAGTGTGGGCCAGCCAGAGACAGCACTTTTATACACAGCTGCTAGCAGGTAGGTTAGACATCCAGTGGAAGAAAATACCCTTGTTCTATTTTAGGAGATGCTTTCCAGCAGGACTTTGGTTCTTAAAGACCACATATGCCATATAGACCCTGGATTGTGCTATAAAAGACCTGGAAATGTGACTCCCTGCAAAATGTTACATTGGACTGAAGCACTGTGGGACAGCAATACGTGGCAACAGCCAAAGGGGCAAAGGAGAGATGGAAGGATAATTTTATAACTCTATAACCTTATTTCTGCAGGTCCTGAAATACTATGTCAGTGTGAGATTTCAATACAGATGTCCTATGATGAAATGCGGTAAATCTCTATCAATCAGCCAACACCTTCATAACAGATAAAAATGTAAGGCTGCATTAGAAAAAATGTCTTCTGTTCTAATGTCACCTCCCAGTTTGCATAAAACAGAATTGCAGAATATGTAATTCCATAGGAATACTTGACAATATAGAAAAAGGCATAATATTCTACCTGTTGTCTGTGGGAGAAACATTGCCCACATATTTATGAGGCATAGGCATGTAGGGTTAGAAGAGACTTTGTTCATATACGTATCTAAATAGAAAGATAAACAATTATGTAAAATCAGCACTCTGGTTTGATACAGAACTTTAAGTCTGTCTGTTCTTTATCTTTATGGAAGAGTTAAATAACACTTCTTTTTTGCTTTTTGTAAAGGCCATGGAGCAGGGTGGGGGAATAAAGAATGATTTAAAGTACACCTTGGAAATAGTGAGCTTTATCATTCTATCACTATTATTCCTAGTAGAAGGTTACTGAAGAACTTCATTGCTCTTACTATAAGGTGGAGTCTTCTAATTTTCAGCCTAAATCAATATACTTTCTAAACCAGATCCAAAAATAAACCTCCAAAGTTGGTTATTTAGCTGAATTCTCCTTTGTTGCAAATTAACTAATTTCATTTTGCCATTTTCCTTAGCAGAGTGACATAGCAACCGTTTTATTGATCCATTATCTGTAGCCCTTTTTATATTAGAAGACCTACATCTCACTTGAATTTTCTTGGATAGGACCAAAACCAGCCAGTTGTTGGAACCTCTATTCATAGGTCCTATTTTCTGAACTTCTGGTTTCCGCTGTTCTCTCTCACAGCCACTGCAGAACACGGTAATCTGGGCTGGCACACACCCAACCCAGCACACACCTCCAGCCTCCAGAGGCCTCTGCAGGAGGAGTGGAGCACAGTAATTAGCTTCACGTGTTTTACGTGACATTTACATGCCATTTCCTGGGTTTGGCATCACATTGCTGGCTCGTATTTCACCTGTTATTCTCTAACCTTGTTTTCTGCCATGCTGTTTATCTGCCGGGTATTTCCCAATGTTTTTCTACATTTCATTTCCCTTCCCTTCCATAGCTCTTTGTGCTCACCTCTCCCACAGTATTTATGCTGGAGGTGACATCCATAATGCATATCATCAGTCAACCTGACTCCTTTATTACAGAAGAAATGCATTTCCTCTTCTAGGAAGCACTGCTTACAGGTGTGTTGATGATTATTTACACCTGCTTGGGGGAAAAGGGAGAGGCATATGGTGGAAAAACATTGATCAACAATTAGGCAATTAAAAAGTAGTGTGGGTTCAGCAGGCCCTCAAAGCTCTGTTGTGCTAGTAGATCACTGTCTACGAGTGAGTGTACAGGTGTCCTGGAGAACATCACAGAAAGAAGGCAAACTGCACAGTGGATTTATGACAAGAACAAATGCATGCATTTGTGCAGCACCCCATGAAACCGATGGATTGCGGCAGAACAGCAGGGCTGTAGGAGTCATTTGCTAGTGAAAAATGTGCAGAGCTGGTTTAAAACTTTCAAAGTACAAAAGGGAACAAAAATTCAAGCTCAGACATGACAGTTGCCATATGTCAGGGTTTTTTGGTATATTCTTCCTAAAAAAATACTGGGCAGGGGTGGAGGGTTGGGGTGCAGAGAACATCTCATTTAGGCACAGATTGTGCCTCCTTATTTGCATTTATGGAGGTGTGTGAAGAACTTCTCTGTATCTTTTGAACTCAAGTCACCCACAGAGCAATTCTGATACTTTAGAAACCATTTGTTTTCTCTGTAGGTTCTACTGCTCACCCTGGGAGGCTGCTACACTCAAATCATCATAGCTCGCCTTCCATCTTCACCACCCTGCCAAGCATGGCAAGTGGAATGCACTGCAGACAGTCCAGCTCACACGCTGCCAAGTGCATTTCATGAAAATTTTGAAAGCTCATCCCTGCCTGGTACCAGAGCTCCTTCTCAGGAGGTGACACTGCATAAAAGATTGTGCTAATTGTGTCAACCCCGCCTTTGTCAGCAATTCTTTTAAGGGTGACAGCATGGAGGAATGGCAGGGTATTTTCCCAAGGAAACCTGAGGTATCCCTTTCTGTAGCCAAAACAGTTCTGCATCTGCTTGGCTTGATGCACATCATCACCCTACCCGACACTTTTCTCCCACTGTAAAGTGTGTCTGCATATTATCTCAGTCTACATGTACAAACAATCTGAAAACTTAATTTAGAAGAAATACCTAGGATAGTAAAATAAGGACCATTAGAATAGTAGCTTCTGTGCACTACTACTCTGGGTTTTAGAAATTAAGAGTAAATCATTGGATAGGGTAATGTAAAAATGAAATGGAAAACAATAAATGAAAATAGTGTGTTTCAACTACAGACACTATACTAGCATCTATCAACAATAATTTAGCACAAATGACAGAACAAGTGAAATTGTCCCTGCTTATGCATAACTATTATGTTATGTAGTTTGTACCCTTGAAACACTGCAACATATACTGGATATTCAGATTCAGTGACATGAGTATATGCACACATATATGTACATATAGATGTACATTCTTCAGTATGTACACATCTGTAATATATAAAGACATAGACAATGTCGCACTTGCAAATTTTTTGGCATTTGTAAAGTGTGGGTAAAACCAGCAGTTTAAAATGTCTTACCAACCAAATATGTTTTTCATTTAAAAATGTCTATGAAGTTGTCTTATTCAAATCTATTTCTTTATTCTTCTTCTGTGAACTTCACTTTCTTCTGATTCTGGAAATTAGTATTCAGCTTGAACTATGAAGCATTAGGAATTAAATACAAAGCACGGATCTCACTGCATGAACTCTGGACCAGTAAGATCACATTCCCTGAATATTCATGTCCTTGGTGGCTGTGTGTGCCTCGGTGTTGAACAGCATTCACAAGTACTTGATATGCCTCTCTCTTTAGAGTCCATGACAGCTTGAAGACACTTGGTCATTGAATGTCCCTTTAACTCCTTGCTTCTTGTCAGAGGACTGCTGACTAACACCTTAAAAGAAAGATTTATCCTCAAAACTTTGCTTTCCATGGTACCAACTCTCAATTCATTCCTCAAGGGTTGGCAAAAACACATTCCGGGCCAGAGACTCTCAGATATACTTAGGATTTATGCACAATGACAAAATCCATATTCTCATTGTGATTTCTGCTGCTAGGAGCAAGTGCTGGGGAAGCTGAAAGAATTTTCTTGTTGATCGTTAGTATGAAACTAATTTAAAGCTAGTAGTCCCAAATGTAGCAGATTATGAAATTGGGCATCTCCAGATTGCCACTGTCTCTGAACAAATCAGTAAACAGAATACTTGCTGACAGCCATTAGACTACCGTGGTCACAGTGTAGCAGTGTAGTTGTTTAATGGTTCTGATGGTGTACTTTCATGGTAGCAAAGTGCCCTGGTGGCAGTCCAAGGTGGCCTTCCAGATGCCTTGGGAAATGCGTGGCCTGAATGCTCTGCATGTACAGGTGTAAGAGTGAGTGTGGGTGTGGAAGATAATCAATATGCCATGCTGCTGCCAAAGTCACCCTGGCATTTCTCTTAAAGCAGATAATCTTTACAGGGGAAAATTTGTGTTGATTATAGCTGAATGTAAACAGCCATTAAAGTACTGGAAACAGAGTTACTGGGTAAAAGCAAAACCCAATAAAATCCGTTAGCAAACTACAGAGTTACTAAGGTACATTCCTGTGTGCCATTATGGATCTCCAAGACTTAAGAAACTGAAGGAAAACCACAAAATTTTCTGCCATTAATGTTATCTTTAAGAATTAATTTTCTTCATTTTGTCCAGGTAATCTTACTTTGTATGCCCAAAAAATGCTGCTGAGTATCTTTGAATATTCCCCATCCATTTGTTCAGCATTGAGCAGTTTACTTCCCCAGGTTTTGTCATATTCCTTAATAATCACATTTCTTCTTGATTGTTTGCTCATCCTTTTTTCCTGTGTGGCTTCAAATCAACAGCTGCTGAGCTCAAACTGAATCTGCCAAATTACTCTTTGAATTGCCTTGTCAAGCATTATTTAACTGAGTCTGGATAAAATGATTTTGTGTAGGACTCACTTTCAACATGTGTCATATTCCACAATGAAAACTCCTTTTGTAGAGGGCCAGTATGCAGGGAATGCTGAATCAATTGCAGTGGCTATTAGGTCAGATGACTTTCTCTGACTTTGGTTCTAGATCCTGTTTTGTGCTTTCCATAAAACCAGTGCTCTTCAGTGCCCTTTCCTTACAACAAGAAAAACAAAGCCAGCATCACTCTTACAGCTTAAGATAAGTCATGATACTTTTGGCTGATAGACTTCCTACAGATGTAGTAAATACAGACTCTGAGAGCCTGTGATCCAGCCCCCAGACAAGGACCTAAATTCAGTCTCATGATGTAGTACTCTATCCATAACTCAAATCACTGCACCTGACGCTCTGTGCCTTACTACTATGGATAAGGACTGCTCTCTGCAAAACAGAAAATCGTAAACAAAATAATCCGCTGGAATTACAGGTTTTATTTGTAGGCAAAATAACTTGCTAACTATATTGATAAGCCAATCTTTCAGAAAGGGGCTTTATCTCATTCTAACTACAGCCTTGCTGTCTTATCCCAGAGTGAAAAACAAATGACATGAACGTTTCCTTGTATAATCCACTGCCTGGCGCGTGTCTTTTACCAGGCTTCAAAGTTCAGGGGCATCTTCTCTCTTATCTCCAAGAGTGTCAGTATGAAAAACTGGCAAGGCCCACATCTGACCCAGGCCACTGACCTCTGAAAGAGCTGTACTTTGAATTCTGCTGTTCGTCACACTGCCAGCTCAGAGCAGCAGCAATGCAAGACAGGATGATGCACCAGGGGTTCCTTATTTGCACCCACATGAAGACAACATCTTGTGCAGACACAAAACAGCATGGGAGCATGATAAGGAATTATTTACCCTGAAGCTGCTGTGGTTCTTGATGTCATAACTATAGAGTTCATATTTAACCCTCTGTCCCCATTTTCTTGCTCCCTCCAACAGCTTCAGACCTGAATTATGAAGGGATAAGGACCAGCTGGATCCCATTGTTTTCACCTCTGCTTAAAAACATGAAGAGGTGTAGCACACACAGTCAGCAGTACCAGGTTAAAGGTTCCTGTGTCACACACAGGACATGCTGGTACATCTGTAGGGTCATCCTGGACCTTGATGCCTGCTAGCTCACTGCTGTCTTTTTCTAGGGGAAGAGTAAAATTCCACAGCAGAGTACAGGAGTCACTCTGCAAAAGCAAAATAAATCAGGAAAGGAATAAAACATTGTTTAAAGGGTAAAGGATGGGGATACAGGATTTTTTCAGTTTGATGGATGACTTGTTTTATTTGGCTCTGAATACTGTTTATATTTTCTCCTTCTAAAATTTATGCTGAAAATTCTTTGTCAGTAACTTTTTGACACTATCAACACCAGCAATAAAGTTTATAAAATCCTAATCTTCCAATTGATCTTTCCCAGTCCCCATTATTCTGCTACTAAAAGGGCAAAGAGCAGGCTTACGAATACAACTCTTGCAATTTTCTTACTTTTTGGAGCTCATGAAACTTTATCTCTGTTTTTTTTTCTCTGAGTTGACATGAGGGTTAGTCATATGATCCCTGTTTCTGTTTTCTTTTCCCAGCTGTTCCAGATTTGCTGGAAATCACTCACATGACCATAGACATGTTCTTGTGGCTCGCTAAGAGGAAATTTGCAAATCAGCTCTGTTTCAATCTGCTCTTTTTAAAGGGAATTATTTAATTCTCCTGCCTCACAAATACATTGGGAAAGGGACAGACCAGTTTCTCTGTGTGGGTAGGTCACCAAACTATGTCAAATCTTACCAAAGTCGTTACATATCCATATAATCCTTGTCATCATTTGTACTGCAAAGGATGCAGAGAATAGAATCAGTGATTTTTGAGGCTGTCATGGGAGAAACTGGGACTCAGTTGTTGTGTAAATCCTCAGGACACTAGTCCTACAGCAATTGAAAAAGTTAGGAAGCATCATACTCTTTTAGCTGTCTTTGACTGTGCTGAATTCAAGTTTTCAGCTGGCATTAATTTTTCCTTTATATTGGGTGCCATGGGCAGTTAGACAGCAAACAATATCTTTTTTCTTTGTTAACGAGCTTGCCAGCATGAAAAAAGGCCTCATTTTTTAAAACTAATATTTGTCTATTTATCTCTAAAATGTGTTTTTCAGCTCTGGAGGACAGAACCATAATTTGGAAAACCTTTTATATTTTGTCATCTTGAGACCTGCTGGCATATCTTGTATTTACGGACATCTCACAGTGAATAAACTACACATAACATTTAATAATAAAAAAAAAAAGTCAGTATTCTGGCCAGCATCACTTCCACAGTGAAAAAGAGACAAACTAGAGCAAAAGCAAACTTTCAGGGATGAAAAGGCATCTTGTATGGTCTGGATGATGAGATATAAAAAAATGCCCATTTTTCTAACATGATGAAATCTTTTGGTGTTTGTTGTTTTGGGGTTTTGGTTGGTAGTTTTGTTTTGTTTTGCTCTTTTTTTTTGGGGGGGGGGGGGTTGTTTTGGTTTGGTTTTTGGTGGGGGTTTGTTTTGGGTTTTTTTTTTGGTCAGTATAGGTACGGACTTTGGTGGATGAAAAGTGACTTATTAGATCATGGCTCCCCCTTCCTGCTCCCTCCTTTCTCCCCAGCCCTGGGGATTTATGACTGCCTTTCAAAATTTGTTCTGTTTGGAAGTTATGGATCACTTGCTGGAAGTCTTTAATAGTAGGGGCCACAAGAAACCAGCTTTTGAAAAATATTCACTTTATATTTGTTCTTAAACATGTAAGAACAATGTTCGTCAGTTAAGAACTTTTTTCAGTTGCAAATTAAATACTTTGAGCTTGAATATTGAATTAAGACTGTCCAGCCTCTTGCTTCTCCCCTCTTCCATTCATACCATGCCTGAGGGAAATAATTGCCTTGTGTTCAAAACAAGGCACTATCTTCAGCTACAATGACAAATTATTTTACTTATAGGAACATACCTCATCTGGAACATGTCCAGGCAGAAGTGAATGAGTGAGTAGCTATTCAATAGACTGCTTTATTCTTGCTTAGAATAAGCTCCAAGGTCTCAATATCACCAGCCAAGCCCCAGTAAAAGGACCATTATAAATTTTCCCAGGGGTTATCCCTGGCAGTCATCCCTACAGTATCTTGATGAATCATCAGCACGTTCTGGCCTAATTTAAAATTTTATAGGTCGGATGTCTTGTGACTACTTAACATTACACTGTCCCATTGATTGCAAATGTAATGCTGTAGCACTTCCACGTGCCAGTTTCCTTAAACAAGGCACTCAGAAAAATCAAGAGTACAAATATGCAGCTATCTATGAAAAACTTGACCCAAATTTCTTACTTCACAGGAATCTGTTGTATAAACAAAGCTGAGTTATTTGGAATAATATTTATCTTTTACAGATAATTTAAAAGATTAATAAAATTGAGGTCAGTCAAAGCCTGCATCCATCCATCCACCCATCCATCCGCTCACCCACCTGCCTCTCTGCTTTAACATATGAACCTGCTGGGCAGTTTCAACCCAGTTTCACAGAAGGTCAGTGATGTCAAAGACAATTAATACTCTTCAGATTTGGCCCCCTTAGGTAGAGCTGGGGACCTAGAATGGGCTCAGACACAACATGCAGACATTTGCTTAGGCAAATAGGAAGTTACAGAAGTAGGGGAAGGAGTTTAAGGAATGGATGGCTGGGAACCATGAAAAAACATGGTTTATTGGTTCTGTGGTTCGTGAAAATATTTTTCTATGGACTTCCATATCTTCAAAATTTTTAGGCAGGCCCTTGGTTTTTTTGTTATTCTCCTTCACTATACAACCCTAATTAACTCCCAGAGGAAGCTTGGGCAAAAAAGGAATTGGTGGTATCTTTAAAGAGTGCACAAGAACATATATACATTAGCAAGAAGGGTGTGGATAGCAAATTATACCTGCACAAGACTGCCTTAATTCTGCCATTTCTTCCCTTACAATGTGTCTGATGTTTGAACCTCAGAAACCCTGCTTTTAACAAGGTGTTTTGCAAATCAAAGCTTTACACATACACAGACAGGAGCTGCAGGACTATGAAAGTGTGCAAAGCATTTCTGACTGCAGCATCATTCCTGCAACTGAGTTTGAAATATGGAGTTGTTGACATTATCTTATTAGTGAATTGCTAAATCTGGCCTATTTTAAATTCACAGCTCAACCATATTATTTGAAAGGAGGAAACGATTACTGAATCCACTTTTAGAAAAGCCTAATGATAGCAAGATGGATGAAGTACAACAGCTTTTCATGTTGATGCAGCTGGGTCCTGAGTTTGAGAACTTATTTATTTTATGGATTTCAAATAACACTTTTAATGCCTTACATCTTGACAGAACTTAACAGACAGGGGTTCATTCGTTTCAACAGACTGGCTTATGGATACCAAAAGGGCTAAAAAGTTATTTGTTCAATTTTTTTCCTCCAGTATTCCTTGTTCTTACAGGAAAACATGATAGTTTTAAATATATCATTTCTTAATTCAGGAATTGGGAGATAATTGACTGAAGAGAACGTCACATAAGATATCTTTTAGTTAATCAGTGTTAAAAAATATGAGCCCAGTGAGAATGACAGGTCTGTATGCAGGAGGGAAACCTCAAAGCTGCACGTGCAAAATACACTTCTATGAAAGCAGCTGCTAACTGCACAAATGTTGGTTTTTGTCCTTCTCTTCATATATGTGTATGCACACCTCATCACCTACAGCCACTAATTAGGAAAAAAGTCATCCTGGGAAAAGAAAATTTCTAAGGTCCTGGGTCAATGTTCAAGACAAACACAGACCGTCCCAGCTCCCTCAGGCTGCGATGCTCTGGGCTCTCAGGGTCCAGGTCACCGTGACAAATTTGACATATGCTAATACAGGTCTGGAAGCCTAAGGTAGCAATTGGCATCTGTGCATGACTAGGGCAGGAATTAAAAAAATACAAGGAGGATGATACAGAGAAAAGAAGAAGTAATATGCTGGTGCAGGAAGCATCCAAGTGGATCGGGTAAAACACCTAGGATATATTGGAAGTGCTTTATTGACTACATGGATTAATTTACTACAAATCCTTTTGAGTCCTAACTTGTGGCTGAGGGGTTTGAGTCAATCTGCTGACAGAAAGAATGAAAAACGTCATTTAATGGCAATAAAATCAGGTGTGTCTCTGAGATTTGGTGTCTCCCATGGTGTTGCACCCTGGGATCTAGCTAGGAAAAGTTGGTTTGAAAAGCATGCTAAGCATCACCCAGGACTTTTTGCTTAAAGTTTCCCAGCAAATCTGGTCTTGTTCCCTGCAACCAGGAGCCCCACTCAGAAGTTATTTTCCTCTTCTGGAAAATAAGGTTTTGCTGCTCTGTTTTTCCACTAGCGAAAACCAGCATAACATGGGAGGGAATCGTACAGGAAATGAAGACGATGTTTCCTGATTTGCTTAAGGAGAAGAAAGCGTAGAGGGAATAATTGACAAAGGAAAGGAGAAGTTATGAATGGAAAAGACATATCAAGGCACTCACTTAAACACTCGATGGTTTTAACCCTCTGTGAAATTTCAGATGGGGATTTGAAAGCAAGAGAACCTGCTGCCTGCAGTCAGGTCAGTACTTCATCATTTCTAATGAGCTAGGGTCATGGAACTGGACAGAAACTGGCTGCTCCTCCATGGAATCTAACAGCCAAGCAAAATCCATAGGAGCTCCTTACAGTTCATAAATACAGCTAGGCTACAAACTCATGATTTAAAGGCCTTTGAAATCCTGATTATCTAGGCATCTCCTGTGATAAACTGCCACACAATTTAATTATCTTCTGCAGTATCAATTTAGTGTGATCTCTTGCGACACGTAATTGAACTCTTGTCTTCACACTGAGCAAATGGATCTGTTACATCTTCTTTAGCCCTTTGGACACAGAGGAGAGGCACCTTCAGCACTACATGCACTACTTAAGTACCAGACACCAGCAGCTAGCTTTGGCATCCTGTCCTTGATGCTGGTTTTTTTTTGTATCTGTGTCAGCTGTGAGCCCTGTGTCCCGCTGAAGAGCAGAAACCAAGAGGCAGGGGGCAGAGGGAAACTCCCAGCAGGACACTTGCACCACCTGCTCTTTGCCTTCTTCCTTGGTGCACACTCCTGTTCCTGCCTGGAAAACAGTTTCCAAAGGGACAACACTTCACGTCCTTGCCTTGTACAACCCAATGGTGCTGTTGTACAACCCAATTCTTTTCTTATGGAAAGAACCTAGGAAACCATTCAAAGATATTTTTGCTTAAGCAAGGCTTCTTTCCCACACATTTCACAGGAATCAGGCTCCTTTTATTTTGATCCCACAGTGCAGCTGCATAGCCAGTACAGAACAGCCTCCTTAAATTTTGTGAAGACAGGAGCTCACAAAATCTTGTGTAAGCCCATAAGAATAGCAAATGAATGTAGCACTGAAGATTAAAGCAATGCTGAACAAAAAAATCCAAACCCCACACTGCCTCTTAGCTTGCCACAGATCAAGGAAAAACCATGAAGTGAACACACCCAACAATAGAATGCCTGGGATGATGAATCCAGAACAGTGAACGAGGAACCTCAAAGTTTTCTGTTGTGGAGAGATTTAGGAAAAAGCTCCACCTCTGAGCAGGCCAAACTTCAGAACAGTTTGGCTCCAGACATGGTTCTGTGACTCAGACTTATCTCTGCTTATTGCAGGATGTTGTTCTGAGAGAAGAATTCTGCTTTTCTGGGGTCCTCGCCAAACTCAAGGTTATCCTTTAATCTTGCAGTGCAGGTTAATTCTGCCTGGCTAGAGGGCAGTGCCCCAGCTGCACAGCAGGTGCCCTGCATGTATGCTTGCTTCAGATATAAAAGTTGCACAGACTCCTGCTGGGTTTTTAAGAAAATCTGATCCTCCTTATAAGGGGAGCAAAGCCAACACTCGCTGGAAAGATCATTATTAACAACCAAGGCCAGCAGGAGCTCAACAAAAGAGTTTTCACCTTTCCAAAATTCAAATGCCAAATCCCTGGAAACAACAGAACAACACTCAAGGAAGTGATGCTTAGCAAGCTACCCAGCAGCTCTGGGACTGGAGCAAGCAGATGGATGCAAGGAGATGGGTGCATTAGATCTGCAAAATCAGCACTGTACTGCCCTCTTGCTTGATTGAATTCCTGTAAGGGAAATTTTTCTCCTTGTACAGTTTAAAAGACAGTGTCTTTTTCACTAAATTATTGTTATTAGTATTACTAATAATAAAGACCCTCTCACCCAAGCTCTGCCTCATGTCTTACACAGCTTTCAGAAAATTATTTAAGTTCGCTATGTTCCATCAGTATGAAGCACAGCTTGCTCAAGTGCACGAAGAGTATGGCAAGGAGAAAAATCATTTATGTGAGGGAAGCAGTCAATTACTCCATTGATGTGTGCTGCTTTATAGGCTTTTCACTGCCAATCAGTGTCACGGTTTTCCAACTCTTTTTACAAACCAGTGCACATTATTTCATGCAGTTCAACTGATTTTAGTCTGGCAGCAGTGTGTAAATAAAGCTGTCCCTTGTCAAACAGTTAACTCCTTTCCCTTTGCACATCACCTCTGAATACTGCTGGAGAAACAAGCCACCGTCAGTGGTTACTGGCCCAGACAGGCACCAGAAGGCAATCTGACCATCTCCATTTCATGTCAGAATTCAGCAGGAGAAGAAGCTGGGAGCCATCTCAAAGCAGAGCAAGGTTCACAGTATCCTCCTCTGGAGCCTTGGGGCAGGAGGCAAGCTTCGATTACTTGGTGCAAAGCTGAGTTAGTTTGAAATGTCAGGGCTGCAGATCAGGGGGTGTGGGTTTAATATGATGGATGGGTGGTTCTGCTTCAGTTTTGGGGTGTTTTTCATTTTTTAAATAAAAAGCAAGGACCAATCTGATGTGGAAACAGCAGCAGTCTCATCACACTAGCACTGATTTTATCTGCACTGCCCTTTGTTGCACGTTTTTCTTCCTCATGGCTTCAGCAAATGTTCCTGTCCAGCTAATAAAGACATAACCATGCAGTTGTTGAATATCCTTCCCACTCGCAGTCAGAGCTCTCGAAGCTCTGAAACACCTCCTGTTGCACCAGAGACCTCTGTTCATGCATCCTGACACAGGCTCTGGCAAAGGCTGTGCTAGAAACAGGAGATTGTAGTGTCTATCAGACACAGAAAAAGAAAAATGAAAGCAACATTCAACTGGGACATCCTCAAGAGGATCTTGCTTCAGTGAAATGGTGCTGGAAACTCCTAAAAGCTTTGCAATGTCCTACCCAGCTGGGAAATGCACTCACTGCTCAAGAGACAACTTAGTTCATTCATGCTGTACTGCAACATTCATATTTTTCCAGCTCAGTGACTCTGATATGCAGACATGGGTAAAGACAGAGTTGAGAAGAAAGACATTTCAGCTTTTTCCTCCAGGCTTTTAGCTACAAGACAACATTATTCAGTGATTTGGTTACTGATCTCCAGATCCAGCTGTTATTTTTGAAGCTGTCCTTTTCCAGGTTTCTGATATCAAAGATTACTAAAATTCAACATGCCTTAGTTTCCTCAACTATAAAATATGGCTGAAAACCACTTTTAAACCTAAAAGCAAAATATTTTTTAAACACTGGGTGTTTACCCATCAATGACTCTGTGTAAAGATAAACTGTGCCCATTTTACAGGCTATTACTTTGTATTTGGACTTGTCCTCTCTCCAAATTCAAAACAGAATGTTGTGGCTGGGTAAACAGTTTTTATTGCATCCACCAGGAAATCTGCTATCAACACTTCTTTTTAGCTGTTTGGATCCAAACCATCAAAACCTTTATCCTGTAGGTCTGCACTTGGAGTTATCCAACAATTCAACAGATTTATTTTTTCCTCAAAGTAATTCCACATAGAAGCATGTCCTTAAGGTTCACATCTTTCACTGAAATCAATCAACAGTATAGGATCAAGGCCTAAACTGCATTAAAGGTGTTTCATAGATTGATTTGCTCAGGCAAACTGTTATTTGATTTAATACAGAGACATGTCCTGTACTGTCTCAATTCACACAGCTTCAGAGGGATGTCATAAGAAAATACTGTTCTCCATGGAAGAAAAAATAGAAAAGATAATTCATTTTATTTCTTTCTAGTTAGAAACCAGTTTCTGCCTCTGACTCAAAATTTTCCTGAACTCTACAGGGACAATCAATTGAAGCACAGGCTCAACTGCAGTGTAAGCAGAGATATCTCTGGAAAGGGAATGAGGAGCTGTTCCTATAATCCAAATACAATCCTGACCTGAAGGGAAGAAGTCAGAGGATATGTATTTGCTTAACTCCATCAGCTGATGAATATAAAAAATTTTTGTCACAGTATTTTATGATTCATGATGGCTGATTGGAGAAAAAAATTAAATTGCACCAAGCATGGAAAAAAATTAATAAAAATTTTTGTATAACATAGTAATGCAGAAATGACAGTTGTGCTGCTAAAAGACAAGTGACACCACTTAAATCTGCCTTGCAAAGGCAGATGAGCAAACAAATTCCTCTTTACTATATAAGGTAGCAACACCTTTTTCCTGAAGGGAGTTTCCTTAAATTTTTGATGGTAAATAGTTCAAATTACAATGAGAACTTCCTTTCCTCTTCCCTACAATGAGCAAAACCGTGTCCTGCCCAAAACAAGACAAAACCAGTCCAGTCGGGGATTTCAACATACATTTAGCTTAATTTTATTCCAAAATTATAGAAAAGGGATGAAATTTGCAAACATCAAAAGAGAAACTGAATGTTTCCATAGTTTGCAGCCTATTTAAGACATGCCTGCTGAGCTTTTGAACTACAGCACCAGCTAAATGCCACTGTCTCTGCCTATTTGACCACTGGTTTAGGGAGAGATAGGATGGAGAAGGATTTTATGAAGTGTAGCAGACATGGAAGAACTGCGAATCCTAGGATTAAATAATATCATATTAATTGTTGTAGAATAATTTAAAAGTGTAATCAGCAGAGGCATTATCTGTGGTGAGCAAGGGAAAGTTTTGTGTTCAATTATAAGATAAAAATCAATGCAGCGAAGTCATAAGAATATCTTTAAGAAAGACAAAGGTAACACCTTGATCAAAAAAGATAAAGACAGTGTTTTGAAAACTGAGAGTTAGATTGCTTGAGTGCATCATTTACCTGTAAACTGCCTCACAACATTGTTGAATATTGTTGTTTTGTAATATTTCTCAATTCTGGAAAAATTATGCAGAAATTAATATGCTTTACAGATGAATATTTGCAATTTAAAAATCCAATAGATAATATTTTCTAATCCAGTCTGCCTCTTTATGCCCATGATCTTTTCGCTGCTTTATCAGAAGCAAAAAGAAATTAGAGAGCCTGCCGAGGCTTAACTTGCTCAGCAGGCTGCAGGCATTAGCATCAGCCTTGTAAGAAAATGCTTGTGCTGGCCTTATCTGGGGAAGGTCAGCTCCCACAGGGACTGGGTGGCAGCAGCTCCAGCACTTACTAAATGCATCAGTTTCCAGTTCCTAGGACTGCTTCACAAAACAAATGAGTTAATCCAACTTAGCCAGCTAACACCACAGGCTGATACCTTCAAGGCTTCCTGGCCCTTGTGCTCAGGAGCACAAAGGTCGGTTGGAAAAGCAGGGCGTGGCAAACTGCATCAGAAAGTCTCCTTAATGTTTTCAGGTATGGTTTGAGTCTCTTTCATAACGAAACTTTAATTTCAAGCCCCTTAAACAAAAAAAGCAAACAAAAAACCAAACCAGAACATACACCCCAGCAGTAACAGGAAAGATGCTCCTAAAAAGGATACTGAAGGTATTGTAGCATCAGAGTAAGATGTCTGTGGCATAGCTCAGCTATGCCTTATCCTGTAGCATCCAGAACATATCTGGTTTTATCTGTTATTTTTCCACAGCTTGTCTTTTGGCTTCCTCAGCCATCACAGCTCTGTATTTACACAGCTGCCTCTGAAGCTGTAAGTCAGCACAGAGATTGTTGCACAAACAAATCGAACATGTGGATCTTGCCAAATATCACTTACCCCAGTTTTTCTCCTCCTTCTTAAGCAATTTATGTTTTGGCACTAACAGACTCCCTGAAAATTAAAAAGAAAATGCTTTGTGCTGTGTGTCATGCATAATACATATCTGTTTTGGCAGGAAAAAAAGCTTTGAATAGTTCTAGGATAGGACAAAATACAAATGAGAGAAAATTTCACTGTAAGGCAGCAAAATTCAGTGTAACACCAAGACCAGCGCTGAGGCTGCTGGGAGTTACACCCCACCTGAGCCACAGAAACCCCCTCCACAAAACCCTTTGGCTTTGACCAGAAAAACACATCCTGCTAGCTCAGGCTTATTCAGTCATAGTGTGCAGCCTGACACACTGGGGCCAGCCTCAGCACTTGTTTTCTCCCTTCTTCGAAACAGGTTGTCCCAGACTAACCTTCAACATCTGGTTTTGTATATTTTTTTAAATCACACCAGTTGTGATAAATGAATTTATGCTGTTGCTTGTCTCTGGGAAAAAAGGCACTACATGCTGAATAAATGCACTGCAACGGGGAACATCACACTGAGTATGGGAGGCAGATCAAATGAAGAGATATATATACTCTGAAATGAAGTTATCAAAGGTCTCCCAAGCTACAGATGTTGCTATAAATAGACTGACATCCTGCATTACTAGAAACTTCAGAGAAGCCTGCTTCACAGTGCTTCATTCCTCCACTGCTCTAAGTGAAAACACAAACAGGGAGAGTTTAGGTTGTACCAGGTGGAATAACAAAAGGTGTGCTACTGAACACAAGAAACAGCCAGGTATTCATTTAGCAGCATCAAACTGAAGACTCCACAGAGGAATTCAGGCTGGGAGAAACCAGCTGAGTGAGGTCAAGTTGCTCAGTACCGGGTCCTCCAATGCATTCAACAGAGGCTGTGCCTCCACTGGCACCCATGCCAGCATGGGATCACCCTCGGGGGAAAGAGTTTTCTTCATGTCTGACTGCATTTCTCTTGACTTGTGTCTGCTGCCTCTCCTATCACTGTGCACCTTCAAGAGAGTCACTGAACAAGCTGAGCTGGGAGGGACCCACATGGATCATGGGGTCTGACTCGGTCTCCCCTGTGCCCTCAAGTGAGGCAGGGGTACACAATACCTTCTCTTCCTTATGCTAAACAAATCCTATTTTCTGGGTAAATCCAGCAGCTTTTAGCACTGAACGAGTTCTTTCTCTCACTGTTCTGATCCCCTCCCTAGCATACAAAGGGTGTTGAGACAGATTGTTTGCATAGGTTAAACATGAAGAAATAGTGCATCTGGAGAAATGAGGGCCATAAAGAAGCAAAAGCACCTCCATGTCACCCCTCCTTTTAGCAAATAGCCATGGGCTTAGCTGGTTGGAGCTGTGCCAACCAAGGATAATGATAAATCTGAGCCCATTAAACAACACCACTGTAGCAGAAAGCAGCCTACCTACAATCCCACATTTTATTACAGACTCATTGAACTACACAATCTGCTAAGTTTTAGTCAGGGTCAGTGTGTGGGCAGAAAAAAAATGAAGGAGCAAGTAGCAGCACCTACTGCTGAGAGATCTCAGCTCTCCAGCACTTCTGCTCCTGTGATGAGGTATTGAAATCCTATTGTGCTCACAGTAGTGCTGTGCTGGCAGGGATGTCCATAGTCAGACCTTGCTCAAATCCAGCCACATGCATCCCACAGCCCCTGCCCATGGTTTGGCACTCCTACATGCCCTGCCCCTGGAGCGGGAGCAGTGGATGGCTGATCCTGCTCCAGGGAAGCACTCAGATGCTGTTTCAGAGGCACAGGTTGGGATGCTGTCAGCTTCAGAACTCGCCACATGCCCCTCCCCTGAAACAGTAAGATCCCTTCCATGCAGGCCAGCACTGAGTTAGGCAGGGATGCCTCAAACATCAAGCCTTCACCTTCACCTGGTAGAAGTGCAATTTCTGGAAAATATCTGTACAAGGAAATTCAATAGCATTGAAGATCAATGTGAGTACCATTCTTTGAAGAACTATAGGTTCATGTAAGTCTTCATGAATTTTATTTCCCCAATCAAAAAAATACTGTTTTACTACAATATTTTCCTTTGAGGTGCTTTCAGTTAATTACACAGCCACTGTCTGCAGCCAAAATACCACCATGTGCCTCTTTGTAGGTGGTTCCTTTTTCAGCTGAGACTAAATGAGACTTCAGCCTTTGAATTCACTTGGAACTGTAAGAAACAGTTGTAGCCAACAGAGGCAGCTTCCTAAAGACACTGAAAGGATTTAGGAAGACATTTCTTCACTTTGAATTTAGACCAGGTGGTGATACCTGAATTAGCATTATTATTAAAGAACACTATCCTTAGGAACTAATGTTTTGGCAGTGAGTTTCAAGCTCCAAATTAGAATATTCTTATATTCAATTTATGCAGGTAATTTTCCATAATTATTATCAGTGACGAAGTCTAGCACATGCCTTTTCAATTTACATAAAGAAAAAATGAAAACCTGGACTTCTAATGCAGTTCAAGATTTCTGGTATTTCCGGGACTTCCTTTGACTTCTTACTGTTAACTTGTGCCAGAAAGTCCAGTACAATCTGTCCTGTGCTGCTGAAGAGTAATTATTCATTCACAGTAACCCATAAGGGGGTCAGACTTTATTAATTTTAATCTGTTTTACACAGACGTTAAAACAAATTAATTTTTAAGCTTAATTAAAACAGAGGTTTTAAATATAGATTAACAATATTTAAGAAACCAAAGAGGGTAGTACTGTTCTTATTGAACTTACACCCATGGACTTCAACAGATGAAGGGTCAGGCCCTTTCATTTCTTCTTTAGCTTAATGACCCAGACTCAGCAGTGTCTTATATGACTAATATATGAAGAACAGACATTTGTCATCCCCAAGTAGGTTGTTTACAAAATTTACCACTTCATAAAACCAGTAATTTAATCTTTGATTTAAGTGATGCTGTGGGTCCTTAGAGTTGTTACACTTCCACCACAATAAAACCTGCATATTCTTAAAATACTTGTTCTCCTTCATTTTTGGAAACAATGTTTTGGACAATCATGGTAGGAATAAACAAACTGATCAGAAATTAAAGACAACTATTATCATTATGAGGAAATGAGGTGATGCTTAGGAATATTTATGCTGGGGAGAAAGGATGGGCTTTTAAAACACTTGATTCTGTGAATTGAAAGAACCATAGCTGGATAGATGTGTCTGCATGAATCATCTGGATTGCCAAATCAAGATGTGTTAGTAGTGTATTAGGTGACAGAGCTGAACAAAAGAAATTCTACAACTGAACTATAATAGCACAGGATTTCTGCTGAAAAATCAGCTGAGAAGCCCATGAACAAAGCATACAAGTAGTAAGAATACACTGCTTTGACAAGATTTATTTTATAGTTTTGACACTACACAGTCTTACCCAAAGCAGATGGTATCCTTGAACAAGGTGGTGAAATTTGTCTAGCAGATATTCTTACCAAGAAAAAATACTAATTACATACTATTAAATGAAAGTTTCATAGTGCTACTAAAAGTGTTTTAAAGATGGATAAGCAAGAAGTATAGTCCTGCAATTTATTGCACACTGGAATCCCAAACAAAAAAATGTCTAAATGTGACCTCTACGAGGCCATGTAGTGCTTGGTATTGTGTAGCAGGTAAGGAAGTGTTTTGTTAGGTACAGTCCAGGGTACTTACCTTATTTGTAATATTGAAACTTAAAGCCAACAGTGGAAATGACAAACCATCAGAGGAAAAAAAAATTAAAATCACAAGAACAGACACATAATTTCTCAGCAAATCAAAGATATAAAAGGAAAATCATGTGTACAATAAGAAAACCAAAACCAATTGTCCAATATGTATCACTTCCCATAGATTATGCTTTTTCCTTTAATGTCCCACATTTTTACCTTTTGTCTGCAGAACACACTTCAATTAAAGGAACTTCTGATACTCTATCTGAAGGACACTCTAATGAAATGTTCCTTTGATGTATTGTACTCCTAGGAGAATCTCTGTTTGCATCACATTTTCTGAGCACAGGTAAGCCATTAGATTTCAAGTTATATTTCAATATATCTCAGAGATTGAAAGAAGCAGTGTAAGCACAAGGTTAATCAAGGTGGTTGACACTGGCCACTGATGACAGGACATGTCAGTATTTCCTAAGGAAATGTAGATTGTGTAAAGACAGAAAGCACTCGGCCTTTTTTGTACTCGTGACTGACGCTGAACATTTAAAATATGCTGTAGGAGTAGCCTCATACTCCAAGTATTTATCCTGGGGGAATAGGTAGCTTTACCCATTAAACTCTTGTTTACCAATAAAAACTTCAAGCTACTCATCTAAGTAAATGTTTCTTGTAAACAGCGAATGGGGATATTTTCAGCATGAACGAAATCATTTGAACTGTATACTGCCTTGAACATGGAAAGAGAACTGGAGGCATTTAAAACAAGAATAAAAATATGTAGAACATTTGTAAGATCTTTTGCCAATCCACAAAGCACCTTTAAAGCAAATAAACAGGAGAAACCTCAGCTTAAGGGTAAAAAAACCCTGAACAACAAAACATGTACCAACACTCTTGCTCTGCTATATAAAGTGAAGAGTATCACTGTTACATTGTCCAAATAGTTCTCATTTGAAGTGAGGATGCTTTGTAGTTTCAGGAAGACTTTTTTTGCAATGCTGATTTTGAAAGATATACTAAATTGTTCCAATGGTAACTGGCAAAGCTTAGGGAAATTCCATCCAGAGCAATTGAGTGAAAACTGGTATTTCCATAATTTACAGCTTTGTTCCATTCTAGCCCATGGCACAAGGGAACAAGAGAAAAGCCAGGAAAGATTCAGATGTCCCAGCTTCATGCTCTAGCATAAAGCAGGCTCTGACAGAGAGAGCTACTTGCCTCTTTTGAAAGGTTAGTGTTTCTGGATACCTCTAACAGATGTAACACACATATCATCACACACGTCACCATTGTGCAGACAACATACTTGTAACCCTCTTCAAAATTTGAGTAAACCTGGTTTGCAGTTGCAAGCCCTTCTGTGGGGCAGAAGCCATTCTCTTAGCATCAGAAGTCACTGAGTTCCAACCTTCCCCTTCTCCAGAGGCTGCACTTACCTTAATACCAGGTGAGAGCACCACCTGCCCCGCTGTTGCAGATGGGATTCAGCTCTTCAAACTCTTCCTTTCAGAGAAGATTCTCTCTACCTCTCTTTGCTCCTCTCTGATGCTGTTCTCCTGTAACTCCTCCACTTGGCAGCACAGCTCCTGCAGGACAGAGGGCCGTCTCTCCTGGCCTCAGAAAGAGACTCCAAGCATTCTCTGCAGTCTAGGACACTTGCAGGGCTGCATCCACCATTTGCAACTTACTCTGTGTCAAAGCCTCTACCTCAGCATGGATAGCTTGCCAGGGAAACCGCTCTGTGGTGTGTTAACATCATGTCTGAGACTTTTGCAGCAGAAAAATTGACCTGAGTCCCTCTTCTTTGTCCTCTTTTGTATAAACTGCTCTATCTATCAACTGTGCTCTAGGAGCTGCACTCCCATATATTTCTTAGTTGAGCCCCAGTTAAAAGGCTGCTTGGCCCTCTCCAGCTGGGGGCAGCTGTAACAAAGGCAGCTGATCTGCTCATTGAAGCTCCCAGAGCAGCTTCCTTACCTTGTCCTTGCCTGGTAGCAGCAAACAGATTAAATTTCTTAAAGTGTTCCTGAGCATTCCCTGATGATCTTGGATCTTATGACAGGAAAGTCAAGAAGCTTCCAAAGCTGAGACCAGAGGCTGCTGCACAAAAAGCTGCATCTTTAGCTGTGATCTTGTAATATCCATTTCATAATATTCTGAATTTAGTCTCTTTTTAAGCCATAAATGGAACAGTGGGTCAGTAAAATGACATGATTTATAAAAGATTAAAAATTATTGGGAGTCATTTTTCACAGCAGGTCCAGCTCCATCTGTGGCTGCCTCACTGCAGACAGGTCTGGATGTTGCAAAAGATGATGAAATACCTCACCTTCTTCCATTTCAGCTTTAAAATTCAACTTCAGAGGCTGAAAATGGAAGATCAAACTTTGATCCACTACCATGATTAATGGCACCAGTGGTTGTATGTGTAAGATCTGTCTCTGTTCAGTTTTAATCCTACTAAATTCTTGACCTCCACACTGTTTTATGTCAATGAATTCAAGTATCTGTTTCCACAGGAAAACATTTCCTAGGACTTATTGCTTTACAACTATTATCATGGAAGAATCTCTTCTCTCCTACTGCAAACGAGAAATCTGGGTGTTACATCAACCCTTCTGCTTCATTTAATACAGGCTTTAAAATGAAATAGACACTCCATCCTGCAGCCTCCAACACAGCCCTGCTTCTGTGGATCAGTATTATGAATCTCATTAAAAGGCAATGCAGACCCTTAGTAACCTCAATAAAGTAGCTCACTTCTCCTGCTTTTCTGATTCAACAAGTATGAAAGGGAATACTTCTTATTTTACCAATATTGGGCACAAGAAAATATGGTTTATAGTGCGATAGTCAAACCAGCTGTAAAAATTAATAGGTTCTCCTGCTCAAGTTCACTACTCTGTTCCACTCCAGCTGGAATGAAACTCATAAAACTTAAAACACAACTGAGTGAAGGCTTTCACACCTTCATTTCTTGATGTTGTTTCATGATTCATTATGTGGCTGTATCAATCAACCTGACTACCATTAGGATAGGGCACAAAATTATTATTCAAACAGGAAATTTCAGGTCCAACAACTGGTTTCCTATCCGACACGACATGATGCAGGGTTGGGGATTTTTTGTGTTTTGCATCTTTTGCAGTAGAATATCAATATCAAAAAATCAATCAGTGGCTGATAGTGAATGCTAAAACCCCTGAAATGCTAAAAGATAGTACCTTTTGAATAGGTAACAGGTTTCTGGAGGCAGAGGGCAAGGAGACTCAAAGGTCCAAAAAACTGTGAAGTTTGACAGGCACTGGCATTGCTTCTGGCACTTAATAAACCTACATTGCATTTGTCAATTCTTATTTTAGGGTTGTTTCCTTATTTGCCTACAACTAGCAAATACATCACCTTCACATCAAGGCACTGTTTAGTGACTGAGGCAGCGCTGTGGAAAGAAGTATCAGAAGATGTTAGCAGATTACATATCACACCAATTTAATGCATTACTTAGCAAATCAATTGTGATGGATAGAACTTCAAATAATAATCTGATTACAGAGGGACAAAGCCGAGAAACATTCAGGGAGTTCCACAATGTGGAAATCCAGCAGATTAGATCTGAAATTAATCTCAACTAGATAATCACTTTTGTATTCTGTATCTGCACTCACAGAGACAACTGACAAAAATGCACGTTCCACCAAGTGACAAAAACTGGTAGCCCTTGGGGCTACCACCAGAGTCAAGGAGAGACACCCCCTCTTCTTTGATCAACATCTATTTTGCCATTCATTTCCAAAGGGTTTGCACATATCAGGACCAAATTGAGCTTTATAGCTTTTCCTTTCTCAAGAGCACATTTCTGTTATGCTCCATAGATTTTGGCCATTTCAAAGGGTCATGATGAGCTCTTTTCAGAGAGACAATCTAAGTCTTCTATCCTTCATCTCCTCCTCTTTAAGTCTATGAGTAGCCCCACCTGACTCCTCTGGGATTACATGGATACTGAAAGTCATGCATATATCAAAGAATTGGCAGGATTGCTGCCTAGGAGTGAGACACAAAAGGCTGCAGAAAAAATATTCTATTATGAGACTCAATTAAAAAACCCACAAATATTACTGAAGTTTGGTTCGTTTGTTACTGGTGGGGAAGTACACTGAATCTAGCAGTGCGTATTTTCCCTATAATTTTTATTGTTTGGATAAATGTTATTATGCATGCATATGGTGATGTTATCTACCTAATATCTTTCAGATATTTTACTCTGAATGTCATAAGCACATAAAATCAGTTAATTCCTTACATGTTATGACTGCAGAATACTGATTGTGGAGCTATCAGTAATAAGCATTCAGAAGATACACTGCACTGACTCTGAAGGATCTGCAGTTGAATACTGAATAATCCACAAAATATGACAAAATGCAAATAAGGTGACTGACATGATACTGGAATGTTGAATTACTGGAGAAATACAAAGGAGGTATTAGTAATTTGTTCCTCTTGTGGAAAAATTACTTGTGAGACTCTGATTTAACTAATTTCAATTTTTATTAAAACCCTTTTCATTACTCTGACCCACTGCATATGACAGCTGCATTTCAAAATTAACACTAATTTGCAAGTGCAGCTGGCCTCCCTTGACAGTGAGCACAAAACATTGTTAAGACAGAAACTGAGGGTGGAGTTACACACATACTTACTTTTATAGTGCATATGTTCAGAATAATTTATCATAAATATACCCCAGTGACATCAGTGCCAATTTTGCACTGCAGTTCCTGAATGCTTCTGAATTCCTAAAAGCCAGGAAAAAACTGCAGATCAGTTTGGGCCAGGTGTACCTTGCACTACTCTTTTATCTCAGGCAGCTGTTCCCTCCCTGTTTATCCCTTCTGGGTTGCAAATGCTGCCACGCAGAGATGTAGAGTTTGAGTTTAGGGAACTGAAAGACTGGTTTTCCCTTGCTGGAGGCAGTGGCAGCTTTTGGAGGGAACATTTCTTGCAGACTCTTGCAGTGGCACACACCAGCACACTGTGCCAGTTTGGCAATAATTAGCTTGGCACAGCAGGTCAGGCCCAGACTTGGCTGGATCCATGCTTACTAAGCATATGTTTATCCAAAGATCTTGCTCAAAGATTTAATTTGATAAACTAGGGCCTTAAAAACACTTTTGGAGTTCTTTGAGGTTTGCTTGTGCTGTATGTTAATAAAGCAGAAATAACTTAGACAGCAGTAGAGATTTTGAAATTTCTAATATAAATACATATGTATATGTATATACATGTTATCATAGACTCATTAAGGCTGGAAAAGACCCATTAGAGTCCCACCATTAACCCTGCAGCACCCTGCTCACCAATAAAGCACTTTTCCCAGTGCCACACCCACATGCCTTCTGAACCTTTCCAAGGATGGTGATTCCATCACTTCTCTGGGCAGCCTATTCCAATGCTTGACCATCCTTTCTATGAAGAATTTTTTCCTCATATCTAATCTACACCTCCCCTGGCACAACTTCAGGCCATTTCTTCTGGTCCTGTCACTTATTAACTGGGAGAAGAGACTGACCCCTACATAACTACAACATTCTTTCAAGTAGTTATACAGTTATAAGGTCCCTGCTGAGCCTGAGACAGAGAGATAGAGATAGAGAAAGAGATATTATATATACATACAACTTCTAAATTATAAAATTTCTAAGCTCTACTGTATATCAAATTTAGCTTTGGAAAGATGTAGCATACTGCCTTTCATCATGAAAGCTTTCAAAAGGACTTGTTATTTACAAGTGATCTGAAATCCACATGCAAGAAGACAGTAAGGGAGATTAGTGCAAAAAATAGTCAGGATTCAGGCACCAAGACTGAAGGATTCTTGCTGGTCAGACACTCACTTAGAGGTGTGTACATTAGGTTTACTGTGGCCATTTCTAGAGCTGAGGGATTGGTAACAAGCCATGGCTAGGTTATAAATAGGCAGATTTCTAACCTTCTCTGTCCTTCCCTCCTCCAACCTATGACTGTCAGTTTGAGCTGATCTAAGTTTCTAATGTTTCTTCTTGGGCACTTCTAACAGCCTGCAGCAGTGACTTCTCTCAGCCTGCATTTTCTGCCTTTCTCTATAAGCTTTTACTACAAGCAAAATCCCTTCTTGCCCCTTTAGCTCTCATGTCACAAACGTGCCAAACTGCAGGTCCAAGCCCCACCTCACCAAAGTAGTCCCTGTGGAATCACCTCTGCTGGCTCTGCTGGAGTCAAATGAAAGAGCACCTTTTGTGCTTAAAAAGCTGAAGTTCGGTGCAGGGTGTCTAAGCCTTCTCAGCACCTTGTAGGCTGTGACAGGACGTGCCCAGGTGCCACCCACGCGCTCTGTGGCCGTGTTTGTCCGCCAGCAGCACCCGGCAGCCAAGGTGACACCACGCTCAAGGCCTGAGCCAATTCCCTTCAGAACTGATCTGGGCACCCACCACGGTACCATGTCTTGACAGGGACACAGACCTTTCCAAGAAATGAGGAGAATGCAGACAGGCAGCCCTGTGGCAGTACTGCTGCTGTGCTCACAAGCTGCTTGATGTTCAAAATACGCTACATTAAAACCTGCCTCGGTCATCACAGACTTCCATGGGTATTAATTTTAAATAAAAATGGAATTAATGGGAAATTTCAGCTCTTGATAAAATCAGATAGTCCTTCACATTTGACTCTGACTCACACAGAAAGTGGTAATCTCTCTACTGTTTGTTTAATAAAAGATGTTATTTGTCTAGTAAAAGAGAATGTTATGATTTATCTATCAGTAGTTTGCTAAACATCTCATTCATTCTGGTTTGCAAAGTGAAGCATTAGGATGAGGGTGCTGATATTTTTGAATACCTGGCCATCTCCAGGGAAGCTGGAAAAGGTTAAAAATTTATTGCAGGCACTCCAAGTGCACTAATGTCTTACAGACAGAGCTGGCATTGATCCTTTCCCCTTTCCTGCTAAATCTTCCACAGATGAGAGCAGCTATTTACTTTACATTGTGCAAGCAGAGCTCCTCGAAGAGAAATAAAATCTTCTAACTTGGAACATACTGCTTGGAGCAGAGTTGGATTCCTGTTACACAACGTCTGATTATTCCCATCTTAGAAATATCTGGGGCAAAGAATATCTGTCTTCCAGGGCATCAGCTCCAGGTGAGTGCAAACAGAACTGACAACCTGGAGATGTCTGCAGATGCACACAAGGCATTTATTTATCTGGGCACAAGCTGAACTGGAGTAGCAGCACAAAAAGCATGTCCTTTTTTTTTTTAAGTTAGGAAAAAATGGTGGAGAGTGTTCAACAAGAAGGAGGTTCTATTAATACGAATATAAGGAATAACTCAGTATAAAGATAGGAGATTTATTCTGATGGTGAAGATAACTGAGGAGCAGTGTCATATCTCCCTAGGTATATCTGATGCTTCTTTTAGTAGAGCACTTATTGAAAGTAATCAAGTTGATTCCAGGATTAGACAAATGTATCTCATGAGTGCATGACACACCTCAACTCTAACTTGAGAGATACTAGATTAAAATAGCACATGCTGCTATCAACATAGCTTTATCAAGATGCTACCAAATCTCATGTGCTGTGCTATCTGCATTGAAAAATATGGGGAAGTTCCATTTAGTTCCAAATTTGGCCCTCAGAGATGTATGTTCTTGGTTCTTGCGAAAAGTAATGGAAAGAATATGTGAAATCTGGTTTTAGAGCTTAGGCCCTTATGAACTATGCTTCTGAAGCAGTTTTTGTTGCTTTGATTTACAGCAGTAAGTGCTACAGTGGCATCTGAATGTCTCACCTGCACTTAGGAGCCTTTTGAGCTAGGTACCATTCACATTTGTGACTGCAGGCAGTCTCTGTGGAGTCCTAGTTCAATTTGTTGCCCTCTCTGGGCAGCAGGGAAGGAGCCAGAAAGTTGAAAGATGCCCTAAGGTATTCTCTGCTTTCATATAAACAACAACTTGTTAAGACATTAATGGGTTTGAGATAAATTGAAGATGAATTTACATTATAACTATAGACTTTCAAGCAAATTTCTTTTGAAGGGACTTGGCTGGCTACACTCCAGCAGCATCCTTTTGCAAGAAGATTGGGTTGAAATGCAAATTAAGACTAGTGTTGCACAACCTACAAAGTTGGAAAGTAACCTAACAGGAGCTGAAGATGTGCATCAGCCAGTTGCTTGCCATATGCCCAGGTCCCAGGAGTGGTTCTGTCTCTGTGCAACTGCTCGTTCCTCTGGGCAGATAATAAAAGCCAGTGACTTGCTGGTAGTACACAGTCATTGGAATTTTGTACACAAAAGGTCTGAGTTGTTATCAAATACAGAGCTGATCTCATCATGATCCTTTTATGCATAAAGCACACATCCTATTTCATGTGACTGCTTTAAGGGGAACACAGCCACTCTCAGCCACACAACCAACGCACTCAATAAATGCATGCATAAGCAGCAAAGCTTCACTTTTGCCCTGAAAACCACAGTGCAGAAAGCAGCTGAGTGAGGAAGGCAGAGTGAAAAAAGATGGATGGTGTTTGCATGAATCCTGTAACCCACAAGCCTCAGAGAGAAAACCTGAATGGGAGTGGTGAGCTGGCTGGGACTGCCCAGGACTGTTGGGTTGTGGCTGTGGCCTGGAGTTACCCTTCTGACTAATCACCACCTTGCTTGCACAGGACTTGTTTCTGAAATGTCTCTGCACACAGACCAGAGCTCTCTCACCTACATTTCTCCCCCCAAAGAACAATATTCCTTGCACTAAAGGTTGTGTAACTGAACATTGGAATACCAAAAATGTGGTCTCAAACCATATGAAATTCAGAAAGGTTCTTTTTATTTCCAGTGGTCCACTTTCCTACGAAAAGGCTCTCTCTCTTTACAGTATGTTTCTTTGATATCTCCAAACATTCTTCTCTGTGTCTCGTTGATCACCATGTCCCAAAATTTTTATCATTTGTACTAACAGACATGATGGTAAGGTTGGGAACTGACTTGCAGACTGCCTTTAACTTCAATTTCTTTTTAAACCAAGAGCAGCTAAAGCACTAGAAAACCCTTGATAAAAGACAGCTCTGCTCTATTTAAGAGAGGATTATTGTGCTTCAGTTTAAATTGCTTCCTTAATCAAATTGACATAAGCTTGCTTGATATCTATTTAAGTTTCCATATTATTTTTTCTCTTGTCTAATTAAATCCATTTTGAATTATGCTTTGAGACAAACCTGCACAACTCTGTATGTACACAAGCTCTCAGATGGTGTTACCAACAGCCCATTTGGAAATGGTACAGCTCATTAGCTTTGCTGGCTCCCAGACAGTTCAGGACAGTTTGAATTTCCTGCCAGCTCAATGGTATTATTTAGTTTGTATTTAAAAGCTCATGTTTCCTTTTGACCCAGGATGGTCAGCAAGCACAAGCACTGAAGGGCCTGGTCTTTCATCAGCGTCTGCAAGAGCAGAAGAGCCCTGAGACTCTGGATGAGTACAGTGCATTGCCTTTTGCTTCCTTTTACTGCTGTTTTATGGAACAGAAGGAAGAGACAATGCGAGCTTTTGTACAAAAAGTGAGGTGACCTTTCCAAGTTACATGTGGGATCTGCTGCTGTTTCTATAGAGACCAAAGGCATTAACCTGAGTCAAGTGGGAATGCCTGAGGCTCATTGAAAGGGATATCGCTTTTCAGAGAAAGCTGGAAGACTTAAGTAAAGAGCTTGATTCATGTTTTACTTTTTAAACAAAGAGAAGTTGCATTTAAACTTCCTCAATTGGATGTCTGAGCAAATAAAAACATTTTGTGTCTGATTTCAGCTTCCAATTTCCAACTTGCAACAGTCTTACCAAAAAGCTGTCCTACTTCAGGGTCCCAAATGCTTCTTTGGCTGAATAAGACTGTACAAGAACTAGGTTTAGACTGGTGAAATATGCTTCTTGTTCAGTCACAGAGACTGCAAAAATACTCTGAGATGCTGCTTAGTTTGTCCATCCTATATCCACAAACTCATAAACTGAAATAAAATCTCCCATCAAGGCAGGTCCGAAGACCTAACTCATTCTTTTCAGACCTAAACCCATTTTGTTTCAATATTAAGAACCGGTTTACAGAATAAAATATTTCACACTACATGTAAGAAAGATTAAAAAAAAAATCGTAAGAGATCAGTTGCACACCTTTTCTGGGAGCTGACAAGAAAAGGCAATGATGACAAAATTCTGTACTAACTAATAAAATAAATTATTTTTGGTTATTTTAGGTGCTAGGCCTATTTAATTTGCAAGTGGGTGGAAATGAATCATGTCACAAGTACTGCTTGTTGTCATCTCTCTAGATATATTCTGTCTAATCACTGGAGAAAATTCAGCTTCTGCCTATGTGCCCAGGCAGTTCAGTTTTTTGGTAGAGGAACAAAAGGTAGAGTGAGGATTCTCTCCAAATCCCCATTTCTACGTAGTCCAATGGGTGTATTTAGTAAAGCAAGAACTTGTTTTGTGGAAAATCATCCTCAAGCCCTCGCCTTTCCAGTGTATTTGAGAGTCTGAAAACAAGGGGATTTTTAGTGATTTTTTCTCTTTGCATCTCTTAGGCATGCACTCCCATGGCCACCCCTGGCTTTGGGTAGTGGAGTTTGCCTGCTGGGTTGTAGAAGGTAAGAAAAATAAAGCAACAGCTAGTACTAGCTCATTAAAAACAAAAACAAAACCCCACATCCAAATGAAAAACTCCACATAGTTACAACATGGCAGAGTTTGAAGTCTGATTTAAAGGCTAATCTGACAAATGTTGCATAGGAGAGAACCAAGTAACTTACAAATAGGAAAATTTCTAATTATCACCCATGAAAAAGAAATGCTCTGATTAGTTTGAACTATGTTGAACCTTTCACTACTTAAGGAAAGAATTATTCAGAAAGGCAGCCAGTGCACAAACAGCTCTTCATCTTATACCTAGCTCGGCTGGCTTTTAGATCAAACAAGTTGGATCAAAGTTTGTTTTTACAAAGTCCCCTTTAGATGCAAGAGTCCCAAAAGTACTTCATAAAATGGCCCTTTGAGAAATATAATATCTCTTAAGCAATAAGTTAGGTATACAGAGTTAAGCAGAATAAAGTGCAATACTGGGTATCAGCAACAAAACAATTTGTTTTGTCATCTCAAATACAAAATTAAATATTTCTAATTGACTTTCATTTCCATTCTGCTCCCCAGTCACGTAACACACACAAAATGCTGCTGGAAGGGCCTGAACACTCTATTGGTCTTAATAGTTCTGGTGGCACCATTCACTGCTGGTGTTAGCGTTTCCAGAATGCTTAGTGGTCAATTTTAGGGTTTCCTTTGAACTGTCATCCTAATTGTACAACCCAAGGGTGAAGGTCGTGCCCCAAAGAGAGCTCACTGAAAGTATCTTCCTGTTTTCTGGCTTGCTGCTGCTGGGAAATGAGGATCAACACTGCTGTACCTGGTGCTCTGGTTGTGAGAGGTGATGGAGTGAGGAGAGCATTGACAAGGACACCAGAAAAGCTTTACTGAATTGGAGCTGTTCCGGCCCGGTGCTCCATGGTTACATGTTCTTTGTTTGATAAGGGTTAAGCTTTTTATTAAAGACGCTCATGTGGGTGCTTTGTGTGCCTGCAAAATACGATACCTCCAGATAAATAAAAGAGCATTAGTCTTGAACACCGTCCTGGTTTATCCAGGGCAATAGCATGTGCATATGAATAGACAGGAAATATTGACACAGACTAACAGAAAAGGTTAAGTCAATGTTTGCTCAGCACTGCAATCCAGAGTCATTCCGAGCGCAGTAAATTCTGAAATTCCTGAGCAGGAAGTAAACAAACAGGTCAAAGCAATTAACAGATAAGTTAGGCGAGCTCAGTGCATGCACAAACAGGTTCAGCAAAGCACTCGGTTACAGTCTGCTGCCCAGCCTGAACACTTTGGCAACCTCTAAGCCTATGGGTCTGCACTCGTGTGTTTTCCTCCTTGCAGGGGGCATTAAGTTCATGCTTACTTAGGGAAGTGTGACAGTCTGCAAGGGCATTGAGGCCCTCCTTGGGAGCGAGGAATAGGGAGAGGTGCATTTGTGGGAGTTGTGTTTTATCGAAATAGGGAACTGCTCCTGTTCATACTGGCAATGAATGTATTGACTTCTATAGGAGCAGGCCTGGGAGCTGAAGGAGCCATCCATCTTGTTACACAGTATTGAGCACAAGCGTAATAGGTGCTCAATCTGGTCTGTATATTTTTCATTTGCAATAGCTGTGTACCAGGGATAACACACGTTTGTAGGAATTGATCTGACAGCCAGAATCTGTAACTAAGGACAAGTAGTGCAGCCCAGGAAGGTGGGATCAAACAGGCAGGACAGCAACAGGCCTTTGAGTTTCCTGGCTAGCAGCAAGGAGAAGCAGTAGCCTGACCAGCCCCCAATCTGTTTTACTGATGCAAATTACAGCATCGGCACCACCTCACACTGGGCAGCAGCGAAGCAGTTAATGTGACTTTTGAGGGAGAGATACGAGCTGCATGCCAGCCCGGGTAAGTAAGTCAATATTACAAAGCAAACTCCATAAAGAACTTCATGTTCTCTGGCAGAAGACCTTCATTAAAGCAGCAAGCGAAGCAGTACGCTTATTTCCCAGGGGTCAACCACTTACACCTTAAACTTTCAAAAATGGAATTTATTCCCTGTACTCCAAAAGACATTTTACGTAGTAGTGCCCTTTTGGGATTAAAAAATCAAAATCTCTGACATTTTCCTGAAATTTCCGTGATGAGAAGCGATCACATTGTTATAAGTGAAGGACACTAGAGTGCCTCACAGTGCAAGAGCTCTCTTTTTAAATATCTGAGCTACTGTTGTCTGAGATGGGGTACCTGCTGGAAGAAATCACCACTTCAGTGAACTCTTGAAGTATAAATGGTTTCCAGAGAGAAACAGAACTAAAGTTTCAGACTGGAGCTTCTCAAAAGTCTGCATTCAGCCATCAGTGGTTTTTAGGTGAGGCTTATTCTGTCTGAAGTCTCTGTCACGTTTATGTGAATTTGCAGCCACAAATGTGAGAACTTCAACAAGCATGTGGCAACTGGAAGAAGGCTTCAGTGAATTAATACAGTTTAGTACTCCGGGCAAAAAAAGAAAAGGTTATCTTGGGGCTTTTCATCCTTGATATGAAAAGATGAAAAGGGAACGTCATAACTTCAAAGTACATGAAAGATTGCTGTAAAAGAAGCAGCTTCCTTTCTTTGTTTACTTGTCAGATGGGACAAGACAACGTGTTTAAATGGAAGGAAGAATCAGGTCAGGCACTAGTAAAATGAACTTTCTAGCAACAACACACTGAAGTGGAGGAGTAACTTCTTTTGATAGATCTTGGGACTGTCTTTCCTGGGGGTATTGAAGTCCTAGATGAAGCTAGTGACCTAAAATATATGTAAATATAGCTGACATCTTGTGATGACACGAGACCAATCTTCTTCTTGAAGTCCCATCAACACTGCTTCTTTTGTGCAGGGTCAGGAAAACTCTACCACGGACCAGAGCAGTTCCAAGATTTCAGAGGCACTTCAGAGAAGACAGAAGGGGGATGATGTTTATCCTGGCAGAGCGGCTTGCCCAGTAGCAGGTTTTACTTGCACCACAGAGATGGCACTCTAAGCCTTGCAATGTGCTTTTTTTTCCCCTCATGCATGATTTCTGTGATGGTAAATAATATTGGAGATGTTTTTACACAGTTTGTCAACTACTTTCTTAGCTGCAAAACATGACAACATGAGTCACAATTTGTCTGAGGGTAGAAATTATTTAAATTGAAAATAAATATCCAAGTTGAACCTGACAGAAGTCAAAGGGATATTGCAGACCGAAACAAATATTGAAAATAAATATCAATATAAAATTCCATATAAATTACTCTTCTAGAAGGCAACTTTTCTCATGCTACATAATTGAGATGCTCAGGTAAATCTTAGAAATATGCCTCAGAACACTGAAAATAATGCACATCATGTACAAAGTTGTGCTGCTTTCCCTGGCTTCAGCTGCATTTGAGATTTCAGGAACAGCTTTTATTACCTCATTCATCAATCTCTTGTCTTGTTCTGTTCCCATATTATTCTACTTGAAGTATAAAAAATACTCCTGTTTTATTTAACCATTTGCACCTATATTAGACCACCAGGAGAGCAAATGGAGTGAAAGATATGAAAGGCCTATTAAGTATGTGGGATCTGTGAAATAGCTCACCTGGAGGTAAAACAAAATACTTGCTATGAAAAGCTTTTCTTTTTGTAGTTCTTCAAGAAATATTCAGATTTAAGATGCTAAATGTGTTAGACATTTCACAAAGATCTGTCTCTGTGTGCAGACTACTGAACTGACAGGCTAAGATGAAAAGGAGAATGAATTAGAATTAGTCTTCGTAGGAAAAAAGAAACTGCTGGATCAAATTCTTGCAAGAGAAAGGAAGAAGTTGTTTCATTACCTAAAAAAAGAAAAGCAAACATTTTTTGATCTTTAAATCAATTGATCTAAAGCAATTTGCACCTGACCAACAGAGGAGCACCTAACTAACTTGAGTCAAGCTAGATAAAAGAAAGCAGTGTAAATTAGCCAGAATATCCTCCCATTCTGACATGATTAGGCTGCTTCCAGTATTTAAGAGAAATTATTTCAATCTACCTCAAACCTTTTCACACAGCTCTAGCACAGGTTTCTTAGCTCTGCTCTTTCACTATAGAAAGTTGTATTGTGGTTGAAGAGGAAAGATTGAATATAACTGAATTCTAAGTTGATCTGAAAAGCTTTTTTTCTTTTCTTTTCTTTTTTTTTAATTCTCCAGAAAAATGTTTTATACTTTAACACTTCTTGTTTTTAATTTTATATTTTCTATAGCTTTTTTTTCTAGGTGGTTTTTACTCGCCATTATACGTCTAAGTGAGACATTATTTTGAAACAAAAAAAGATGTCTTGAAACAATTAATTTTAATGAGAAGAGAGTCTTGCTAAACCAATTTGACTTTGTTGGTAATTTGTGCATACAAATTAGATAGGTCTAAATGTTTGGTAGTTAACATTTAAGTTAATATGACTTTGGTCTGTGCCCATCAGCTTTTTCAGTGTATCTAGCTAAGAAAGCCCCTCAGTTCTCCATGTACATCTGCTTAGCTGCACCACAGGGCAATCGTAACATCCAAATGGAATGTGACCATCACGTGGCCCTGCTAACAGGCTTCTGACCAACAAGAATGAGAAAATTACACGTCCTAGCCTTGCTCTTTTCCCACTGCAGTGTGCTCAGGGAATGTCACGAGTGATTTTAGACTGCAAGACATGCATCCACTTAGAAGATTTCCATCCTATGCAGACAAAATGTAATCTCCCTCTGCACTACTGAGGATGTATTTCATGTCCTACCAAGAAATACCCAGTTCATCCAGAGGGAAAAAAATAAAGAATTCAAGACCTTGGAAAGTCTTATGACTACTGATAGAGGAGCAAATTTGGATCATAAGGTCCATGTGACACAAGCTGACAGCATGTGCTCTTCTGAAAGAAGAAGAAACAACTATGGGGTTCAGGAGAGGTGAAGATTGTTGTCATAGAGGAGCATCTTCTGAGCAGCAGCCACTAAAAAGTCTATAACCAAACACCTGAATTATCCTATCTGGAGTAAAAATATTTATATACTACAGAATCCTATCCCAAACAGTGCTTTCCCACGTGAAGATTTCAAAGGCAGAATAGTTTGCTTAATTAATTAGAAAATTAATAATAATTAGAAAATAGGTATTCTCCCTATTAATCACTATACTTTCATTACCCTTCTTAAAACCATTTTCCCTTCCCCATTTGTAAATGAAAATTTAATTTAACCCAGACAGCTTTTTACTTCTCAAGATACGTTTGGTCTGAGTGCCATTTGATGTGCTCCAAAGAGATGAGCTGCTCCTCTGAATCTGTCTATTGGGCAAAAATGCAAGTTGCCACATGTGTTTAGAGGACAGCAGTTCCAGAATGTAGGCTGGTATTTTCAACGGTAATTAAAAGGGAAGAGCTCAATATCAAGCACTTCTGGCCGTTTCACAATTACCCTGGGGACATTTACAGTACCTTGAACAACATTAGAGGGGACTGTAAGAAAAAACAACGCATCTCAAGGCGAATAAAATCATTAGTGTTTTAAAAACAACTCTAACTGCTTTCAGGAAGCGTGCAAGGCTAAAAGGAGAGCCCCAAGTTTGGTTAACAGAATACCCAGGTATTCCTTTCAGGTAATTAATGCTTACTGTAATGATCTGCCCCTTCATTCTCATGCCAGCTAGGTTTCAAATGACTGTAAGAGAGGAGCCAAGGGAGCACGGGTGAAGCGAATGGAGGAGCAGTACTTGTCACCGAGTGAGGCTGACAGTGCCACGTGAGGGCACAGGCTGCGTTAAAATATTTGCCAGGTTTTTAGACAGGCAATTATCGCCTCAGTCTTTTGTAGGCCTCTGATGTATAATGTCATATTCACACACAAACACGTTCTCTCTCACCTCTGCATTTGCCATTTTAACCACATTTCCCTAATTGAGCTCCTCTGATGGAGATTAGCAGGCTGCTTTCACGTGGCAGCTGCGGCAGTTCACCTGGAAGAGAGGGTCAGAAAAGCAGCCAGACAAGCTAGTCATCTGCTGAATATGAAAATGACAGTGCAGGGAAACAGCCTGTTCTGTGCAAATAAAGACCTTTTGTGAGAGTAAGCGATCGAGCTCTATACAGCTTGTCCACCACAGAAAGTGAACAGTAAAGGACTGGGGGGCAGGGGCAAAGACACTCACTGCACTGACAGCAGTCAGAACTGGGTAGTCATGTCTTACCAGAAGAAAGCACCCCGAAGAGAGAGAAATTTGTTACATATGGTTATTCCTGGAGGTGAACACTCAATGTCTTTTTTCATAAGCTCTGCAAGAAGCTTTCAGGACTCCTTTTTCCCACCCCACAGCACCAATTATTCGCACTTCAATGGCAAAAGTTTAGCTCAGCAGCAGCATCACTGAACTCACAACAAGCGTTTTATGAAGCTCACAGTGCTTGAAGGTGCTCCTGCTCATGGTAGCAGGGTTGGAATGATGATCTTTAAGGTCCCTTCCAACAGAAACCATTCTGTGATTCCATGGCTTACACAAAGAGGGAAGAGACAGCGCTGCCAAATTGGAGCTCAGATTTCACTGTCTGTTGGCCAGGGTGTAATAGGGTGCAGCTTAACACAGACCCATTGGGTCTTTTCTTAGCAATGCAATGTTATCTTAGCCATTGCAACGCAGACTTAACACCTTGAAGCACGTAATGAGAGAAGAAAACACAGAGTTACACCCTCGTAAGCTGATTCCCTCTCCTCTGTGTTTCTTATCTCCAAAGACTCTTCCAAAGGAAGGCAGAATACCTTTAAAATGGGTGCATTTTATATGGAAGGCTGAAAGTCTTCCCATGAAAGAAAAGATTCTGTGTGTCTGATCCTTGCATTCAAGTTATTGTTCTGAAAAGCACAAAATACAGAAATGTTTAGGCATTAGGCTGTCAGTCTCCGGGCCAGGGCTGTATTTTCTGTGTATATCTATAGTGCCTAGCGTAATGAATACCTTTGCAAACGAAATAATTAGTAACTCTTGAGATGCTTCTAATATTTTCTGAGATGCCCCACAATATGTGAGCTAACACCAAATAAAGCATTTTTTAATGCATCAACCATCAGTATCAGGAGGAATTATTTGTTTCTCCACCAGTAACTCTGGATACATAAAGAGAAAATCCAGCTATGTGTAACCACTACTGATATGCCAAACACATCGCTCATCACTGTTTCTGTGCTGCTCAAATATGTGGCTGAAGGAGGCCATTGCATGAGTCCTTCACATCTGCCAGTATCCTTTGAGGGTGAAGCTCAACTGTACATGATGGAGTGGATAATACATCTTTTGTTGCTATCTGGGTAAGAACAATAATTGAAACTATTTAGAGAATAATTGGTGTGCTCTAATTTAAAAGGAAGTAATCTGGTTTCCAAGGGGACTGACTATGAGACCTAAAGCCTGTAGTTTATCTCAGTGTAGGAATGGGATCATTATGGAGGAAAACAGAGCACCCATCCAGTTCAATTACCCCAATTGTATTACGAATGTAAAAGAGGAAATTGTATGTATCCCGAAAAGGAAAGTTTCCCACTCTTCCCGTTCCACCCCACTTGGAACCTACCCTGGAAGCATTTGGTCTCCTTCAGACTACAACAGGGCTTTTGTGCTCAGAAAACTTGGAAGGTTTGTTCCTTGCTGATTAGTCAGCTACCTCTTAAACCTTTCTTCATCCTACATAATCAAAATTCTGGAGCTTATCAGGCTGTATTCATCCACTCAGTAAACTGCCATATCTACAACTCATTGCTGATGCTTTTGCAATCAACAAAAGAGCAGTTGGTAAAAAGACAGCTTGGAAGGGGTGAAACATTTGCCAGGTATAAGTAAACCATAAAATATGGTCTCACTGGGGGCAAAACATTCCTTGGAATATTCAACTAAATATGTTAGGAGTGGGGACAGAAGGTAGGGTCTGCACTCCCAAAAGCTGTTTTTCAGTATTTGGATATCACTGTGCTGCTCTTACTCTTCTGTCTTGACCAACATCCCCAGATGCCTGTGAGGTTATGCAATATGAACAGCTGGTCAGCATACGAATTCTGAAAACACTGCAGTGAGAAATGAACTGCTAAGGCTCTGCTTATGAGGTTGCTCACGCCAGGCTGGGATATTCTGCCTGACCAAGAGAACTACCTCCTCTGCTGTTGGGCTGGTGTTCAACTAACCACTGCAGCCATCTTTCCAGCACTTTATGGGGCAGGGCATCTGCTAGTAGAGTTCAATAAAAAGCTCTGTTTTTCTCCTCAACAATATTTATACATTCTCCCTCCTTGTTAACAAGTTTAAGTTTTCTTTTCTCTTCTCTTCTTTGTTAATCTGGACTATTCAATAATTTGGTTCCTGTTTTGGTTTTGTGTATTGACTGCATATGCCTGTGACCAGATCAGATTAAGCACCATTAAAAATAAATGCATCTGCACCTATTTTGCTATTCTCTTTCAAATATAGTCATATATCCAGGCCCACAGTGCTGGATCATTGAACTTTGATCAGTATGCTCCGGAAATACTTTGGTAGTCCCCCTGTGACACCCAGAAAACATTATCAGAGGGCAGTACCAATGCATTTAAGGATGCATATTGAGAATAGCATGAAGCATCAGATGTGTCATATTTATACTGATCTCCAGGAGTAAACCAAGTTGCTTTTTACAGAAGGCTGTGAAGCTATGACTGTAAGAAGAGAAAATATACATCCCAAGGTGTTCAGGACATTCCTTGATTCTAAATTATTCAGATCTTTTAAGCAGTGGCCTATTAGCACAACTTTGAGTGTTGCCTCCTTTTCTTATGAAAACTGTGAGCATGGTGCAGTCTTAATAATCTGAGCCTGCTTTCTGGAAAGGAACAGATGGGCCAACTCATCAGAGTAAGTCTATAAGTCAGTATGGTAGCTGGAAAAGCTCTCTGCAAATCCTGTGCATCACTGCAGATGGATATCCTGATGATCTGTTGCCAGTGGTTCTGGTAGATGATGAAAACAAGCATTCATCAAGAGGGCCACATCTAATTGTGTGTAGACTTTCACTGCAGCCATGGTGCCATACCATGGAGGCTGGACAGCTGCTGCTCTCTGAGACAGCCAAGGGAACTCGACCTTGCACTACAGTCACAGCAGCAACTTCAGACTTCAGTCTGAAATGAGCTGGAAAAAGCAAAAATCCCTTGATCCTTCTGTTTCACAACCCTTTGCAGGTACAGAATATGGTGAAATAGGTATGATAAAGATTTTGCTTTATTTTTTGTGGCTTGCAGTCTAAAAAACATGGATTGGGAGCTAATGAACAAGCACAGATAGAGCAGCTCCCCCATACCCAGCCTGCTTCTTCTTTTTTTTAATGGGTAGAAAAAATGATTGGGTGGCTGGGCCCAGAGAGTGGTGGTGAATGGAGCTACATCCAGCTGGCAGCAGGTCACCAGTGGTGTTCCTCAAGGCTCAGCTTTGGGGTGGTCCTGTTTAACATCTTTATTGATGATTTGGATTTGGGGATTGAGTGCACCCTCAATAAATTTGCAGACAACACTAAGAGAGACCTGGACAGACTTGGTCAATGGACTGAGGACAACCACTGGAGGTTCAACAAGGCAGAGTGCTGGGTCCTGCACTTGGGACACACAACCCCATGCAATGACACAGGCTGGAGGATGAGTGGCTCAAGACCTGCTCAGCATAAGGAGACTTGGAGGTGCTGCTGACATCTGGCTCAATATGATCCAGTGTGTACCCAGGTGGCTGAGAAGGACAATGGCATCCTGGTCTGTATCAGGAATAATGTGTCCAGCAGGAACAGAGCTGGTGATCATTCCCCTGTACTTGGCACTGGTAAGACCACATGAATACTGGACCAGAATTGGTTTCAGTTCTCCCTTCAAAACGGATATTGAGGTGCTGGACTGAGTCCAGAGAAGGGCAAAAAGGTTCGAGAAAGGACTAGAAAACATGCCCTATGAAGAGTGGCTAAGGAGCTGGGTTTATTTAGCCTGGAGAAAAGGAGGCTAAGGGGAGACCTCATTGCTCTTTACAACCCCCTGCAAGGAGGTTGTAGTGAGGTGGAGGCCAGTCCATCTACTGTTCCTGCAGTGAGAGGACATGGGGAAACGGCCTTAAACTGAGACAGGGGAGATTCAGATTAGATGTTAAGAGAAAAATTTACTCTTAGGATGTATAACAGGTATTGGAATATGTTGCCCAGGGGGGTGGTGGAGTCACCATGCCCGGAGGTATTTAGAGGCATCTGGATGTGGTGCTGGGTGAGGTGGTTTAGTGGTTTAGGGGTTACAGTAAACAGTTGAACTGCATCATCTTAAAGGTCACTTCCAACCTTAATGATCCTATGATCCTATGATTCATTCTCTGCCATTTGGGCCCAGCTCTGTAGGAACATTTAGCTCCTCATCCATTACAGATTTCAGCATGAATTAGGCATTGTGCAGCTGGACCTCACTGTACGTTTGTCTGCTACAGAATTCTTTCATAACACTGAGTTTGCTTTGGGAGTATGGGGTTCCAGGAGACCCTGTAAGCTGTCAGAAGCAGTTCTTCAAGATGCACATCACAGCCATTCAACAAATCACGGTGCAGCATTAGGTGAAAACCACCTCTGTGTCTCTATGACTTCCATAAAGACACATGATATGTGACTGAAAGAGAGCAAGCCCATCACAATATCTGTCTGATACAATGCTTGTTTTTAGTCAGTGCTGTCAGTGTCTCACTTTCAGGGGAAATAAATTCAAATATGAATTAACTTCCCCGGAAAAGGATTTGCTATTAGAAAGGTTTCTAATGCAGTTGTAACAGACCTCAATGGGTAGAAAATTGTTTTATTGCAGGTGTAACAGCATTTAAGAGAAAAAGAGAGTTCTTAAACCATATAACTCTTGACAGCCCCATTTAGAAAAGGAAATATCACGATTCAGCCCAACAACAGTTCAGCAAAAGTTGCTTTTTGAAATGGCAACTAGTAAATTCCAGAGGCAAGGTTACAAAGCAGTTTGTTAGCAGCTCAAGTGTACTCTAGTCACTTCTTTCTGTCTATCTCTCTCACAACAGGAGGCAATTTTAGACTGCAGAGCACAGATGTGTCTAGCAGACACATCCTTCTTCCTGCATCTTAAATAAGTGTCTCACAGACTGTGAGCCATTAATCTCATAAAAAACAGGTACTCAAATAGGATTAGAAAAAATATAACAAGAAAAATCACCTAAGAATTGTCAGTAGCTGTAAGAACCAAATGGATATCTCCTGCTGTGAAAAAGCCTCACTGTCAGCTATTGCTGTTATTACTCTGAATCCTAGAACAAAGGCTGGAGGAATCCATTTATCTGTGCATTTTCAACTTACCCATCCTTGTGGGACCAAATGCCACTGCCAGGTGCATTCTCTTAAATATTTTATTTAACTACCTTATAATGCATGTTTGTTACGCTGTCATGGTGCTGACTAATGTAGTAATTTTGAACTTCTATGATTATTCTTGATTAGTGAGTGAAATGAACACAGCTTCTTCTACCTCAGCTCCCCATGCTCTGTCTGGTATTCCAAGCTGGTCCTTCCCATCTGCCAAGGCATAAACAGGGGAATATGTCACCCACGAGTGAGTGAACTGAACCTCATTGCTCCACAGGCAGGGATTTTCTTCCCATCTCTCCAGGTCACTTAAAATGGAGTCCAGGAAAAAAAAAAATTTAAAAGTTACATACTACAGACTACTTAAATGCCTAAGTATTACAGTAAGAATTTGGTGCAAATTACATGGAACTCCTGAGACTGAGAAAAATTATCAACTCAATCTGATATTTTTGGAGACTGGAGCATGGATTGGCTTTAGTGAGACCACTGCATAAGCCTGCACACTAGGCACTTGCCACAGTGAAAGCTTTCCTGTTGTCTGTGCCTTGAAGTTCTTTCTAAATTACCCTCTGACTACACTTTTTGTTAATCATACTTAGCAGGTAGGCATCAGATAGACTTAGGAGAAACAGTGTTTTCCAATATGACTCCTGAAAAAAACATCATCCTTAGACTGAATCTCTGTGAAATGGTTGAAACAAGAGCTTTGAACGTTCAGAAAGCCAGACTGCCATTGACTGACTGTATGATCCTGAGAAAGTTGTTCATTTGCTCTATGCCTTTAATTTCTCCATCTGGAAAAGCTGATACTTCATCCTAGGTACATACATGGAGCTCAGTTACTTGCTGGTAATAGTGCTGTTGGCACGTGCATACAAAACGCATTTTGAAACAGAAGTTTTAAATGCTGACTGTAACATTTCCAATGTTTTCAATTTCAGGTGAATTTCCTTTCAAGACTGAAATAAAACAAGACTTTTAAAGGACATTTTTGTTGCCTAGCTAGAAATATGTGTAAAGCAATAAAAATGTTGCAGAAATGCTTTAGGTTTATTGTTTGACAAAACCAAAAAAAATTCGCATTTTTCATCTGTCCTACAATTTATCACTGTTATCAAAACTGGGGACACGGTTTTCTCTGCACTCCAGTCCTGAGAAAGCTCTAAGCCTTTGCCAATCAGGGAAAGTCATATTTTCTTAAGCACAAATTTATTCTTCCTGCCAAAAAACCACTTGTGTCTTGTTTGATGACACACAGCAGTCAAATGACATTCTAGACACAGACATGAACCCATCCATGAGGTGAAATGTAGCACTTATACAACAAAACCAAGTTAACCCCTTGTGCCCATTTGCTCAACAAAATTCTGAATCACTTTACCTTCTGGAAACCACCTTTTTGGGAAGGAAAAAAAGAATTTATGCTACCAAAATCTATGTTAATCCACTATCTTCCACACAGAACTTCTCAGATAGATCTTTTGTCAGAACAGCCCTAGCTGGCTTTAATGATTTATTTATGCTGCATCAAAACTCATATGGTATTTGATATAATTTACTTACTGCTTTCAATGTAAGCTCTTTCCAACTTGTTTCTTTTAAATGAACGGTTGCTTTAATGCTGTAAATATTCAGCAAACATCAATATTATGGCCAGCACAATGTGGTTCAGTGTAGCAGTGCCAAGTTTTCATTGATTGCTGCTTGTATGCGCCAGTTTTAAGACAGGCTTTTAATAAGCTCAAAATATGTTCATGGGATTGGTCTCAAAATGTCTCTAGTGGGATAATCAAGCTTCTAAGAGTCTGCAAAGAAAAACAACAATTTTATTCAAAGAATTCCAGCTCAGACACTCAGTCAAAACAGTTCTTGGCTCAGCCTCATTAAGCAGGTCTCAGGATGAACATCCAGATGACAAAGGTAGCTCTGAAGGACTGCTTTAGGGCTTCCCCCAGCCTTGGCACCAGAACCTTTGCAGATATTGCATTGCCACCCCGTGGCTGCTCCCAAGTCCCCATCCCCAAGGCCATCAGATCAGGGATCCCAGCCTATGTCCATGACTCTCACCAGCCACGTTTCACTGGCTGAATGCAGTCCAGCCTGCTCACCAGCTCCTGCTACTACCCGACATTTTAACTATAGATGGCATCTTCATCATTGACTTTGGCTCTCCAAAAACCTGAGTTCTGCCAAAACCCTGGGCCACTACCACCTGCTAATGTGGAGTGAAGAGTGCTGGGGCAGGGGAAGGTCCCCAGGCACTGGGTCTGGGGGACACCAGCCTTCAGCCTGAAAGACACAGGCAGGAGCAGAAGGCCATTGCCCAAAGGGAACATGAGGAGGGGGAAAGGGGGACACACACAATGAGCAACATCAGAATGAGATACCCATTTCTGGTGGAAAGCACTAGAGCAGAATAATGGGGCCCTTCTTCTCCAAGGAAGTGGTTTGGGAGGTGGAATGCAAAGCTGAACATGGATGAGGGCATTCCACTGTCACTTGATGTCAAACATAAGAAGCTTCTCTGCTCTGGCAACCCACTATTTTTATTATCATATTTCAGCAATTCTAGCAGTTCTGCAAATGAAAATTTAGTCAAGCCTGGAGCTTTCTGGGGACAAAACAAAGGACAGAAATAGGACAAAGAAAGGCACAAGAATAAATGGAGGATACTCTTTTCAGCTGGAACCTGTGATTCTTAAAGTTTAGTAGGACCATGGAGACAGTGAGAGAATCTTTAAAGCCAGTGTGAAGATCTGACCACATTAATGGCATATATACTAAAGAGAAGAATATGTGAAAAAACGTACTTTGACAAAGCAGAAAGAAAAATTTAAAAAAACAGTGGTTGTCATTTTGCAGACTTACAAGTTGATTTGAAAGACTTTAAACTAAAACTAAACCCTTTAAGTTAATCCTTCCAGACTTTAAGAAAAATCAAGAAAAAAGATCAGAATTAAGACCTAAAACCACCTAGGGAGATACATTACATTTTTTCCTTACAACATTTTCCACAGAGAACAGAATTAAATACATGTTCTAAAAACTTCTCTTGCAAAATGTGAGCTGTTGTCTGAAGTTCAAATACAAGTGTATTTCCTTGCCTCATCTTCACCATCAACCATATTTCAAGAGCAATGACTCTCACTGTAGAATCAGCACTGTGCCTTCTGTTAGGGACTCAGCCATGTTCCCAGAAGAACAATAATTTAACCTGTGGCAAAGAGACATTTCTCAGTGCAGTTCAAGCTGGGATAACTCAGATGTAAATGAATTGAAAAAAAATCAGTCTTTATTTAATAGAAAATATGCAAACCTAGAAAAATCCCCTGCTATTTATGCAGCCTTTCAATGACATGGTTAGATTAATTTTAGATTCTGGAGGTGGTGCTGTTTTTGCTGTTCTGTATTTTTAAAGACCTGTCACCACACAAACATTGATTCTATCACATATCATCCAATTGTGTCATTTCCCCATAGCAAAGTCAAGAATGTGAGTTTGGGAGGAATGTGTACAAGTCCACACAGGTACAAGCCCTGGAAATGAATCCAGGTGTCTTGAGTCTCAATCAAATACTTGGTCATAAGGTTACCTTTCATCTAGGTGAGATTTTTGCTTTACTTTTACAGAGACACCATCACTAGGCCTGCATAGAAATAACAATGAACTACAGGGACTGAAGCAAACGTCAGACCGTTTTCCACAGTAGTTGTCACCCTTTTTGTCACAGGGTAATTAACATGTAAGCTCAAAGTTCTGGAATAAGATCTAATCTGTTTCATTTTCTTCCTCTCCCACCCTTTAGTCATTCAGCCTTGACTACTCCAGGCTAAACTCCCACTTGAAGCACATACACAAGAACAAGCTCTTGCTTCTGCCCACATCAAGATCCTGAAGCTCCTGCTAGAAAACCGATAACCATTTCTAAAAATGAAACAATCAATTGAATTACCTGCTTTAGGGATCAAAATATGTATGAACTAATTATAATTTTTTTTGTTCGAGTGTTTATTTTTCACATGTATTTCTGACTTTGCCTGAGACTGAAACTCACAATGTCTACAATGATTGAGACTTCTTCTGTCTAAAGAGAACTTGAATATTTGAATGATTGACAGACTTCACAAAACTGATCATGATTTCTCCACAACATTGACTGCTCTGTGAGCTGTCAGATATTGTGCAGCTGGAGAACAAAAAAAGTAAGTGTGATATTTGCTGGAATCGAAATATCAATTAGATCCTGTGATAAGTTAATTGATATATTTAAGGAAGAGTGATACTTTCCTTTGATGTGCAGGAAAAATGGTGCTATGTGTACCAAAAACGTTTGCTAAGTTTGCTGCAGCAAGCAATTGCTCACTCTCCTCTTTTTGAAATATTTTGCTTAAAGGGGGGGAGGGTGAAGCTTTGGAACTGAAAAATGTTCACTGAACTTAATGCCTCCTGTCAGACTACATGCATCTGCCTCCCTGAACGACATAAAATAGAAGTTAAACTGGAAAATACAATAGTTCTTGCACAACCTTTGTTTTATTTATGCATCTCAGAGGAAAAGAATGGGCCAAGAAAAAAAGATACGAGGTCATTTTTCACTCTTTAATGGACTTAATTTTAAAAATAATTCTGTGTTGAGGCTCAATTCCTTCTGCTTTCCCTGGAAACTTTCAGTTCATCTCTAGTCATTGCAACTGCTTGGATCTCAGAGCCCAGTGGTGGCAAGCTATGGTTGAAACACACAGAGATGGTGAATAAGTTGAAATATTTCATTATTACAAAGGACCTTGTTTGGCTTGAATGACAAATCATTATGAAGGACTTACAGTCAAAGTGCAACACTAGAAAGTGCTCTGGTCTTCTGCTGATAGGTATCAAAGGAACTTGATCTAACTTCACGTACATTAGATTAAGGATTTTGATTGCTGTATTTTCCTCATAACTCAGGATTCTTAGCTGTGGATGATAACCATAGCCTAGAGTTAGTTTAACTGGACTGATGAAGCAAATTCCCAACTCTCTTCTGGAGATCCTCAAGTTCTGATTTAAATTCACAGATCTTGATTTGAACATAGACTAGGCTCAGTTTACAAGGACTGTGACTAATCAGTGCCCATCGCAGGAGACAATATAACAAATGACTGTTCCCACGGCAAGAGGCCATTAGCAGATCTTTCCAGCTGGCACTCCACTTTTTCTTTATTTATCTACTTCTCCAAGTCTGATTAGATGGGAAAGACAGGATGGAGAAGTCAGGAGGATAACCTAGAACTCTTCAGGCCTGGGTTCGATTTGTTATTTTACTGACCCATGAATTTCTGTTAAAAACATGGAATAAATAATTGTACAGAATTAAAAGCATCAAATTATATCGGTTGCTTATCAGTTCTATTATCAGTATTATCAGTAGCACAGATAAAAATAATTTTGAAAATACTGGAAAATACAGCCCGTGCCTAGAGCTGTTCAAATGGTTCCAAACAAATGTGTCACAATTTGTCTCCCATAATCTTTTCTTTGCTGTCTTTCTCACACACAAAAGGCTAAAAGCAATTTTCTTCTGTTTGAAGAATTTTGTCCCCTGAATTGCAGTTGCCTGCAATGAAGCAAGCCTTTAATGAGGCAAATAGGATTAGGCCACTGGAGGAATAGTTTATCCTGATTTTTGAAAATCAAAATCCAATATTGTTTGAGTGATGCTAGTCCTTCTTTCATCAATCCTAGTCCAAAAGATGTTTTGAACTTTCTGTCAGATTACATTGTATAACAACAGGACAGTGATACAGGTTACTGGAATATCTCTGCTCCTTATAACAGAAAATTTAATCTGTCTGACACTCTGCAACATTTTCCACTGCCACCATATAAATACATACATTAGAAAAACAATATTTTCTGCTGTCCCGCTCCAGGAAATTCCAGTCAGGCTAAAATGGCCACTATATCCAGACTTGAGAGCCATGGGCAGGTTTGTGCAGGCAGCCCACAGTAGAGCCACAGTGCAAAATAGAGATATTAGAAGCCTCACAAAACAAACCAGGTCATCCAGGTAACTGCATGGCTCTGCCAAGAAAACTGCTTCGCAACTGGAGTCTGCTCCCAGCTCGGTTATGCTGGTCAAGGTTGCCTCTCATCCTTTCCCTACTTATGTAAGTAGATAAAACCTTCCAGAATAGCTCTGCTGGCCTGAGCTGGAGTGATCTGATGTGGGAGCCTGTCAGAACTGCCACCAAAAGAATGAACAAAGGCGTAATCTCTGGCAGTCAGTACTGAAATCTGCCCTTGCTATGACCAAATCCAGTGCTGCCAATTCTTCTTCTCAACTATGCTGGCTCTGCCTTTTGAACTACCCAAATATGAAGCCAAAAATTTCCCTGTGTATCCTGTAAACAATACAGTGAAGAAACATCCACGTAACCATTTCCTTCCTGGTTTCTACTGGCCCAAATAATGCTGTAAATGAGACTTTTGAACACGCTGTGCTCTTTGGCTGATGCCAGGTCCGTGTTGTAATCATCATTCCAATCTGATGGGGCAGATTCTGTGCAGCAGGTCAGAGGTTGTTGTGAACATTTGTGCTGTTCCCTCAGATATTCCTGAGCTGCCACATGCAATCCTGGCTGTATTTCTCCCTTTTTCAAAGGGGCAGCATCTGAAGAGCCAAAGAATCTGCTCTACCTTTGGCAAAAACCTTTGGATGTTTTTTGACTTTTTTATGATTTCTCTATGGAGGAAAAAAATAATCACTGCAATATAACACGGAGAAGATATAATGCAGGTTTACAGCACTTGTCTCCAGCACATCACATCTACCCTGCCTGCTGTGCCCTCTGTATCACATGGGATGCATTTTCCCTTTTAAGGGTGGGAAATCACACGGTTGTGATACTGTCCTTCATGGAATCGTTTGGTTTAGTGGGTTAAATGCAGCTCTATTGCAGTTAAATTCGGATATGTTTCCAATCTGGTGTTGTTGCACTCACTTTTGAGAGGTCTTTGTAGCCTAATGGACAAGAGGTGCACTTGGTGGTCTTTTTGGGGACAGAGGGTGCAGGGTAAGTGTGGGGGTATGGATTTCTCACCACTCCCATTAGTTATGGCCATGGGGATGCTAGCACATTGCAATTCCCTCCTACCTGATGAACTCTCTTCATCCCAAGCCAACTCACCCAAAGTGGGTTAGCAGTGCCAACCCACTCACATGGCTACCATCATGTCAGGCATTCACTACACTGGTTGAATCTACACTTTTTGTCTTTATCCTGCCTCTGTCTCTTGCCCATGCCTTTGAAAATATTGTATACCAAGTCAGATTTTCTGCTTAACCAGCTGCATACTGTACATGTACATTACAGTTCACCACCCCTATAACACAGTTTCCTGTTTTCTTCCAGGTTCACAGTCTTTATAACTTCATTTCCTAGAGACACCTAGCTCTGTATAATCTCACCATTCTTTCTGTCCCACTCTCAGTCCTCAGCCTTGGTTCCATTACTTCACAGCACTTTGTCTCCACCTAGCAATCCTTTGTCTTTTCTCATTCCATTTTTATGGCCAAGGTAAACACTTGCTTCTTTACCTGAGCTTTGTTCCTCAGCTGATGCAGTGCTGCTTTTTCCTGCGTATGCATCAAAAATGAACCTTTGTATTGTGTCTGTCTCACTCTCAACATGTGACTCTCAAGTCACACAGAGCATCTTCCTGCATTACTCATAGCACCTATGATGTTATATAAATGATCCAAATGGGCACTGTATCAGGTAAACTATGTCATACAGTCTGGACCATGGCCAGAGCACAGACGGAGATTTCTATTCATGGCACCAGTCCTCTGCTTGTTCCCCTGTTCTTAGCATATCTTTTTCTGAGAGTCCAATTCCTGTATATTTTCCACTGTGACTCAAAAGACAGAGGCATTTTCATTTTTCTTCCCATTTTCTCAATCTTTTGTGCATCAACAAAAAACACTAAGGAATACATTGCAATTAGCACTTCCTCAGATGCACTCATCTGTTAAGAGCACTCAGCACAGAGCCAGTTTTCTGCAGGTGGGTAACTTAATGCCTCCTCTTACCACTTTCATTTATCTCAAGTTAATTGCCAGAAGTGGAAAGCTCTCAGTGTTCTGCATTGAATTAATGATCATACAAATACTTAAGATGACGGATTCTGTGTCTGTGACAGCTATCAGTAAATCAGAGATAGAACAGGAATTCTCAGAGCAAAAACAAGAGCATTTGAAAAAACTGGTGCAGTCGGGATGGAGAAAAAGACCTGAAGTTGATACACATTTAGCAGCTGTTTAGACTCCTCAGATCCATTCTTGATGCACTGTGGTCCTTGTTTGTAGATGCAGGCATTTCGCCCTGCCCTTATTTTCATCCCTGCTGGGAATCATGGCTTACACAACAAGTACACACCACCAGCACTAGCACATTTTCAGCACTGTAATCAATGGGGCCTGATAACAGGGCTGCGAGGTGTCCCTGTGACAGAGCAGAGCATGACAGCTTTGTATGGCAGCTGTTTTTCAACCTACAGGTTTTTCAACCTGTTCTAGAGCAGAACAAGGATGGAAACTTTTGCTGTGTCCCCACAAAGTATCTAATCAAAGCCACACTGCCACTACTAATCAAAATGATAGGTGGGTTCATCTTCTTCAAGGCACTGTGCAAACAAAAGCAATTCCAAATCCACAGAGCCAACACTCTTAAGCCTTCACCCGACAGTCACATTGTCCTTTGAATCAAATGGTCATCCCTGCCTTGCATAAAGCTGTACACTCTTGTGTATTAGTAGGATGAAGGCCAGAAAATCAGGTGTTTATTACTGATTAGCCCCCATCAGTAATTTGCTAATTCCTCACGGATGCCGGGGGTGCACACGTCGTGGGGAAAGGCAGCAGTGCCAGAGCAGCCCCGCTGTGACGCACCAGCCCGCTGGGCTCTGTGCTAGAGCAGCCTCACAGGAGGTGTCACATCGAAGCAGGGACTGCCTTGACGTTCTCAGCAAGCTCTTCCTAACAATGCTGCTGGTGCATACACTGTTGTGAGAAGCCAGCTGGCTGCCATCTGAGAGCAGATGCCAAGTGGCTGTCAGATTGTCATCTTCAGTTTTAGTATTCAACCCGTCTTTCTGTGAATTGGCTTTTGGCTTTTTTTTCCCCCAGGGAAGAGATGTGCCTCAGCCAAAACACCTCAGATTTATCTGCTGTAAAAGAAATAAAAGTATGAGTCACTATTACTTCTGGTGAAACAATTTATAAACCTCAATTTAAGTGCTTTAAGTTTTTTTCCCACTTTTTTTTTCTGTAGTTACATAACTTTTTCCTCTGCTACTCCTAAAAGAAACCCCAGGAAAACACATAACAGCCACTTCAGACAGTTTACTCATTCAATCTGTCCATTATGTAATTAATTAGAAAAGCTGAGAGAAATACAGTTCTTCAGTGTCTGAGCTCCTGATGGTCATATTTTCAGTTCTAATGAAAAGGCTGGTTGCATATCGTCTTCAGTACAGCACTGGTCAGGCCTGGAGAAATGTCAGCAATTTATCCAAAGATACAAGACAAAAAGAAATGAAAACTAACTAAAAAAAGCTCAAAATTAAACAGCAAAAGTCCCTGGAACAATTTTTCCATATATAGTGGTCCAAAAGATGCAACTTCAAGCACCCTTAAAGGATTGCTACTTTTATGAGAAGTGCTTCACTCTTGCTCTTCGGGAATGGAATAATTTTCAGATGTGTCATGGCAGGCAATTTAACTCACTGATCTTGTGGGAGAATAATACCCTTAAGAGTTCCGGAGACTGGAATAGAAAGAAGTTGTTATTGCCATTGAAGCAAGAAAGTATCTGCTGGGAAGATACTTACGTAAGTAGAAGGAGCGTGTTTTCCATCAGAATGACCAGCTTAAAAATATGCAAAGGCCCAGCAAAGAATTTGTTCCAAGGAACTTGTGCCATTATACAGGATTTCCATTCTGCATTATCATTTGACCACCTGAAACCAATCATACTTGTGTTAAATACCATTAATGCAAAAGGATGCATATTTGTTATATTATTTCTAATTCTGCTCAATTAAGTAAAATACTTGTTTCCTTTCATATTTTGGGCATTCCCATTTAACTTCTGACAATAAAATACTAACTAAGTTTATCCAATGACACAAAACATCTGCTGGACCACGGAAACTGAAAGAAGGAAAAATGTTTCATACACACTCAGTTACAGAAACATGTTTTAAGCACAGGAAGCAGAGCAAACCAAAATGGACCTTGCAGCACCCAATGAACAGATCATATAAATGTTGAAAGGTCTAATACAGAAAGACCACTCTGGTCTGTGCTGCCAGTTCTCATAGAGCTAAGTTAATAATGAGGAAATGCATTTAATTTTAGGTCTTTTCGAAAAGAAGAGGGCTGGTGTCCTGACACAGCAGAAAACCTTGGAACGCTGCCAGCACTTGGCACAGTAATCCTTTCTGTATAGCTTACGTTGTGAGAAAGGCTGGTTTGGGTGAAGAACTCCTGATGCAACAACAGCAAGAAATTGAAGTGTCAAAGTAGAGACAGCAAAGGAGACCAAACAACAACACCCAATGCAGCAGCATGCTATTTCCTGAATCTCAGTGCCTGGACTACGCAGGGTCCTAAAATAGGGATTGTTTGGTATCTTTTGCATGTCCTGAAGTGCCACATCATAATTTTGTTGAGATTTCCAATTTAAAATGTTCTCTTGTTGGAAAGAGTCAAATCAGACACCTTTTCCATTACAGATGAGCTTCCTAGTAAGTTTGCATCTCCAGGAATTTGTAATAGCACCAAGAAAGATAATAAAGCACTTTAAACCATGGTTGAGATTAGAGGCATTGCAGCAGTGACAATGGAAGGAGGGTATCTAAATTGCTGTGTTTCAGGGCATGAAATGCCAGACAGAAGGAAGTCCAAGCATCAGGGGCATACCCTTTCCAGTACCCTGCCAATCCTGGTTATAAGAGAATCTGAAAAAAGGATAAAAACATATTTGTCACATATTCATCAAAATAAAAGGAACAATCCAAGTATCGACTTCTTTAAAAATATTTGGTTGGTTTTGAGAACAAAATATTTTGTGTTTTTCTAGTTTATTTTTTCTAATCTTCACATGTTGTTTTTCCTCCTCATTTCTCCACCTGATCTTAAAATTACTGCATTTGATGGAAAGCTTGTGTCATCTGACCAGGCTCATTGAAATGAACATTTCTCATGAAAATTTTATTTTTGTGAAAATGTCAAATGGAAAAGGATTTTGAAAAGCAGGAATCTGTTTTAAAAAAATAGACAGGAAGAAAGATCTATTTTAAATAGCAATCCTTGAAATATCATCCATTTTTTAAAATTCAGTTTGGCCTGCAAGGAATTACACAGGACAGTTGAACAGAAGGCTCTCCCTATGGTTGAGCTCCAGGAGTAACAAAAATAATGCCAATGAACAGTGAAATTGTACCCAAAAGACCTTAAGAGCCCTGATGTTGTTTTACTTCTGGTCTGGCCAGATTTCTGAAGACCTTGCAAAGAGGGAGAGGGAAAAGATGCTTCTGTCAGCACTGACCACATGGTCCTCCATGCACTGGAGGATTCCCCTGGGACTATGCCCAGGCTCTTCACTGCACTTCTGGCTTTGGGTGCAAGGTCTCTTGCCACAGAGTTGGGGTCAGCTCAGGGACCTCTACAGGCACTCTGCAACCCTGCACTTGGGTCACTTTGTCCTTGACAGCTTCCCTTGCGTCACTGCCTGCCCTGGATGATGTGGCCACTAACCTCTTTGCTTTCCCAGGCCATGACACTTGGTCCTCTGTTCCTCCTGTGTTTCCAAAGGCATGCACCAACTTTGCTCCACTTGGAGCAGCCACATGTGAGTGTGATGACCGTGCTGGCCCAGGCACTGGTGAGAGGAAACCTGGTTCTCCCCCTGGTATCCCCCTTGGTTAGACCCTCTCTACCCTGGGAGGAATGGGACAGCACTCAGGACTCCTTTGCCTCAGGGGTGTGTGACCATGCTGCCGACCTTGCTTCTCTCTTTACACCCTCCAGTGTATGGCAGAGCTGATCATTCCCAGCACCATCAGCCAGGTAGCAGCATCCCTCAGGGCCTTGGCTCCTGAAAGAGTAGCCAGTCAGGCAGGCTGGGACAAGAAATCCCCAAGTCTCTCTAGCATGGAGAGACAGCCAACTAACGCTGTGTTGACTGAAGGTTGACCAGGTCACTGTCTGAACTTCTGGACAGTAGCACAAGCAAGCATTTGGCTACTTGACACCAGAGATCTACAGATGGGAATTTCAAACAGTCCTGAAGCTTTTCCATGGGATCTCCTGATTTGAAGATCTATCCAAAAGCCAAATCTCTGTGTATTGCTGTGTTGATTGACACCATGGGTGGAAGATCTGACCATACAGAAAATTCTCTGTGTCATTTCTGCTGCAAAACAAATCAAATAGACCTGATAGATAAGATGTCAGTATAAACTGATCCTGCAGATGCAGAAACAGTCACATAAGGCAGTCTTGTCATATTGTTTAGATAGTTAGATGTTTTGCATGTAGTACAATGGATGATGGATCCTGCAGATGCAGGAATGGTAATATAGGAGCATTGGAGCTGGGTATGAGAATTAACATTGCAGATAACACAGTTGTGAACACTATACTATTTTTCCAGCTTTTAAAAAGGCTGGTTTAAATTGCTTTAAAGTCTATAATTTTTGAGGCATGCACCCTCTCCTGCAAACTGCTTTAAAGGCTCTGGTTATTTCAGAGCCCCTTTTGCCTTCTACACCAATGGCTCAGTCTGGCTTGGATAATATCTGGCATGGATAATCTATCCGTGCTGTGATGTATTTCACACTATCATAGTATTTGGAAATCTCTTGCACACCACCAAGCCCTCTTGCCATTGTGTGGTGCCACACCACTTTGTTCCTTTTGAAAAGCTTTCCTGGCACTTTTTGTAAGCTATAGGCCTCTTGGTTTGCAACCCAGGTTGTCACTTGTTTTCTGTTCAGGCTGGCAATTTGCCTTTTAGCAGCTTCAAAAGGAGATTTTCACCTCCTCAATTTCCTAGGCATATAATAAAGTCTTTTAACAGGAGTACTGGTGTAGACATGTCTACTGTCACAATGCTACTACATACTCATAAGAAATAAAACACAGGACTAATTAATGTTACTTTTTGTTGAAAGCCACCTTCTGTGACAGTTCTCCTTCTCTAAACTGCTGTAGGCCTGGGCAGATCAGGGCACCCTTTTGCCTCCTGTCTCCTCAGTTTTCTGCCAAAGCTTTTTGAAACTCTCTCTAAGGTCACTGACCTACAGATGAGAAAATAGGTACAGCACCAGCCTACACCCCATGAGGCATAGCTGTGATCCCCCAGAGCCCTGAGTGAAAATGTCTGTTCACATGTATGCTACAGTCAGGGCTTCCTGCTCTGACATACTTTCGTAAAATTAAAATACTTTCAATACATGGAAATACAAAGTATTTGTATTGTATATCTTGTGTCCAGAAAAGCAATTGTGATCCTGTCTCCTAATGTAGGGTTTTAGCTCTCTCATAGAGTCCCAGTCCAAATGCTAGAAGTTATTTCATCGAAAACTAATGACCTAAAATCTGTACTGGATTTGGCCTACTGTTCTTGTTGGCTTCCTGCCCCATGACTATAATTTCCAATCAGTTCTAATTTAAATGACTTTTTATTATCTTCATGGTAATCACAAGCTTACAATTAAATGCACCATGTAGTTTCTAAGAAAGAAGAACAAAATATCACCCAATAACGGCTACTTGGGGACTACAAGAACAACCTAAAAATATTCAGAGCATGTAAAAACACAGAACTGTAAAAGACTTTTTCTTAAGTAGAATTAATTGGATGAAGTTGAACAATGAAAAATGTAAGTCAGATAGTATCAGGAGGGATGTCCTGCCACTCTATTAAACTGCAAAATAATCTCCTGATGGAAGGAGTTGGAAGCATCATTAGTCCCATTCATTTAGAGCAAGATGAGGCAAAGCAATGAATGGAGCAATGATCTTTCTGGCCATAGAGCACCACAAGCACTTGATGAAATACTCTTGTATTGGCATTTCAGTTGAACATGTGAAACTTGTGTAGTGGTTTGTACTTCACCCATACCACATATGCCCATTATACTTCCATTTGGAAAGGAGGAGGCTGGGATACGCTGGGATACATGGATCCAGAGCAGGAGGACCTGCAAATGCAGGTCTTGCTTTAGGCAGAATGACAGAGCAGCCATGAGGGGCGCTTCCAAGGGTTTGGCAGACATGAAGTATTTTCTTGTCACCTAGTAGTTTCAAGGCCCAGGGGCCTCTTTCATGTGTCACAAAGTCCTCTTTCCCCATAGGTGGCTGTCAAGCTTCCTAGGAAAGACAGATTCAGAGGATATCAAGCAGAGACACCAGCTGTTAGGTAAGATAATGTATCTGATGCTTCTGAATTGCCAATGGAAAATAAATTTCTACATTGCTCCAGAGCCCTGTGTAGTCGCTTCAGGTAACTGAAGTGATGAAGTTTCCATGGTTTCCCCATAGATGGTCTACTCCAAAGATTCCCTGTAAAGAATTGATCTTAATACTGATCCCAAGTTCTCCTTTGCTTAGATTTACTACTCAACATCCAATTAACATTCTTGATGTGACACAACTGTCTGATTACCATTGCTGTTATGTAATTGGAATAACTTAAAGAACTGATGCCAAGTGGATAAGGACCATTATCCCACTTACAGTCATCTCCTGAAGCATTGCCCCTCCCAGAATGACCGCAGGCAAGAACTACCATGAAGATTTTATGAGAACACCTCTCTGGCTGCCACCTCAGCAGCACCTAAGATGCAGATGCATTTAAACATCTGCTCCATGCTCTCAGGTGACAAAGACATATGAGAGAGATAGCAGGCAATTAAAATTCAGTTTATAAGTGGGAACACTGGTTCGGCTACATAGATCACTTCAGAAAGAAAGTTATTTTTCAAGGGAACAGCAACACTGTATAGTTAAGCAAACCATAAACTCTGGGGTTACCTTGAAAAGACGGATTGCTGAAATCAGAGTTTTTCAACATTAACCTTTACCTTCTGGAAAGGTCAGTTCATGCCTCTATTCCACTGAACATCGGAACTTAAGTGCTAGAATTAATGCATCTTAGGAGCAACCATCCCAAGAGGGGGGCTCTGCCAAAGCTGTAACAGCATAAAACAAGGGGATTTGTGTGTTTTTTCAGTCTGCCACATGCGGCTTTTACAGTCAATAGTATAATGCTCTTTTGGAAATCCCTTAGTGATAACACACTTTAATTTGTTCTACATTTAGGTGGCCACTTCTCAACAATTAATAGAGGGGAAAAGGGACTTTTTTTTTAGCTACAGAAGTAAGCAGAGATATTATGGTACTGCAGAGCAGCTCACACAGCATCTCCACGCCTCAACCTTACAGCAGCATCCTAGATTTGTGAAAATAAAGCGACGGCAGATTGGATGTTTTAATTCCAAAATTTTTGCTGGAGTTTGGAAACGTTTTCAACCTTGAATAAGTAATTTCCTTATACAAATGGCTTATTAGGCAAATAATCCCCCATTTCCTCATCTAGGAATGATCTTATTTAATGTCATTAGGTTATTGCTCCTACTGACAGAATTAAAATGCATCAAACATCCTCCAGGTTTGCCAGCAATGACCTATTTGCAAATTAGGCTCAATGGGCGTTATGTTCTTGCACACATAAGAGGTGACTCTTTTAAAATGCAGCGTCAGATGGTGATATTGGGAAACTGCTTACCCTACTATAAAATACACATGTAAAATATGTAAAGAGTCTGTCAGAGAAATGTTCCTCTATAAAGTGCAACTTATTCTTACAGGTAACTGTAAATATAACTTACTAGGACTAGGTGTACTGGTCATTGAAATCACAGATTTTGAGTTTCCAAGATTTCAGTTACTCCACCCTATTGGACTTTTATGGCTTTCTAACCCAGGCCCTCACTCAGAGACACAAGGCAGCACAAAAAGTGAGAACAGGATATGCAGGCTCAGGAGCACACTGATAGCATCGCTGTGCCATCATCCCCTCTGCTGTGACAAGTGCTTTTTCTCTGTTCACTGAAATATTCTGAATAAATCCATGAGATTTGTTGACACTTAATATATTTTTTTGACTAATTTAAAAGGTTAAATTTTTTGAGGTAAAAGAAAAGAAAACCAAGCAAACCTTTCAACAAGCACGTATTAAATTTTGCAACTCTGGGCTAGTGTAACCTTTGAAAAACATCCTTAAGAAAACAGTATATTTCTAATATGCCACATATCTCCTAGATTCTGTAAGGTCCATGTAAATATAAACTTTTTCAACGAATATCAGGAGTCACTAAGTGATAAAGAGAGAAGGGCATTCTTAAAAATAGCAAGACTGTATAACAAAGTTGCTGTTGTCTACCACTATTTGAAATTACAGCAGTGTCTTCCTTTTGATATGACTTGTTAAGAAAATGTCTTCTCACCAGAGGAAAGCCCAGACAGATGTAAACAAAATCCCCAGTTGTTTCAGAACGAGTTAAGTTATCACTTGTTATGAGAAGCTGAAAAATCATTAAACTAAGAGGAAAATCATATTCTTCTTTCTTGAATATAGCTTGCATTATCACACAGACACATTCTTAAGTCAAGATATATTAAGGTCAGAATACTCATGAAGATGCAATCAAGGCTCTGTCTGAAACTTGGAGGCAAAGTTATTTGGGGGAAATGGAAGGAAAATTTATAGAAAAAACTCAAAATGAGTCAAAGGGCAGAAAGATGATGGGCCATGTTTGTTTAAAAATATGCCAACTGTACACAAGGAAAAAATGTGCTGTTAAAAAAAATTGTACATACAGCAGTTGGCAAGAGTTTAATAATTTTGAGCTCTCACTGGACAAGTAAGCTAAATAATTCAAGGCACTTTCACAGCTATTGAACTTAATTTATGAGCCTAGATTGCTGATCTTGCATATGGTTCAGGGAAATCTGCACCAGTCCATATAATTATCACCTTCAATTCTAACTCTCTTACAGTTACAGCAGTTTGGGAATGTTCAGTGTGAAAATTAAGTTTTTTACAAAAGCAGAGCTGGTGAGATTCTGGCTTTACACATGGTTCTTCACTCTTCAGTCATTGCTGCCTTTGTTTCTAATTATCTCACATTACAGAACAAGAAAAGAAATCCAGAGGCAAGTGGAAATCCACTACACTGAGTGCTGTACAGACAGCTAGAGACAGTCCCTGTCCCAACCAGCAGGAGAAACAGCAGCAAGCTTCTAAAAGGTAAAAAAATAGCAACCGTTTAAGAGTATTCTGCAGGGCTGGATTGTGGAGGGATTATGTATTATATCTACCGGTGCTGCCTCATTTTCAATTAATAAAGTTACATTAAAACGAGACCTAGTATCACCACATTTGGAATAGTGCAGAGCAAAACCATGTGTGTGTGGAGGAGGGGGAAAGCAGCAAAGCAACTGCTTACAGTCACCACATAAGCTTTGGAAGATACAATACTAGGAACAAAATACTAGGGGCTGCTTATCAAAGATCTATAAATACAGCCTAGAGAAAAGAAAACTCGTGGGGCCATAGCTTGAATCTATAAATACCTTCAAAATATAAATATAAATGAAGGAAGGGAATTACTCAATCTCAGCAGATGCTGAGATGCAGAAGCAGGCTAACGAGGAAGGAGCTGAGATTAAGCTCAGAACACATTTCTGAATGCTAAAAGCAGTTGGAGCCCAAAAGACTATCAAAGAGGGTACCATCCTACTAATACACAAAGATATATTCAGTGAGGCATTAGTGGAAAGAAATGCAGGCAGGGTGAAATCTTGCAAAGAGTAGAAAGGCAAGCTGGCTGCCCAAGCAACCTTTCTAGCTACCACATCTGTCTGGTGTCAGGAACAGCCTGAATGAATTCTCTGCCCTTGGGACAGGTGTTTACAGCACTCAGGCTCCTGCAATGTGACTAAAGTAGTAGCTGGAGAGCAAATAACCTCAGTGGTAACAAAATAAACATGAAGAACACCTTTTGGAAGTCAAAAGATAACAAAATCCAAATTGACTTGGGGAACTTATAAGAGTTTTGAGGTCAACTTCACCTCAGAGTGTCAAGGCTTTTTTTCTGTTCTTTTATTGAGGGGAAGTTTGTACAGTACTGACGTGGCCCACAGCCATTCTCACATGGAGATGCTGTCCTTGAAAACCTTGGCTCCTAGGACACACAGTTGAAAATGCAATGTTGAATGTGGAACACTGGCAGTCTGCCACACCTGCCCATAGCTTGTTTTGTGCACATTACTCAGGGATAGGGGAGTATGGGATTCCCAATGTAGCATTTGTTTGAGTGGGAACAGTGTAAGTATGCTTTGGGTTTCTGTCAATCTTCACAGGTATTGACAGTTCCAGAAGGGTCAGAAGGTAGTTCACATTTTGGATAAACCTGCATGCAAGAGCACTGTTAATGCAACGCACCATGTTAAGAAATCACATACTTGTGGTGCTCCATGGTATTTCAGCCCCATTTATTTAATTTTTAATGTCTTCTTTAAATGTAAGGCCTATTATTATACCTGAAAAAACAGCCACATCTATACTGTTATAAGACCACTGATTTATTCAATTTCTTGTGGTTTTTCACATCTGTATTAGCAACTGCAACATTGCAGAAAGAATTGCGACATATAAGACATTTGATTGTCTTGGCTATTGAATCCTGACTACTGAAATTATTTTAGATGTCTAAGTGATTAAACAATGTTTTTGTAGTGCAAAATGCCAGGCTTGATAGAGAGCAATATGGCAGCCCCTTTGAGACCTGACACTTCCTAAGCACCCCAGCTTCTAGCATCTTCAATAATTTCCTGAAGACCAAGTCTCTTTAAAGGCTTTGGATCCTTTAAAGCTCAACTAACTATAAACAGCATAGAAGAAGGAATAATTCTCCCAGTTAAGTCTCCCACAGAGACTGTTCTCTGTGCCAGTGTACAGATGAATAGGCTTTGAATGTTAATTGTAACACTGTGTGTACTCTTCCTGAGCTAATCAGCTCACAGGGTACAGACAAGCAACTTTTATTATCAATTCCATTCCAGCACACAAACCCTCCTGAAATGCTTTTCCGATAGCTAATTTAGAGACCTCCTGTTGGCTTAGTTCAGGCCGTGGAAGGTTTGTAAACAAGCTGTGTTATTCAAGAGGAATTTGCTCTCTCTCGCTGTCTCTCTTGCTTTCTCTCTCTTGCCTAAAGTATTAAGATCTAATGGAAATAGTTGCCTAAGAGAGGGAAGCAAAGCATGCTAATACCTATTGGCAAAGGCGCATGTTCAGTGTCTCAAGAGGTTTCATGTGCAACAGACAAGAAAACTCACTTGCAGAGCTAAGTAGCAGTGTATCACTTGCTTTACAAAGTAAAAGATCACTGCAAAAAAGAAATTATTTATACTGGAGTAGTCTTTACCATTAGAAGTTATGTAGATATTTGCGGTTGTCCCTCACTTTGAAACAAGATATTCCATATATGATCAAAGCAGTGATAACCTTCACATATAAAACCTCTCTTGGGAACTCTGCCAACATGCAGACAGCATCAACAACCTGAATGCTAAGAGCTTCCCCACACTGTATGGCTGTTCAGATTTGTATGGACCGGGTAAAGAAGTGCCACTGAAATGGAATATTTTCCTTTGCTACAAGGGACCACAACAGCAACATGGTGGAGTCATATTCAGATGAGATATTCTCTGCATTTAAAACCCCAGTAAATGTACTCCGAATCTGTTCAGAAGCCTGTTTTGCTAAACAAAAAGTGCAGTTTCAAAGAAAGAAGGCTTCTAATGTTTCTGGCACTGCTCTGTTTTAAATCATTGGGAGAAGAGAGTGCAGACTGTGGAAAAATGAGCTTTCTTTATAAGCTCAAGTGTGTGAATAGCTGGTAAGAGTCCTCAGGGGAAAAGGAAATTTAAACCAACCACTTCTCTCACTCATCCCCCTCTCTTCCAAAAAAATAAAAACAAAACCCAAAACAAAACAAAACAAAAAAACCAACCAACCAACCAAAAAAACCCCAAAGAACCAACAAAAAAAACCAGCAAAAAACCCCACCAGGCGGAGAGAGAACTCCTTGTTTGAGATGAAGGGAGTTTTGTAATTTAACAGTATTCTTGCTAAAGAACAAAGATCTTAGTGTAGCTCAAGTGGGCTTTCAGAGACACTTTGTCAGTGTTCCCTCCTTGCTGGAAGTTCATTTGATCTTATTGTGTCATATTCCACTGTAATAGGTTGTTGCATTGTTATTACACTCCTGTTCTGAACTGCACCTGGGAGCTGCTGATCTTACCAGTCTGATATGGGGAAAGATCCTTGCAAGTCTTTTAAAAATCCACATTGATTTGAAGCGTGGGCAAACTCTTTTCTGCCATGGAATGCAGACACAAAACAAGGACTTAGTCTTCATAAAAGCCATTCACCGAATTCCCAGTGTATGCTGAGAGAGGGAAACCACTGAATGATCTGGTCTGTCTTGCAGCTGAACACACATTTATGAAAGCCACTTAGTTCTTTGGTCACTCTCTGTAATCTATTTTGCTCAGCAGTGGAGCCACATTTTTCAAAGGTCTTAATATTTTTCTTGAGCAGCTTTTGAAATAGGAAGTGCAGACCAAACTCCCCTTCTGTTGAAGCTGGTAGCAGACTCCCACTTCTTCAGCCAGCAAGTGAGTAACTGGGGTTCCCACTGACAGGATGAGTACCTCAGGAAATAGTATTCATGTCCCACATAAGTGACCCCTTTTTTTCTCATCCATATTGACTGTGTATTGTCACAGCAGCTTCTTACACAATACAAACAAAGGGTCTTAAGAGAATTTTAGAACTGCATGAAAATGTCATCTTGTCTTCACTTCAGACAAGGATCTCTTACATACACTTACTTTGGCTTTTTCTCCATAGCAAGGAGATGAAAATCTCAAGCATCTCATAGCTCATTATTAATACATAGTCATGCTCTGCTGCTCACAAGGGAGATGGAGATACTGGCAGCAGGCCCCTTGAGACAGCAGCCTGATTATACAACCCTTATACGTAGACAATTCTGAGTGACTGCTTAGAAGAAAGGACTAGTTACAGCTATTAACAACATTTGTTAGGCACCAGTAGACTTTGTGGTGCTCTACAAGACAAACACTGTCCTACTTTATCCTGAAGAACAACAGACGTCAAAAGACTCTTTTGAAGATGGAGAAAGAAGAGAGAAAGCAGCAACTTAAAATGTTCCTGTTGGGTTTAGTTTTGCTTTCCACTTTTTCTGTTATCATTAAAGGGCCTGTAAATAATACTAGAATGATGAGGACAGGCTAGTGACAATGACTCTGATAAAATGTGCTTTGAGGAAGAATTTGAATGAGAAAAAAGAGGTACCCACATGCTGGGAGACAGCAGTCACCAAGAGGGAAGAAAAGTGAGCAGAGCAATGGGATTGGCAATGATGACTACACGAAAGGAACCAAAGACAGACATTTGGCTTGGTGAGGTGTTGGGATGTAGCATTTCATCTTGGAAGGGAGAGCCAGAAGATTCAATGAAGTAAAAACATGTTTTGATTGTCAGGCAGAAGAATGTTGCTGTAGGAGCTGCATTTCTGACATAGCAGTAGGGAAAAATGAGAGTGTGTAGAAGGTGGGAAAAGGTTAGAGGTTATCATCAAATGCATGACACTCAAGATGAAAGAGAGTAGGATTTTAATGACATTACTTATACATGTTTAAGGACATAGAACATTAAAATGCGTTTAGGACATGAATAGAAGGAGCCACCAGACGGATGAAGGAGGGGAAGGAAGTAGTTAAGTCATGCATGTCACACATCACTGGGGAAGGAAAAAGACAAGAGAAAGACCAGGAACAAAAGCTATTAGGAGAAAATAAGGTAAGTTGATGGGAAAAGCTTGTGAAAACCTTTCCATCTTATTCTTGAGGTCAGTAGCATTTGGAGGAAGAATGTCAGCAAGGCAGCTTAGGGAAAGAAATAAAAGTCTCAAAGAGGGACTTGATGGGAGCAGTGGGACTTCTGCTTGATAAAGATTTGAAAAGGCTTTTGGAAATAATTCGGTACAGGCACTCCCTCTGGCTCCTGAATGCCCTTTCAAGACATTCCATGTTGGAAGAAACAGAAGCAAGATGCGACCTGTGGTTGCATGTACATCAATCAAGTACAAAGGAGAAAATTACAAAGTGGAACCTAAATAATTATTTGAGCACTTGTGAAAGCTAAAGAAGGAGCAGGTGGTAAGGAGACCAGGGACACTAGGCATGTCCATAACTTATGGGGTGTACCTGAATGGACAAAGAAAGGAAAACACACAAAGAGCACTGAAAGAGCAGTGGCTGGTGACCACTGAAAATTTTGATAATGAACAGTCAGCTAAGACACAGTTATTATAGGCACCTATATTCAGATGAGTTTCTTGGTGAAGGATGACATCTATGATGTTCAAACATATTCTGGCTTCTTGGTAAAGAAGATGCCATGAGGATGCAACTATGAATTTAAAACAAAAAGAGGGGAAAGTAGTAAAAAATAAGGCAGCCTACAAAGTTGTATTTACCAGAGATAAGACTAAATATATTGGGTTTTGGCATCATAGCTGAGAGGCTGCATGGTTCATCTCTTCCTTTCCATTTTGCAGACTTTGACGGGAGTCAGCACTTGCTCAAAGGAAATAAGCATCAGTATTGGATGAAATCAAAAGACAAGTTCATTCATTTGTTAGATTTACTCCGTATTTGATGATGCAAAAGGCTCCTTTGAAGTAATCTACAGGGCAGTACCTAGCAGATGCCACTTTGGCTGAAATCAACAACTGAGGAATCTGGTAATTATAGTCTCAGATACTTCAACCTGTGGTTCCTGGACCCCAGAGGATACATGGATTACTTCTAAGGAGTCTGTAAAAGCAAGAATCAGTAGATTCAGATTTGCTGTACAGGACATGTATCTTCTGTGAGAAATTTTAAGGAATCTGTAAATTAAAAGGGAATGTCCTTCTACATAATAGTTTTCAGTTCCTTCTCTCCCCAGATCATGCAGTTGACATAGAGAGATATTACATAAATGTAATATTTAATATTTAATTTTATATTTATATTTAAATAAATATTAATATTTAATATTAAGAGCATGCAATAGCTTCCTCTCTTCTTGAGTTTTAGGAAGATTTTCTTTCTCTCCCTTCTTCCCCCAGGGGCACTCCATACTATTTAGAAAGCATTTGTTAAAAGATAGATTAATCTGTATATAAGATCCTAAGAATGAGATGGGTATCTGAGCTCTCCATTATTCTAGAAAAACACCACAAGCAGTACTTACATGTAGTCAAGTGACTCAATTTTAATGAGACTATCACTGTGGAGAATAAAGTATTTATACTTTACTCCCCAAAATAATGAGCAATTGTTCTTTTTTCTTTCCAAAACTGCCAGTTTTATCAGCATTTATCGTAGTCCTTCATATAATTCTCTCACTTCAGCAGCTCCAAGGTAATTTCTGACACAGAATGAACTGAGACAGGACACTGGGATTTGATTTCAGAAAATAGGAAGTTGATACTAACCATACCACCAAGTGTTCTACTACTTCCTTTATTCTCAAATTATTAGTTTGCCTAAAAAGAAGGTCAGAGGGAGAAGGTTTGCAGATATATTGCTTCATATCAGAGGATACACTTCAGATCAACCTCAGGAGTAGTCTGAGGATCGTAATAAACCCCACCGTTTTCATCTGACTGTTAATTTCTGCATGGCATTCTGCAAGCAAATAGAAGCTCACTCTTCTTGCTCCAAGCCAACTAGAAGCCATTAGTTTCTCAGCAGGACATACTCTGAGTTCAGTGTCCCACTGCTGAATCTGTACAACTGCTAGGTTGTTGCAGTGTGAGCAAAGTGAGTATGCACTTGCCTTCAAAACACAAGAGTAATACACTTTTTGTCCCTGGAAAGAACTACTTGCTTCACTGATTATCAGAAAAGGATAAATACTACTTTTCCTCAGAGCAGCTAGAAAAGGGAAAGAAAAAATTACTCTCAAGTGGCTTGAAAAAATGAATATGCATTTCAAGATTAAGAGTTAGATCATTTTATTATGCCATGCAATTTCCCCTTTTTCTTTCCAGAGATAGTATTCTCACTTCATAGAGCACACTTAAGTCAGTTTTGAGCACAAACTTAGTCTTCTTTCTTTTTAAAATAGGGGCAGTAGGAGACAGCAAAAAACAAGTATAACCTTTACTGAAGAACATGCTGTTTGCTGTACACTCTTAACAAAAACGAGTGCTTTTCCCAAATGCCTAACAACAGACACTGGACTGTACAAGACAATTATATATGCTTTAAACATGGAGAACCCTCTGAATCTGTGCATTTGATCTGAAGACTACTAGGGAATGGTTAAAGAAAATATATAAGAGGCAAGATCGAGTAGATGAATGAACATTAAAGGGAAGAAAGGGGTCATATTTATGTAATTCACATAATTTGCTCCAAGTATAACTTCAAACAGTATCATCTTTTCCCCCCTACATTTGTAGAAGTAAAAGTTAATTTCTTTTAATTTTATATGAAAGATGACATATCCATTGTATCTTTCCCATGCAGTAAAAACTAGCTTTCAAGCACCACTCTGTAGTAAGTTATTTCTGCTTTTTCCGATTAAGGAGAATTAAAATGCCACGTTTAATTTCTTGTAGATAAAGCTGCATAAGCCATTGGAAAATCAGGGAAGTCTGGTGGGTGTAGAAAGATCTAAAGGTCATTGCCTGTGTTTAAGAGGCCCACCATCTTTCACAGATAATGCCAAGAATTTGTGAGAGGATTTTCCATTGTCCTTGAGTTCAGGGGCCACTCAGAGCATTTTCTTATCCAGAGAGGACACTGCAAGCAATAGCAAAGGATGGCATCTTTGACAAATGATAGAGAGTCAGAGAATGTTCTCTCTGGATGACAATCACACTGGCATTTTCAAAGCTGGAGAAACCTCATAAAGTTCCTCCAAGCCTCCAGTTTTCACCCTTGGAGTCTAACCAGCATAACTACTGGAAGCATAGGGGCTGCATCTGTGTGCTGGGATTAAGGTGATCAGTAAGGAGTCCAAATAGAGGAGACTGCTGCGTACAGCTGGTTACAGATGTAGTTTAGGTCTGGCAGGATTCACTTGTGCACAGCTGTACTGATCTGAGTACTAAACATTTACCCAACTACAGCAAAATTACATCAGAGCACTGTAACTGTAAACAGTGTCTCAGAAAACAAAGAAAGAAAGGCAAAAATCCACTCCAGTAAACCCCAGTGCTTCAGTTGTCTCTAAGTTGACTACAAGCAACAAAAGAGTTTGATGCAGTCTCACAACAAAATGAGCCTGTGCAACCAAAGGCACCATTTGCTACTGATATAGCATGGGCTAAGCAAAGGTGACACACAGCTGGATCTGCTTGTCACTAACAAGGAGAAATGAGCTGGAGATATGGTGATCAGTAGTAGTTTTGGCAGCTGTGGCCATGGAATAGTGAAGTTCAAGAACCTGACAAGCGTGAGGGAGGACAGCAGCAGAGTACTCAGGTGAGCAGACTTCAGTTTATTCAAGGGACACTAAATGGGTTCTGGTGGGAAGTAGTTCTCAAGGGCCAAGGATCTCTGTGAATTTGGTAGAACTCCAAGGACAGCATCCTTTGAACACACAAATGATCTCCCTTGAAATTCAGGAAGACAACAGATTCTTTGTGAGGCTTTTGCTAACTTGAGAACAAAGCTTCAATGTGAAATGGCAGTATAGGAGGTGGAAGCAGGGACAGGCTATGAAAAATTAATTTTGCAATATTTTCTAGGCATGCAAGGACAACACTAGCAAAGCTAAAGCTTACTCAAAGTTGACACCTGTAAGGGGTATCAAGGGTGACAAGAACCCTTAGTATAAAAAAACCAAACAGTGAAGCAGTGGGACCTTTGTTATATGGGGTATATGACAAAGCACAAATATGGCTGAATTAATCAATGTCTTCTTTGCCTCAGTCCTCCCAAACAAGATTTCCCAGGCTTCAGTCTTTAGGAAAAAGGGTTTAAGAGTAACAACTAACAGTAGAAAATGAGGATTACAAGAGGAAATGGGGATAAATTGAAACAAGAGAGTTCCAGACTGGCTATAAGGGGAAGCTATTTTCCCCATAGGAACAATGGGTAACATGCTGGTCACAAAGGTCTTGCAGTCTTCAGCCTTGGTGTTTTCCAGCTTGTTAAATCCCTGAGCAATCTATCCTGATCCCTCAGCTGGCCCTGCTTTGAGCAGAAGGTTGGACTGGAGACATCCTGTATTATCCTATGGTTTTTCTGAACATCACTACCAGGCTAGCCCCTGCAGCATGATGAATCCTGAAGATTGCTGCAACTTCTTTCTTAAAATTGTATTTTCAGAAAATGAGAATACTTTAACAGAACTTGCCTGAAAAAGAAACGAAGAAGCCAGATCACAGTATCTTATACACCCTTCAGAGCCATGCAGACAAGTAGTGTCCAAGGCACCCAGCTTGCTAGATGTTAAGGGAGATGTGAAACTAAGCACTCCCAACGAAACAGCAAACAGCTGCTGTATCTACAAGGAAAGGAAAACAAATAATATGCAGCTTTTTATTGCACTGGTATTCATACTTTTATTTCCACTCACAATGAATTTGGTAATATCAGCAAAATTGATTCTAGATTGCAAGGCTGTGCAAATATCTATATAAATCAAGTGTAGTGCTTGGACTCCTGGCAGTTGGCCAGAATAACTTTCTGTGTAAACAAGTTTGGCTATTTCTATATTAGCCACTCATGGCTATACCTCTCTCCTGGCCTATCAAGCCAGAAGGTTACCCTTTATTTTATGTTTCTCTGTGTGGGACAAAATCTAGCAGTGCAACAGCATTTACAGGCAATATAATATGGAAATTATATGCACTGCAATTAAATAAATGTCCATTCTTCTGAGCAAGGTCCATTTAGGAATGCCCTGCTGACTTTAGAAGAGGACTGTAGTTCCTAAGCTCTCAGTTGAAACAATAAATGAACTGTGTGAGTAGTTAAGTTAGCTGGAGAAACAAACAGAGAAGATTTGTGCAGTGACATAAATTAGGACTTAAAATTATCTCAACAGTTTATGTAACATTTGCTGTGCACGAATCCATTGCATGTGGTGTTTAATATTGCATATATGCTTTGGCAGATCCAGTGCAACTTTACAGTAAAGCAAGGACACAACAGATGACAACTCTCCACGAAGCAAGAAATGTGATAGCTGTATTCACATACTGCAGATGCAGTGAAATGAATCTAGGTTTAGTAATTATTTATTTATCTGCATGTGGGATTGTTTTGTCTGTTTCTCAGATTTTGGGTTGGGTTGCTTTTTATTTTGGCTTTGTTTTTTGTACATAGGTCACTATTGCCTAATAAAAACCTAATATTTGTAAAGTACTGAGTGCATCACTTGATATTTTGGAGTCCAGTGCCTATTGCTTCTTGCAACACAGCTGTATTATAAGGAGTAAAATGAGTCAGTGATTCTGTTCAAATCAAAATAGGAAAGAGGATAACCTTGCAAATAAAATGGTATGCAAAAATGCATATGTGTTTCATCCATGTAATTGTAACTTTGAATTGTAACTCTCTGCAGTCCTTATGACAAATTTTTAATATTTGAACTGAGAAACCTAAAAATGCCCAATCACCCTACACAGAAATCTGTGTTTAAAAGACAGCATTGCCACAGAGGATTACAGAGCCCTCATAACACCTGGCTATATGTTTGTCAAGAAGACTCAATGAAGAACTTCAGTAAGCCAAAGACTTGCAAAGGATACCCTTTGGTGAGAGGTACATTACATATACAGTTCTTGCTCTATGCAGTCATCAAAAACCATTTAAAGTGCCAAGAGCTGTAGTTCTGCTTTCTGCTACATATAGTGTCATCAGCAAAACCCACCCAAAAAATTAGATAATGAGCCCCTAAAGTAAACAGATACCCACAGAGGATCTGGGTCAAGGTCTTTGTTGTTATCAAAGGGTGACTTTGTTGTGACAGCAAAGTAGCAGGGGGAAAAAAGCTCTCTATGCAATCTATCCCTCCAGTATGTACATGAAGATGTGACTTCTGGAACTCCCAGAAGGTGCAGATATGGCATACAGGCTTGTACTGGCCCCTTTGAGCTTTGTATGCTATCAGTGATAACAGGGCTGTTTAAACACACTCTGATAAAGAAATAAACATGATTTTTCAAGTGCTTCAAGAGCAAGCAGCCAGTCATCTTAGTGCTGGAGGAAAGAGTCTAAGGCTTAATTTCCAGGAAGGTTGTCTGTACAACAGTTATGTCAGAGGAGCAGTATCTAGTTTACACAACAAAATATCCTTGAACTATTAAGCTGCAGGCGAAGACTGCAAATCAAAATTAATTACAAGCATGTCTTGGCTGCATAGAGAGAAATGCTGCAGCCCAGTAGAGAACGAAGGAAAGTCATCTAGGACACTCGTGAGCATTTAACAGGAACCTTTATTTTGAAATGTGTGGAGCACACCACTGTGAGGGTCAGCATTTAGCAGCTTTCCCCAATTTGGGGTGCTTTTGGTATTGAAATCAACATAAATGATTCACTTCTGTATTTTTTGAACATAAAACTAGAGGGCACTCTCATAGGTGAGGACGACAACTACCTTTTTTGCTTTAACCATCTTAACCCCATTTTGGACATCGTTTGCCCTGCTCTCACCCCCTGCTGTTTATTCAACCATGACATTTTGGGATAGGATTATCAAATGGCTGGGATAAATTTCACTGTGATTTTCCTTGGCACAGCATTTTAAGTGAAAACATTTGCTATTATAGACCCTGATAATGGCACCCCTAGGTACAATACCCTATTTCAGAAGATCTGTGTTAAACATTATGAATTCCCAAATAGTTACCTCCTCAGGAACAAAATCATTAAGCTGGGCAGCCTGACTTAATTAGACCTAAATGTCATCAGTGATTCACTCTGTTTTAATAAACTCATCTGTTTTCATGACAGTTTTGTAATTTACACCATAAAAACACAGTCATGTTGTTCCAATGTCTCAGGAGCACAGTTAGAAACTATCTGAATATCTTTCAAGGCTGCCTTCTTGCAAGTTTGATGACACTATATAACAGATGCAGACAGTGCCAGTGAAGGTAAAGTCTTTTCAAGGAAAAGCATCACAGACAGCTTTGTGGCTACCAGAAAATTTGGAGCAACAACACAAAAAAAGATGCAAGTGCTTTGGAGGAGGAGCCCTGTTGAGAAACGCGCTTTGCCATAAAGCTCTGAAAGCGAGCAGAGTGAGAAGAAGAAAACATACGAAAATAGATGTTTATATGAAACCCATATCAAAATGGTAAGTATTAAAATTCGCCTGGTAGCTTAGCAGGTCCACTGTCTTCCCTAATTATTTTGGAAAGAAGTGCCAGAGGTGTGGGTTGGAGCCAAAGAAAAGCCTTTCTTCAACATATATGCTCTATTCGTCATGACCTTTCACTATACTTGGACTTCAAAGCTGCCTCAGGAAATCTGTGTAAAAGTATTACATGCATTGAGTCCTCTGGCAATTTAAAAATCAATATATGAATTATCAATATACTCCACTTTCACTTGTGGAAGGGCAGGAAAGGAGCCGTGGCAAGGATCTCACCTCCGTGGACTGAACTGAGCAGTGTACAAATACCATCCTAAAGGGAATTTGAGCACTCTGCAGTGGATCTGCACGTGATAACCTCCAATGCACAAATGCTTGGAACATGCTCTTGAACTCTCTAAAGAGAGTCTATACATCCCTCTTTGATGCTGGACAGAGATCAAAACATATATAAACAACTATAGGTTACCTGAGTTTCATAAGGTTGGTACTTACCACTGTGGCGGATCCAGTCTAGGAACAGCATTTGCCGGGTGGGAAGCCTGCCTCAATCTACTTCAAAGCACAGCTGGGAGTAAACAGGTATGCTAATGAAGAAATTATACATGCTACTCATTTACCAGCTCCCAGAGGAACATTAGTAGCAGAAGCTGATTACACATGCAGAAGCAAGAAGGTCCTATACCTGATCAAAGACATTTGTGGGTACAGCCCTCCTTTCTGTACTAGAAACAAGCAGGACAGGCAATACACAGACAAAATTATTCATAATGCACCTCCTGGTCAGATTAACAGGGGTAAAGGCTCACAGAGACTGAAGGACAGCACTTGACACAATCTGTGATTACAGAATTAAAAAAAACCCCAATCAAATGAGCATACAAATACCCTACATAGGTTTATTTTATTTGTATGGGTTTTCTTCCTCTACAAACACTGAACAGATTTATGTGCATGAGATTTATGCTCACGGTTGGTTATTGCTGAAAGTGTGTTTGCTTTCCATTTTGTTTGAAGCAGCTCCACTGGAATCAGGTTTGTTTATTTACCTGGTATTTGACAAACTGTCTCTGACACCCAGCTATCAGCAGTTCATGCCATGTTTCTTACTGGTAGCTCCATTCTCCTAATTGTTGCTGTAAGCAGGACAACACAAGAGGTAGTTTTGCCTCCAGGCTATGTCAGCTAGGTCTGGTATCAGCCATGTTTTATTACAACCTTTAAGACTGAGATCTCTTTGATTGACTTTCTCAAGACTTCAGTTTTCTTTTCATTTTTTCTTGTGTTTTCACTTTCACATACACTCACACACAGAAGGTATATTTAAAGGAATATATTGATCTTAATGACCTCTCAAAATTTTTCCTGGGGCTAATCAGAGGCTTGCTGTGTTGTGCTGGCTAAATCTATCATGGTAGTGAATAATTCACAGCCTGCCTTAAAGGCTCCAGACTAGGTGATTTACCCCATATTAATGTGATGCTTTTGCATTTTAATAGGCTTATGTTAATGTTTTACAAAATGATAAAGCATTCTTCTGAACTCTCCAGTGACAAGGGATGATGGTATGAACCACATAATTCTAGCAAGGGACAGCTAATAACATCAGATTTATGAGTGTTGCTACAGCATCTGTCATAAGCTTAAGCCAGACCAAACCATTTTGTTGAGACTTAACCCTATTCTGACTGCACTAATGGCTCTTCCCAACCTGTCTGCCACTTTAATGAAAGTAGTCAGGCACGGGAGAAAAGGCAGGCCATTCTGAAAGAAGAACTAACCTTTCTAAAACCGTTTTAGCACAGAGGTTTTAATAACCCTTTGAGAAAAGACCCAGAGGAGAACAAGAGGGATTTTCATTGCACTAAGGTTAGAATTTCAGAGAGCAGTGCTCACAAGTGGGGTCGTATTTTTCCATTTGAAAGAGAGGCAGCCTGTCAGCAGAGCTCAATGTGTTAGGCATATGTTGGGTGCTGAGAATTGTAAAATGCAGGTCAGGTGATGAGAACACTTACACCACTTCCCTCCAGCTGTATAGCACCTTTATATCGCAGCTGCTCAACAGATCACAGGAGTGCTTTCCCCAACCTCTCAATAGAAAAAACAAATGACATTTATCTCTTAAAACCTGCTTACGTGAGAAGGAAGTGGGGGGGAAGCCACAACATCTCTTCAGAAGTTGCTTGTAGTGGCATCCTTGTACCAACATAGGATGGAAACAAAAGGGAAAAATACTCCAGCCTTGGGCCTTCTGGTAGATGGCAAGGTGGGAAATAAACTCCAGTTCTGCTAAATGCAGACTAATATATATGAGAGGGTGGGGCAGGAGAACTGCTTACCCTGACAACACCAGTCAACTCAAGCCTTTGAGGATGCGACTTGCTGGCAGGTTGCATGGAAGATGGTGGCTTCCCATCTTCATATAAGAACAGGCTAGAGAAGAGGGGAAAAAAAGGAAAAAAAGACAGAGAAATGGGAATAGGGAATGAACAACAGTACAGAAACTTAACATAAAACAAAGTGTGCAGCATTTTCTGGAATGGTATACCATATCCTATCACTAACAGACAAAAAAAATGCATTTATTGATTAAAAAAACAATTTTTTGTTGCAAAAGGCAAAAAATATTCTTACATGCTTTCATATTTCATGATGCTTCTGACACGAAAAAGAGGGCAACACTTAACAGAGAAAGCCATCTTGAAATGATAAGATTTCGAATGCTCAGGTGCTCACATATCAAACAGAAAATTCATTTTTAGCATGTGGGTTGCAGCAAAGACCTAAGCCTTCACCTCACATACTCCTACTCCTCAAATGCCATGATGTAGAAGCCACCTCTACCACAATGAATATGCAATGCACTGTGGAACATCTGCTGTTGGTTTTTAAATGGACTGCCAGCAATTACAAAATACACCTGGGAATTACAAAACCCAGGTTTTCATTCAGTGTTAATTTAGATAACCATGTTAGCCTCTGGCTTACTGGCTGCTCTGAGGTGGGGCTGCTTGTTTCCAGAAAATTCAGTCTGCACCTGAGAGATTTTCATGACAGCTGGAGAGTTTTCTTTCAATTTTCAATGTTAACAACCACCACGAAAGTATTCACCAGCTCTTCTGGACGCTTCTAAAAAGATAATACAGAATTACTTTTCACACCACATGCAATTGAACTGCGGAGAATGTGACTACAGTTCAGAAAATGACACAAGAAGTGACTGAACATTTAAAAGGATAACAATACCAACTGGAATTTGAATTATTGCTATTAATACAGAACCTGGAAGAAACACTAAACTGCATGCTTCAGATTTTAAGCCAATCTTAGTTACTAGGTATTAGCAGCAGATTATCCTATCACTGCTTAATTTAGGGTCTCAGGAATCTGTATTGGAGCATCTGCTGCAGTCAGACAGGAAACTGGAGTATGAAGTCATGCTGGTATTTCTGTTCTTCTCTACCTATAGAATGTGCAAAACTTAAAAACAAGCTGTGAGAATTAAACCATCCACTTGGCTGATGAGAACATTGTTACATACGGGCCTCTGATTAAAAACCTACATTTGAAAATGTTGGCCATAACATACATCTACCACTGTAATGAAGAACCCATAAGACCATTCAGGTACAATGACATCCTGAATAACAGAAGAGAACCCAAAGCCATCTTGGTAGAGGTCTCCTATCCCAAGTCTCCAGGTCCTGAGTGTGGAGTAGATCCAAAAGAGCAGCTGATGTGCCTTCCCAGGCAGGCTCCTTGTACACTGTAGAGCATTTTCCCTTTTTTGTAATTGTTGCCTCATGTTCAGCATGTGATCTACTATATCTGCCAGGTCCCTTTTCTGCAGAGCTATCACTAATGTTAAGATCTATCCTGTGCTTATTGTAGATGATTCTTCTTGTGTAAGAGCAGAACATTTACTCATCCTCACCCAAACACATCCCACACTTGCATGTCACTCAGTGTTTCGTCATGACCTCTCCAAATTCTCAACTTCCCTCTTAGTTCTTTGTGGTCTCTCTTAGCACTGTGTTATCTGCAAATAGAATAAATGCAGTTTCTATCCTAGTGTGAAGACCTGTGACAAAATCATCTACATCAATATGAACACCTTATAAATACAAAGATGAACTAAAAATCTTCAAAGTTGGGTCACCACTTTCTTAGCTACTGCAGTCAAACCAGCTCAAACTTGAAATCTAGAAACAGATTTTTTTCATTATTTTGCTCGTTAAGTACTTGTTTGTTGCAGTTAAAAATCAAGCATTCACTTCATTCTAAAGTCAAACTGAGTTAATATCAGGAGCAAATGACATGTATTTCTCTTTGAGTACTAGTCAATTAAATCATCAGTCATACAAAAACAGATTTGCAGCAAAAATGAGTTACTTTCTCATAATAAATGAAGCAGAAAGCCTGTTATTTCCTCCCTCAATCTTTTGCATACAACATATGTATTGTAAATACAACCTATGATTTTCAGGGTCTGCAGAATTTAAATGCATCCATATTTTGCAAAAGTGTCCTTAAAACTTACCTTCAAGACACAGATTGTTCTGGAGCAGGAATAATTTGGGAGTGTATTAGATAATAAGAGCCTGCAATGAGGAAGAAATTTTTGTCCATAGTTCAAAGACTTTTTAATCTTTTCTAATACCAAACTTTAAGGAAGTAGGTCTTCTCCTCATGGTAAATACACTTGACTTTGGAAATAAATTAGTGTATTTCTCTACACTAGCATAGCAAATTTCAAATCCTCTCCACCAATCTGGATAGAAAAAATGTTATATGTTTTAAATAGAGTTTCATAAAGTAGTAGAACAACAATCATCATTCTGAAAGGAAAGTCAGAAAAATAGGAGTTAAAAATACAAGCAAAAAATCTTCTTACTGGATCTTGTGTTCCTCACTGATAAAAACATGAGTAAGAATTTCTGTTCTGTCTTTGTTCTCTTCAAGTGTAAGAATATATTTGGTGTCTTTGTATTCTTGCAGGACTTCTAGAATATTGTTTTCAGCATTGCAATACTTATATGAGAGATGCTGAATAAGTGGAAAGCATGATGACAATAATTTTTGTTTTAATATCTCAGCGATCATGACTTAATACTATTCTACACTCAATTTCGTAGCTGAAGCACTTGGTAACCCTATTCAATTATCTACATAGTAAAATTCCTTACTTACAAAAATAAAACTTATTCTGAATAAATTGTCTCCCTTTAAACAAAGATGACCAATTTTCACTGTGGGTTTTCAACACTTTGCTGAAATATAACCAAGCAGATGTCAGGAAATGGCAAGAAGCATCTGAAGAAGCTACTAAAGTTATGAGTGGGTTTGTGTAGTTTTAAATTTTACATCTTTTCCATTCTGAGTGGCAGCAGAGTGGAGACTTTTTCTTGTTGCATGGATTATGTTGTAACCAATCTATTTTTCACAGGGCCTTCCAAAGTAGAAGATGACTTAATTTAACACTTTATGTAAAACAAACCCGAAAATAGGATCACCAACTACTGCAACTACACTGCCTCATCATGAGCAGTGGTTGCTTGAGAACCTGAAGAGACCTTGTTCTATAGCATTACAGAGCAGAAGGCCTTTTAGCTGTAATACCCTTGTATAGCTGTGCTGGTTAGGTCTGTACACTCTGTCTTGCACGGAGGAGCTTAAGTAATGCCTGATGTTTTTTAAGTCCTACCACAAAGCAAAACATCAAAGATAGTGGTTTTTAATATTCTGATTTGGACCACTTTTGTGCTTATAGAACACCTAATAAAAGAGGGCCATAATTGGATTAAAAGGTCAAAGAACTTTCAAAATCAAAGTAATAAAAAATAACTGCTATGTGTTTCACAGAATCAGCCTACAGATGCTAAAGAACCTGGCTAGAACGGCTGAGCCAGTAGAGAGCAGGTGATAATTGATTTCTTATGTATGCCAAGTTCACACTAGGACTTAGAGCAAATCTTCCTGCTTCAGCTTTAGCTCAGTATTCCTTTACTTAATTGCTATGGACAGAGAACAGATCATCCTTTTTCTTTCTGAAGCAGCCTTTTATGCTCTTGAAGACTGTTAATTCAAGTGTGTTCAGTTTTCTGTTTCTTGCTCTCAGCAATACCAATTCACTTGGTCTTTCTTTGAAGGTCATGTGTTGTAGACTTGTTCTTATTCTCATTGCTATCCCCCAATAGACTTTTAAGTGTTCATTTTCTTCTTGAAGTGCAATGCTCTCTTCTTGACCTAGTAGGAATATTGCAGCAAAATGTTACATATAGAAGGGTTTCAGAAAGCTGATAAAGTGCATTCTGTTAAAAGTTGAGGAGCAAAAAAGCTAGAGGAATGATAGTCCTTAGCAATGCCTGGAGAACTGCTTACTAATGTTAACACAGTAACAGGAGGATAGAACAGTAAAATTTTTAAGGTTGGAAAATCTCTCTAAGATCATTGAGTCCAACCATTAACCCAGCACTGCCAAGTCCACCACTGGACTTGTCCAGTGTCCCCAAGTGCCAGATCTATGCATCCTTTACATATCTCCAGGAACTCCACCATTTACCTGGGCATCTTGTTCCTATGCTTGACCACCCTTTCCATGATGAAATTTTTCCTGATATCTAATCCAAACATCCCCTTGGACAGCTTGAGGGCATTTCCTTTCTGTCACTTGTTACCTGGGAGAAGAGATCCCCAGTTCACTACAGCCTCCTTTCAGGTGGTTGTAGAGAGAGATAAGGTCCTCCCTGAGCCTTCTTTTTTTCAGGCTAAACACCCCCAGCTCCCTCTGACACTTCTCATCAGACTTGTGCTCCAGACCCTTCCCCAGCTCTGTTCCCCTTCTCTGGACCTGCTCCAGCCCCTCAATGTCTTCTTTGTGGTGAGTAACCCAGAACTGAACAAAGGATTGGAGGTGTGGCCTCACCAGAGTACAGGGGGACAATCACTGCCCTGGTCCTGCTGGCCACACTGTTGCTGATACAGGCCAGGATGCCATTGGCTTTCTTGGACACATGGGCACACCCTGGCTCTTCTTCAGCTGCCTGTCGACCTGCGCCCCAGGTCCTTTTCTGCTGAGGATTGGCATGCTTCTGTGAGAACTGCCAGGTAAACACTCTGCCTGCTCTGAATAATTTCAAGCCTCGTGGGGGCAGTAAAGATAAGAAACCAACACTCCTACCCTAAAAGCAGACTCCAGCCAATTCAGTTTAATAGGTAGATCTCCTCTCTCCAGTGCTGCATCAGTACTCCGTATAATGAAATGAGTCATCCCGTCACCTCTGCCTACTTCTGATGCTGTCACCAAACTGCAACGGCTTAGGAAGCTCAGAAAAGTGTCTTTCTGCTTTTTTCCTGAATTTAACCATCTTGGAATCGTTCAGCTATGGGAAAAGAGTACCAACTGAAGGCTTCCTAGCAATAATTCAGTGAATAACAGAAGGAATTACTGTTATTTCCAAAAGAAGAAAATGTGATACAAGTTTAATGAGATAAAATGAGCCCGGAGATTAAATAAAAAGCTGTTCTAGAGAGACTACAAGTGAGCTTATAAATAATATTGTTGATTGTATGCCTACAGGACAAGTTAATACAGCAAAAGGTGTCTGAGGAGAGGAAAAGAACAGAAGATTGAGATTGGTTTGCAGACATTTTAATAAAAACAGTGTCTTAGTGAAAAGCCAGTAAGACAGCCTGCTCTAAAATACATAATCAGTGCATTTTTGTTTGTTGATGATAGTGAGGTAAGTGGACAGCCAATCTCACATTGGCACAAGTGACTGTGATTAATACTTCAGATACCTGAGACAGAGCAATGAGAAGGGAAAGATGGAATTAAGAAAATAAAGAACATGAATAGTAATGCTTTTCACACCTGGTGAGAAAGCACGCATTGTTGACATAGTGTGATAGCTACAGATGGTACCTGGAGTAGAAATGTGTGAGAGGTGTGGCAAAATACAAGCATCTGTAGGACTCTTGTGAAGAAGGTGCTTTCAAGCCAGGAGTATTCGACCCTATAAGTCAATTGGAGAAGGTGGGATATGAAATTTTGTTCTTTAGTTACAAATATGTTAATGATAGCAAAAGGGAACTCACTAATTATTTAATCAGATTGCCACTGCTTTACTATAAGGATTTACTTTGAGATTATGTTAGGTAGTTCTCTTGTCTTAAAATGAATTAGCAGTAAATTTCAATTTGTCTCATACTTCACAATTTTGGTAGTGGTTTAAGCATAGCTAAATAAATTAGAATAATGAGCACAATAATTAGGAACTTGAATTTACTCAGAAATTATATTCTAATCTACATAGAACACAAGCAAAACAGAGGTAAACAATTCATGTGTAACACCTATCCAAAGCATGTAATGATGCCAGGTATATATCACTATGAAGTAACATTTGGGGTTCTATGCCTCTATGATCCCACTTTAGTTTTGTTTGCCCTGGAGTTAAAATTATTAAATAAGAAACTCAATAACTAAACTTGCATAAATGCCTGCTCGGACTTTTATTATAGAAAAAAAGGCTGTGATCTTTTTTGCTATTTAGAAAGGATTAAGCAGCAACCTTGATAAAGCAGTAGCTTCTTCTTTCATGTCTGAGACCAGTGGCATTTAGCAAAGTCTCTAGGCAGCAAACTAAAAAAAGAATTGTTGGTATAATGCAGTCACCTGCAGCAGTACTTCTACCACCATCTTTTTTAGCCACCTCCCCAATTATCTCCCTCATGTATTCTAGCACCTGACAAGCAAGCAGCCCCAAAATACACATCACAGTCCATACTTCCTCTTTAATTTTCTGAATAACATTTAGATCTAGGTATGATCTAATTGGATGTTGCCTTTTCAGGGAAGGGGTTACAGGCCTCAGAGGAGCAAAAATATCCATGAGAAATAATTTAACTTGAATCTGTGTTTTCCTTAAAAATGAATACTTCACTGTTTTAATGGACTAAGAGCTTCTTCCCACAGGATCATTCTTAATACCAGTCTCTCAGTCTTGACAGTACAGCAAATCAAGCTCCCATTTGCTCCCTGCTGCATTCAAAGGTGCTCCATTCCACAGCACTTCTAACCTTTTATGAGAAATGAAGATCCTGTGTTTGTTCCTTACCTACAGTACATGCTCTAGTGTGGAGACTGGAACTAACCATTAGGCTCTGACCCTCTTCTCAAAAAATCAAAATGTTAGCATTCAGCCTTATTCCTTTTACAACTCAGGATGAAATAAGTAATCCTGCAACAAAACCAAGCAAAGTTGTTGGAGTAAGAAAATCGCCTGTGATTTTTTTTCTCTCAAGAGCTCCAGTATTATGTGACTGGCGAAAGAAGAGGGGATTTTTCAGGAAACAGAGGCTAAGTAAATATAAGCATAAATCAGATAGCAAGCAAATGCCAGCATTTGTTGGTTTATTTCAATACAGGAATTTAAATTGATGACTTCCTGGGCTGCAGATTAAAAGGTTACAGAGGATGCAGATAATCTTTCATGCAGAGCATGTTGGAGGCTGGGAATTCACTCTCCAGTATTTGACATACCAGTGTTAATCCTCATGTTAGCTCTTGGGAACTATCCAACCCAAGGTAAACAGCCTGCTTGTCTCTTAACGAGCATCTGGACAACAATTTACAGCAATTTCAGGTTCTTGTAGAAGAGATGTTGCCTAAAGTAGGTGTGCTATTTTCTGGATGGGACACTGCAGCAGATATAAAAAAGTTTTACTGAATGAAACTAAACAAAAGTTTTCAGCAAATTATAAAATTATTTAAGCAAGTTGAACACAATCAGATTACTTTCCTAATTGATCATACACTAGAAATTATTTTCATGCTTAGCCAAATCTGCATTTATACTTTCTAGGTATCACTCTCAGCATCAGTAAATAATTACTATATTCCTCCACATAAATGACGATTTTAATTTTGCATGGTTAAAATTTTTTGGCAATATCTTTTGAACATTCTAGTTACATTACTTTCTTAACAGATACTTATTTAATACAAGAAACATACCTTATGTGAATGTAACATATCCTATAAATTATGTAAACTACTATGAACATCTAAAAATACTTAGTCCCCACTTCTTCAAAACTACCTCTTAAACCTTTGTTTTCTCCCTTTCCTCATGGATATATAGATCCTTTCCCTGATGCTACCTAGTTGGATTTTAATTGTCTCAACTCATTTTTCCTGGATGCTAGTGTCCCCAGGAACTAACATGCTCATAAACTCTCTGAAATTATATCACTAGTTTTTAAGGAGGACTTGAAATAATTTAGAACTTTTAAAAATGGAGATACAGAGTAACCACTATTTAGCTGAAACTTCAGGAAAATTAAATTCAGCAAGGATATTGTAAGATCTATGAGAAATCTGTATTTACACTCAAAACCACTGAAATTGCATTATTGCTGCCTTTATAGTAGGAATCAAGTAAACACAGAGAGAAACTGTGGATAAAAATACTCTTATGAATGCAAAAGTTGGTGACTATGATTCATAATTACTAAACACTTCTTTAACATATGCCTGTAATTTTTTTAAGATCTAAGGTTAACCATAGTTTCTAGCATTTCGTGTCTCCCCTTCTTTCATGAGATTAACAACTGCAAAACATTTGTCTCATTTTAATTGGCCAAAAAGGAAAACCATGAAGATTGCTCATCAAATACTTTTCTCCAGACTGTAAGATAAGTAAGGTTAAAAAACAGGAGGAAAATTAAACAACAGGAGGGGGAGTGTGAGGCACTGTTTAAGCCTTTGGCATTATTTCTTTTAGCAGTGAATGTTAAGCAATGCTTCAGACTGAGATTACAGTTGAGCAGACAGAAAAGGAAAATATCATTTTGTCTGTGAAGTTCTCAGAAGGATGAACCTGTCAAGAGATAGAGAAATAGGTCATATGAAAGTTAATGAAAAGTAATAAATGGAATACATTGTGCCACAATGCTTCATCTCAATTAAAAGTTCACTTGCTGAATGCCATTTAAATTGACAGATACACAGCTCTTATCAACCTGCCTATTTATCGTCTTTGCATTTATAAAGGCTGTTGTTTATTCCACTGGGTAGCCTCTGGAATCCTCCTGTTGCATTTCTTAGTCAAGAATAATTGAAGTGGAAAGGAGTGAAATGCCAGGATTCATATGAAATTGTTTCATGGGAAAATATTTCCTTATTGCAGATGTTCGTGTGCTTCAGAATAAACTGACATTAGAGGAAGGCTGGATTTAAACTTCTAGCAGTGTCTGGCATTATACTGACATGAACTAATGATTGTTCTTTGACCACAGCAATGCCATCACTTCAGGAGGCAGCTCCAACATCCCTTTTGAAGAATTCAAGATAAAAAAAAGTGGTATGGATGGCAAGATAGGGAATACGCCATATCTGCATGACATTCCACACTGCTGCACCACATCTTCCCACAGAGGCGTGATGAGAATAATGAACTTGCTGAAAGGGCCATGATGTCCTTACTGTTGGGTCACAACTTCAACATTGCATTACCCTGTTACAAGAGGCGGGTTATAGTTTATAGCGATTACTTGAGTCACTTGTAGATGAGACAAAGTTTTGTAGCATTTTTATGGGAGGGACATCTTAAGGCTGAAGGTGAAACAGAAGAATACCATGGGTGTACTAACATCTGGAACACAGCTGCAGCACACTGAAGAGAAAATGTGAGGCATCAGAAGGATGCACTTTTTGAGCTGCAGATAAACTCATTCTCTCCAGGTCAGGTGTCTGGTTTAGAACTCCATGTTTAAGTCGTTCATCCCTCTTCTTAGGTTAAGTACTTCACAAAACTCATTTATCTCACAGTGGGAGACAGTGTCTCCATAACGGATTGCTCATAAGTCCTTGACCTTGCTCGGGAAATGAGAGCTCTGGTGTGTATTTCTCCTTCAGTGCCAGGATCTGAACCGTATTTCCTTCAACTCCACAGTAAATGCCTGCATTGTGTAAGAGTTGTGGAGCACCTTTCACTTTCACCATGCTAGAGCTGTGCCACTGAGCTGCCTAAACTGACAGCTACCAAGTGGGAGTTTTGCAGGAAGGGTGCTCCACTACAAGATGGGAGGGAAGAATATGGGTCTCTGTTTTGTGACACAAGAATGGATGCCAGAGTGCCACAAGCACACCAAATACAACAGAAACACACTGGGTGTTTGGGAGTTTTACTCACTAGGAGCAGAGCTGTGGCAGATACTGATTACTTCTTTGCTCAGGATGGGAAACCAGTGTGCAGAAGTCTAAATGTGGGCATCAAACACTTCCACTGCTGAAGCGTTAATAGGATGCTTCATTTTAGGCAAGTGTGCAGGTATTTCAGGCATGGTGAGAGGCTGGAATAGGAGAGACTTCCAGAGTAGCCTCACCTGGGGTGAGAAAATGCACCTCAGTGGCTAAGAACAAAACATAACCCAAGACACTCATCAGTGAAAGAAAAACAAGCTCACATTTCCATGGCTCCAGTTTATACCAAATCCAAGATAGGTGCTGCTCTGACAGTCAGGCTGGCCAATATCAATCAAGTCCAGGAATACCTCTTACAATTTGCACAATTGCAGGAGTATGCAGACATACTTTCAGAAAGATTATATATGAAAAGGAGAATAACATCCTTAGCTCACAAACACATAAATGTACAATGCTACCATGCAAGCTAAAATGTCTGTGTTTGGGATTTTAAGAAAAATTATACCTGTATCTGAAGGTCTGAACCTGAATTAGCTGCTTACATTTAACTGTCCCAATAGCTTTACATTTTAAGGACTTGAGCAATAAGGATTTTGTACTGAATCCTTGCTGGTTCTTCCTGGTTCAGCATTGTTGAGAAAGTGAGCATTTTGGGTAGCTGTCTCTTCTCCTTACCCAAAGCCTCAGGGTGTTAAAAGCATGAAAAATAATGCATCAAGGGTTATTTATAAAATGCTTCTAAGTGGAATTTGTGCTCAGTTAATATTTAAGTACTGCCTACAATGCACATAATAAAAAGGGAGCATGCTTTAGAAAGCCCTGATTGAATGTGCATGTCGGCTGGTGCTCTGCTAGCCTAATGCAATTTGATTTTGACATAATGTAATGGAGCACAGTGATGAAAAACAGCAACCCTAATAAGGCTCCTCTTTTCACAGCTTCTTTATTTTTGGCCTCTGAAGCAGTGTGCTTCTCTATCCCCCTCTTTCTTTCAGAGCATGTAATCTCAAAATAATTAGCTAAGATTACTTCTCTTTGTGTCTTAATTAAATGAAATCTAAGTAACAGACTATTACTTTTACATTGCAAAATCATAGCAGCATATTTTCAACTCATACATACTGGCAGCACAGAAGTCAGATGAACAATGGGAAAACCGACAGCAGCAACAACTTTACTGAAGGGAAAGCATTGGACCAACAGGACCTGACTGCCCTGTGGCTGCTCAGAAGAGAGCTGACTGTGTTCCATGTTGTTTCAGTTGTCTGCTCTTTAGCATCCAGGCAGATCAGACTGTGCTGTGACTTGTATAAGGTGAATTAATGTTTAAAAAATTAATTTAAAAATTAATTTCTGCTTGATTCTGGTTTTGAACACAGGTTTCTAGGGTGAAAGGCTAATGCATTAACTCAACACATTAAGCACATCTCACTATACAGAAGTTAATGTTAATACACTCAATTTCCTACATTTTTAAGGATCTGATGCTTTCAGGGACTTTTTTCTTCTCATGCTAATTGTATGATCTTTTATCCAAAATGTAATTTGTGTCAAAAAATTCCTTTCAACAAAACAACCATCAATCACTCATGAAATTTCACATCATCTAGGCAGAAAGGGGAGTAAATTGCGGCAGAATAGAAGAGGATGTTATTCTCAGTCCCAGTGGACAGCAAAGCTAAGCAAATGAGAGTTACCTGCTGAATTGCATGCATTCACTCTTGGAAGAAAACTGCTTTTTCACTTTAGACATGGATGCAACTATCTTCTTTCTCTCCCAGCCACATGCTGGAAGCCACATACACACCAGACAACAATCCTGGCTTTTACAGGATGCTTTTTATGTCATATGACGGGGGCGGGGGGAAGTAAAGAAAAAACACTGTAAATGTCCTGAATAAGCACTCCTGGTATAAAAGTGTTAAGCCACCAGCATAGTGAGTAGTCTGTGACACTCGAGCCTCAAAGACTTTAAAGGATGTGTCCAAGGCCATGTCTGAATTACACTGTGGTGAATCAGCTAAGATGGTTGGCAGCAATAACTTCACATCATGTATAGAGATGTAGGATGAAGTGTAGGGAACCTTGATGAAGTCTGTTGCTGACATTTAAATAAATTAATGATGTACTCTGTATACAAACAAGAGAAGCTGATGTTTCAGCAATGATGGGCCTGATTAGTTTTTAATTATGATGAAGCCAGCACTTTAATGGTTTGTGTTAAGCTTTTTAAACCAAATTTTCATTAAGTCTGTACATGTGGAAGCATAATGCTTTTACTGGCATCTTCAACTATGTGAAGGTATGTAGACATTGATTAAATTTAAGTTGTTTATCAAGCTCATGCTCCTGGACTGTCCCACCAGCAGGCTTCATGCAGGCAGTAAATGTGACCCTTCACACCTACACACCTGCTTACTTCACAAATAAACCACAAATCTGACGGAGGACAGGAAATGTGTCTGGGTCTCTCATGGACATGTCACAAAATGCTTAGTTGCTTAATACACACAAGCTGAGAACTGCCTCTGGCTCAGTTAATCTAGACAGAGCCAATGCCATTTTCCTGTCTGCTGCACTTGCAATGAAGGGTAGTTTCTGTCCTTCTGTGATGGTAGCTGTGAGGCAACTGCTATTTTATGAGAGCACTTGATGCAATGTATTAAGAGAGCAATTTTAACACAGATACATTACTGTTATTCTTTTTTATTTATTGTTTTTATAGATCTTGATATTGACAGTCTGAAAAAGAGTGGATACTTTTTGTGTTTAGAAAAACCCATCTATTTCCATATAGCAAAGGGAAAACAGGAATGCTAACCCTGTCTGGAAGATTCAAGAAACTCATTGAAATTCATATTATTTTACAATGTTGTGGCGTTAGGAAAGCATTAGTCTTGACCAAGACTGCAGAGAATTGATTCCTATGTCATTTCTAAGAGACTATTAAAATGCAGATAATTTGTCTGAGTTGGTGAAGTAATCTCAAGAGCTCAAAGGGAAGATGTTAAGCCAAATAAGAGGACAAGTTGCTCAAAAGGCAACAAAAAGATAATGTTCTTTTATTTACTTCCCTTGCCTCTCAAGTGTTGCTTTTTGCCCCTAAAAGCTGGCACAGACAGAAGTAAATTAGATGGTCTATCATTAATCAGAGAATCCTGGACTCATAGAAAGGCTTGGGCTGGAAGGGACCTTAAAGAGCATTGAGTTGCAGCCCCTTGGCCATGGACAGGAATATCTTCCACCAGACTGAATTGCTCAGAGCCCCATCCAGCCTGGCCTTGAACATTTCCAGGGATGGGGCATCCTCAGCTTCTCTGGGCAACCTGTTCCAGTGCCTCATCATCCTCACAGTAAAGAATTTTTCCCGATATCCAATCTAAATCTCTCTTCTTTTAGTTTAAAACCATTCCCCCTTTTCCTAACACTACCTGCCTGTGTAAAAAGTCACTCTCCCTGCTTTTATAAGACCCCCTGAAGTACTGAAAGGCTGCAATGTGGTTTCCCCAGAGCCTTCTCTTCTCCAGGCTGAACAACCTCAGCTCTCTTAGCCTGACAGAAAATATTAATATACCATTTGTGCTTATTTGTAATAAACTGCTGTATTAATGTGGAATTTTAGTGTTATATTTCTATATTACAGCAAATAAAGGTTCTGCGATAGTAAAATTGCCAATTTACCTTCCTTTCTGGAGGTAGGTCCCTCTTACTCAGTAGCAAAGTCACAAAATAGCTCCCAAACCCCAAAAAATACATCTAAAAACCCATATTAAGACATTGTGATAGGACAGAGGCATGTTATACTGTGATCCCCTTTAAATAAAAAAGGTATTTATGCTTTGAACATACAGGGTTTTGCAGCATAACATTCATGAATGCTGATTTAAGTTAAGTGTCATTTCTGGAGGCCACTCCCATGGGGAATTTTGGTTAGAACCTGACACAAAACGTATTTTGCATTTTGTAGGTAGTGAAATGTCCCTCTAATTTAAAGGCTGTGTTAAAACACGCCATGTTTGGAATCAGGATCTTGAGTTTTGTCCATCTGAGGAACAGATAATTGTGTTTTTACAAAATTCAAAAGTGACAGGAACTATGAACTTGACTTTGTAAGGATGTCTCTTGGGACTGGATTTGCTAACACCTCACACAGAGTCAGTTCCAGCTGATAGTCTTTCCAGGTGAGGCGCCTGCAATGTATAGACTGTCTCATATAGACTCCCCTGTGACTCATAAGGGTAGAGTTCCTGCTACAGTGGGCACTCCTTTTACAAAGCTGCTCAAGCTGCCTCTTCTCTGCCTGCTGGAAACTGTGTATTTGAGACAACTACCTCTTCCAAATTTTTAATCAGTCAGACAACTTCTGCTAAAGTCAATAGGCTCAGATCAGATAGACACAGAGAGGGACACTGTGTAAGTCTTGATATCTTCTGAAACTACTTAAAAAGGAGCTGCCATGACCCAGTAGCATTCTGACAGGACAGTTTCATGTTCCTCTGATCAGCTGCAGCACACCTCTCACTGGTTCCTGACAAGACACTACAGCAATGCCATGAGACAGGTAATTACAAAAGGTGCAAGGCAAGAAATGAAAAAAAAAAAAAAGTATCCTTAGATCTCTTTAGCACCATTCCACTTTCCCTTGTCTCTAGCAGTAGAAGTGTACATTGCTAGCTGACACTCAGTCCCACTCTCGAACCCTGTAGGAGAAAACACTGGTGTTCTGAATGGTGTTATCTCCTTCTGCTCTTTCCCAGTGTCCCATTTTACCTACCCAGCCAAAAGAAGGCTCTCTCTACTTCCTGCTCTGAGGTACTAGGACATACATAGCATTTAAAATGTTTTCATTTAAGTGGTTGCAGATTGCAGCATATTTAGTACATGAAGAGAATTGTACTTGTGCTACTAAATCACAAATGTGGTGACAGATACTTCTTAAGAGAACCATGAAAGAGTGTGTCAAAGTATTCTTCTTTTACAGTGCATTAAAAGAAATACTAGCCTAGAACTACTAAGAAAAATAATTTATCCTGATTTTTTTAAAGCCTGATTCAGTCCTCTTAACATAATTTCCTGAGCTTTGAACTCATTGAGTCTTCTAATAGTGTCCTTAAATGAGAGAAGAAGGTAATTTTCTCTCTCACTGCCTTTAGGAGATCATCAATCACGCGTTACTCATAAGTGTTAGCATTGCACCATTCTGTCTTTTTTTTTTCCCTCCTAAAGAAGCCTAATCATGCATGGAGAAAGTACTGTAGTGTAAAAGTTTCCATTTATAAATTGCACAGTCTTTGTGCAGAATTGCTGTACCTCCTACAAGGCAATTTTAGTATAAAACCTGACAATGATTCAAATCTCTAGCTATAATACATTTTTTATAACCTTTCCATCACCTGCTGCCACAACACTTTTCTATAACAAGCAAATTCCATGGATTTTATCATGACAGATTTATAAATGAGTTGTGCTGTGATTGTGTCACAGAAGATGTGCTTATTAAGCCAAGGGGTGATGCAAGTACTGAGCTATTTGAAAAGCCAAACCAATTCTATTTAAATCCCAAGAAACAGGCTCAAAGATATTAAGAACTGGTTTGACTGAGCAGTTTTCAACATTTGCATATTCAGTTAATTTCAGTATTAAAACACTGTCAAATTATATACTAGTCTATCCACGTGAAAAGCAGATTACATCACATGAAATGTGATGGTCTTTGTCTAAGTCCTCAACGAACTGTCCCTACATTACAAAAATCAATATTTACTTTTCCAAAAAGAATTGCAATTGACAGTAGGTGATTAGGAGAAATGAAGTCTGAATTCTAACTCTATCCAGGGGCAGTAAATGTCCAGGAGGAAAGCATGAAATAATTTCTGAATTTCATTGTACATTGAAAATGAAAAGCATTTCCATATTAGATGTTAGTTACTTCAGAAGAATAAATCAGAGCTGGAACAAAATAATCCTTGGTACATTCCTCCTCATTTGCAAAGTTCTGTTTCTCCAATACACCATTGCACAGCAAGAGACAACATCTCTTTTCACCATGCCAAGGCCCCATAGCACAATGTTCCTGGTTCAGGATCACATTCCCAAGGAATTCCCACTTTCTTCTTCCATTACTTCCATGTACCTTTCCACTCAAATAACAGCCTCTGAGCTCCATTCACTCCTGTAATACCCATTTCTAAACTCCATTGCTGTGGGCAGTTGCATGCCCATCTTTTGCCAGGGGAGATACTACTGTTTCAAATGACGCTTATTTGTTTCCAAATACTTGTGGAAAAGGGACACATCTTTTCCCACTATGGTTTCATTATGCTTTAAACCAGTCTTTCATGGGGTATATATAGTAGCAGCAGCAGGGAGCAGCCTACACTTGAGGCTAGCAGTCTCACAGAATTACTGTGCAAATACGATTTAGTGCTTTCTCCTCTTTCATCCAAGACTTGAGTAACTGGCACTGCCTTATGCCTGTCAAAAGACTGCTCTGTAAATCCATTCTGAGCAAAAAAAGGAAAATATAAGTAAAATGCACATGTTCACCAAGTCTGTTTTTTAACCTTTTGAACTCTAGAGAAGCTTTTTAAAGCAATCAGCTTTGAGTGCAAATGATACCCTGCTGCCGCTTATCCTCCTTTCCCAAGAAACCCATTTGCAAAGTATTATTTGTTTATTTCTCTCAGGATAGAAATAAGCACTGAACATGGGAATGTTAATACACTTCATAATGATAAACCAGGGGTTTAAATGAGCACAAAAACTTGCTGAGGCAAAGCAAATGATTTTAAAGCTCTAATAGGATTCTTTGCATGAATTTGAAACATATGCACATAAAGCACTGACCCAGGACATTGTCACTGCCGTTTCTATTATCATTATGACTTTGCAAGTTGTGTCTTATTAACGAGCATTCACTGCATTGCTTTACCTATTGTAAGAGTTGCTGTACTTTTGACATCCTCTCTTTTTTTCTGAGAACCATTCCCTATTAAATATAAAACTGCTGTGAAATGAGGTAATACTGCACATAACAGAAAAAGCCCAGAGCAAAAGATCTGCATATTGACAAGACATTCCATCATAACACAGAGATACCTGTGCTGCCTGAATAACCAGTAGCAATCCAGCATGGGCCAGGTGTGGTACCTCTCCTAGGCAAAGAAGTGAATTAGTGAATTTCCCCTGCCAGCATTGCATAGGAGGACTCTCCTCAGGGAGCTGGAAACCAAGAGAAATAAAGAATCACTGTTCCTTAACATGCAGATATTTGGAGTTCTTTCCCTTTACAGCCAGCCACCCAAATACGCATATGGAGAGCACACACAAAAATCTTCCTCCTTGCAGAAGAGAATGGAGAAGATATACTGGTCACTGCACCAGGCTCATGCTATGGAAGCACTCAGCCTGCCAACAGAGGAAGGTAGAGGAGAGCCAGCAAACAAGTTTTGTTTCTATAAATAGATGCCACGATTGCATGTACACAGAGTAAACCTCAGTTAAAGATTAGATGACAAACTACTGCAGCAGGTTTGGCTTCCTACTTAAATCTTGCAGATTCAGCTTAATTCCTGGGGCCCTGAGGACAGTACAACTTTCATGACTCTATCTTTTCTCTTCCCAGAGGCATCTATCATGCAAAGCTGTATGTGTGAACAGTCTGAACTAGGTTGTGCTTAAGCTGCACAGGTCTTTCTATCTCCTGCAGTGCTGTCAATCTCCCACAGAATGGCTGGTGCCACTGGCACTATTAATGCAGCATCTTGCTCAAATATCTGTCACTTCTATCTGAAATAACAAGTTAGAGAGATTTCCTGGAAATGTTAGTGTATCTATGCAGAGACTCACATGCCTGGTCCCACGGAGGAAAGGCAGTACACGGGCAGGACAGGGTCTTTATCATGTACACCTTCTCAGACCCACAACTTTTTTCATGGAACTTTCTCAGTTCTTCCGATTAAGACAGTGTAATTGACCCTGCCAGTCAGAATTGCAATATTTCAGGTTTCCTTCTTCAGCTTTTGTTTGGCTCCAAATCCATCTGTCAGGCAAACAAGGATGAAAAGAAAAGTAATATGAGCTGCTTAGCAGGCAACTTTATCCATTTAAACCAAATCTTCAAATAGTTATTAAAAGGAAAGCTTAGCTCTTCTTTCCCTCTGCTGCACAGAAGCGGCCTCAGTGAGAAAGTCAAAATTGCCTACTTACAGAACATATTTTTCCCATTTTAATGTTTGTTTGCCATTTCAAGTGCAGTATATAATCAGTGAGCAGTTAAATTTTGTGCCTGTTATAGAACTCTTGTGTTGAAACCCCACAGCACATTCATTGCTAAGGAGCATGCTGTTTCTAGCCTCCATCCAAACTGATAATGTTTGTTTTCCACATATATATATAAAAATGTTATATATAAAAATGTTAAATGACTCTGCCTCACCCAAAACTTATGCATGATTTCAATGCAAAGGCTTCCATTGACTTCATGGATCAGAACTGTGATGTGCAAAAAAGACTCATAATGGTAGATGTACCCGAAGAAAACCTCTGTTAAAGTTAAGTGAATGAGCATCTGCCAGCCAGGTTTAGTAAAAAACTCCAAATGTGCAGGATGATAGCTTTATGGATCTATTCTTTAGCCACCAGCTTCACAAGGTGTCAGGCTGGTAGAAGCCACAATTACTCATCTGCCAATCTCCAAAACATTTTTTCCTAAGAAAATGAAACAAATATAAAAGAGGTATGACTGCATACCTCACCAGGTCTTTTAGATACAGGAACCCATAAAAGCATGAATATTTATTTTGGGAACCTGAACAACAAAGTGCTTTTATCATCTAGTAAGGTGGTAGTACTTGAGAGAACTATTCTCCTACTGCTCCATTTACTACTTTATAGGCAAAGAGAGACTGCTCGCTGTTGCAGGAAATAAGAAACAGATTTGATTTACAGGTTTTTTTGCTTTCAGGAGTTGTGAAAATTTGCAAATTGAAGTTGTTTTTCTGCCTCCCTTTCTTGCCATGAGCCCCTAGTGTAGGGGAAACTTGCAGTTCTCAGAAAGAACAGGTGCCAATGGTACATTTTTTTTCTTCTGGCTTTTGCATGGCAATCTTCTATTATTGGAATAAGCAAGACCGCTACAGAAAAATATTCTAATTAATCTGTGTTACAATGACCCTTCCCTTTTTTATGTGTTCACTGCAGTTTAGGAAAAAAATACTGAGACATCTAGTAATAATTTTTTTTTTAATTTAAAATCTAAATAATTGTTGAAAAAATACTGTAAATGAGATGTTTAGGGGAAAAAAGACCAAACTGGGATCAAACTAGGAGTTGTGCTCATGTAGACCTTCATTCTATTATGAACAAAGAGGTTTTGACTTCCAGAGAGAACATGACATAAATGACTTCTTATGTGTCTACATTCATTTATTTGTAATTGACTGACTGACTGATTCTGCTTGGCCTCTTTTATTACATTAAAATTTTAAACTACTTATTATTTCAGCTAATTTGTTTGTAACCAGCTTTATCTTTCTGGAAATGTGCACAAGTAGCATACCCGTACTGTTTTTCAACATGTTATTCGAAGATACAGTACTCACATCCAGAAATAACACACTTCTATGGAAATCTGTTCCAATCCATGTGGCTATGCTAGCAGGAACTTTTGGTTTGCGTTTTTCTTTTTTTCTTTTTTTAACACAGATTAAGTCACTCTTCTTGAAAAGGATAATAACTTTCTTTGCTAAAGCCACATAAACATAAAGATAGAATATTTTCAGACAACATCAATTCCTTTACTGCCCTGCAGGAATCAACTTCTGCAAACATATTGCCTAAAAATACCGTGCTGGATGAGAGGCTGGACATGAATCAGCAGTGTGTGCTTCCAGCTCAGGAAGCGGATTGCATTCTCGGCTGCATCCAAAGCAGTGTGGCCAGCAGGGTGAGAAAGGGTATTCTGCCCCTCTGCTCTCTGCTGAGACCCCACCTGCAGTGCTGCATCCACCTCTGGGATCCCAGCACAGGAAGGACATGGACCTGTTGCAGTGAGTCCAGAGGAGGCCACTATGTTGTTTAGAGAGGTGGAGTATCTCTCCTATGAGGAAAGAATGAGAGAATTTAGATTGTTCAGCCTGGAAAAGAGAATTGTGGCCTTCCAGTACCTAAAGGGAGTCTATGAGAAAAATGGAGAGAGATTACTTACAAGAGCAGGTACAGGTAGGTGCAATGGCTTCAAACTGGAGGAGAGTGGGTTTATATAAGATACAAGGAAGAAACTATACACTATGAGGGGGGTAAGGCACTGGAACAGGTTGCCCAGAGAAGTTGCAAATGCCCCATCGCTGGAAGTGTTCAGGGTCAGGCTGGACTGGCTTTGAGCAACCTGATCTAGTGGGGAGGTGTCCCCGCCCATGGCAATGGGGTTGGAATCAGATGATCTCTGAAGTCCCTTCTGACTCAATCTATTCTATGATTCTGTGATCATGGCGTGACTTGGTGTGGTGTGCAACTGCCCTGCTAATCTCTTGGGGAGAACTTTCACTCCCTTAGTGAAAATCCTGACTCTTGCAATCTACTACCTCCCTCTTCCAGGTATCCCAGTTCTTAGCCCTAGTCCTTTCTTGGGAGACAGTCCAAGAGACAGAAAACACATCACTGCACCCATCCAGACACTTACACAGGCACTTCACTGCACCACTGGAGGAGGAGTGTCCCACTGCATGCTACAAGTGCAGCATCCAGTGTAAGGAAGGAAGAGAACAACGGCAGAGCAGGGCTCTCTACCTCTCTACCTACAGCCTGGTTATTACTGACAGACTATTGCACCTTACATACAGTAAGTTCTATGCTGGTCAGTCTCCCCAGCCAGGATGATCCTGAGCAATAAGAAAGTATTTTACTCAGTTGCCTCTGTGGTTAGAAAGCTATTTCAGAGGATAGACTGGGCAGCCTTTTGCTGTTGACGTGCAATAGCACAACACATAACAAGATTCAATTTCCAGGACAAAAACCTGCATATCATTGCTCCACAAGCACACCTTTGAATGTCATTCTTTTGCAATAGCCCCTTTGCAGACTCACCCCATGTTCTATTCTTTTCTTCACTACTACTTTGACTCTTCAAGTCTGGCTCAGCTCAGCTTTCTATGCAGTGCATGATCCACACAGATGTCTACTCTTGTTCTTACTTTCCAAACCCATGGATTTTCTCCAGTTCAACATACTTCTTTTCCCTCTTCTGTTTCTTTTGCAGTTTAGAGCCAGGCTTCTTTCTGTTCCTTCACACTTACTGCACTTGCTGTAAACACCTTCTCATCTGTAACCTGCCATCTGAAACAGATTGCCTCTTTCTTCCTGCTTCATCAATTCATTCTCTCTTTCCAAATCTCAGTCAAAAGCATAGATTTTCTCACTATGCTGTATCTTTTAATTTTTTTTCATTGTGCTATCAGCTTTATGCCTGAATGCCTTAATTAGCTCACTGTAGAATGTCCTTACACAAAGACTTTCTGTAATTTATGGTCCTCTGTATGTGTGAGGGACATTTCAGGGTGCATAATTTATGACATTTTCTGTAAACAGAGCACAATAGTAATCCTGTGATCTGACAATAAATCAGTCTTACCTATAACAAAGTTATGAGCTGAAAAGAGAGACTGCATATCATGACTGTACAATAGAATTAATGAATCAACTGCTTTAAAGCATACCAAATTAGTTTGTCTTTTTTCAAGTATTTGGGTCATGTGAAGGGTAGAACTCATTTCATGTAAAAGCAAGGTATTTTTACCAAGTTAAATGAGTAAGACTTGTGAAGTTATTATAAGGGCTCTCTGCTTAATTTCATGAGCTACTGGTCAATTTACTGTAGGTGCAACTCCATTTCCTACTGAACATCTGACAGCCTCACAAGTGGTGTCTTTGCAGAGACAATCAAAGGACAAAAAGCAAATGACTATCCAAAGCTAAAGATGGAAAAGATCAGTTGAATTCCTTAGGGAGCCACTGGTATCTGCTGCACACAGAAAAATTCATGGTCAGTCCCAATATGTCAGTAAATTCAGAGACTATAAATGTACCATCCCAGAAAAAGTGTACACACTGCTTTTGCTCACACTCAAATTGACACAGGAATAGAATTTTACTCACTAGTTTCTGCATTAATTTTTCATAGAAAGCTGAAGAATTACAAAAATATTGGATAACTGCATTTATATTCTACTGGATTTAATCATGCCTGTAGCATAGTAACTGATAAACTAAGAACTACTATTCTAGGTCATACTCCCTGGCAGTAATCTTTCAGGAATACATTCTCAGAGAAGGAAGCAGGAGAGGGAAGATAAGAAAATCAAAGCAGGAAAAAAAAAGAAACCAGGCCACAGCATACTTAATAGAGACAATAAGGTCAGATGGCTGAGCAAAAGGCAGGGAAAAGGAAAAGCAGACATCAATGCATGTGCAGTGTGGAGAAATGACAGGCAAGAGAAGGAAACCTAACAGGTGCTGAAGAATACTGTAAATGTTTCTCCAAATGAAAGTAAATAATCCCTAGTCACCTTGGTTTAGATAAATGAGATAGCTATGATTTAGATAATGCTTTTAGACAAGTTTTTAGAAATGCTTTAGACAAAAGAGATAAATGTATTTCTTCTAGTCTTAGTTTACCATATCACCCATTGCTGTGGTTACATGAATGATGTGAGTCGGTGGCAGCAAATAGCTTCTCTACTAACTTTTGGTCAATAACCTGAAAATGTGAGAGGCCCTATTTTATGAATACATTGCCACACACTTCCTTTCTCTCTATTGGATGACAATGATATCTTTCTTATAATACAAAAATTTTAAAATAACTTTAAAAATGGTTTTCTCCCCAGTTTGGTAACAGAGTCTCAGAGTCATAAAATGGGCAGGGTTGGAAAGGACCTCAAAGACCATCTCGTTCCAAGTCCCCACTATGGGAAGGAACAGCTTCCACTAGATGAGGTTGCTCAGCAGTACATACTATGCATGAGTTTCTATCTAATATGTAATGCATATTACCATCACATAAAGTTTGTCTTTTCATGTTATGTTCTTTTCAGGTAGAAAATAACTATGCGTTTAGCAGTGCTTCATACCACGTAGCTCAAAGCACACACAGGACTGGGTACAGCAAAACCACCTGCAGCTGTGGGCTGACAGAAAGTGCCTATGACTGTAGGAAAAATCTATTTGGCAACTGACAAGAACTTGTCTTAACTTGTTTTGCTCATTTTCTTCTAAAGACAATATTTATTGCCATAGAAACATAGAAAAATTATGTTTCTACAATCTGCAAGTGAACAAGACTTGAGGAAGAAGGGAGAGGAGTACAGCTCACACAGTGTGGAAAAGGAGCTCCCTGTCTTTGGGAGCTTGAGGAAGAAGAGCAGAGCAGGTTTGAAGGCTCCCAAAGAACAGGAGCTGTTTCAGCCAGTGCCTTGCAAGGCAACTAACCAGCTGAGTTAGGAACCACAGCTCTGTCATTAAATTTGAGCCCACTTTTTTCTGCTCATTAGAAAAAAGGACAATGTACAGACATGAATCACTGAGCAGTGGTAAATTAGTAAAAGTGGGGAAACTGTTCTGCAGAAAGTCAGATCCTCTGTCTCCACTGTCTTCCTAAGCTATTCCAAGATATTCCTCAGGACCAAATTCCTTTTCTAAAAGTCCATTACAATCATAAATTTTCTGCCCTTAAATCAGGTAGCCTCCCTGACCATTTCTCAAAGCTTTCTTTCATGGTGATTCTTGGCCATGTAAAATACAGACTTCAAAAACTGTTTTCCCTGTAATAGCCCGTATTTTATCTACTCTCATTTGAATAATTAATCTTTAAGGCCTAACAAACTCACTGATGGCCTGATGCAGACCATATAATTTATCCTGGCATACCCAGCCTACATCTGTAAAGGTGAAGCTGCAATATGTGCTATTAAAGCTTAGTATACAAAATGGAGTCTGTAATTTAATACAGATTTGAATAGCAAAGAGAATTCAGATTTGTAGGTAAGGGTTTTCTGAGATGCCACAGAAACTTCAAGGCAAAATTATGCAGTCTTGTACAGAGTCCATACCAGAAACATACATAGAACTTAAACCATGTGATTTCACTTTCATTTTTTATTTTTATAGGAATCATGTGCATTCACTGAGAATATCTTTACCCTGAAGTCTTTTCTTTTATAGAAGAAAGAATAAGAGACTGATTTAAGAAGGTTTAGCAAGGATCTGTGCACGCTTGCATACATAATTAAGTTCAGAACAAGTCTTCTAGATGAGGACTCTATGTCCACACCATATTTCTAGTGCTCATGTTTGGTTTTAGTTTAAAGTTCTCTTAATTCACTGGCATTACCATTTCCAGGGACACCATTTTAATAGATGAGCTCAAAATAATAATTTTTGCTTGCCATTTCAGTTCTATTCTCCCATCTACTCCCACCCTCGCTCCCAGAGATACATGACTCCATATCCCTGCTGGGAGAGCTGTAGCTCACAGAGAGTATTGATCAACAAGGCACTATGGACACTGACAAATATGGAGTGTTTGGTGTCTGGAAGAGCTCAACAGAGAGACAGCCATTCCACTATGCAGGATAATCTCTACTGAAGACCTAGCAGGTCACTTTTTGTCGTTCACACCACCACGTGTTTTTCTTCTGCTTGCAAATCTATCATATTATAACACAATACATCATATGCCAGAAGGCATTACAGGGTATTTTGATTTATTTGGATGAAATACATGTTCATGAAGAGAGCTGGAACTCTTTAGAAAGGCACTTGTTTTTCATGGCATTGTTTTCAGAAGACAAAACAATTAAGGGATTGTTGAATTTTCCTGAAGGCAGACAGCTATATATTTTAGACTTTCCCAGCTTTTAGAACTTATAAAAATTCAATTGGCCAGAGAGGATGGAAAATAGTGAGACACTTTTCTTTCACATTTCTTCCACCCTTCAGAATGGTTCAAAACATATTTTAACTTAGGGAAAGTTGTTGGTTATGGACTTCTTTTTGCAAGTACTCTCTTCATCTGGTTTCCATGTTGTGAATGACAAGTGAAATGCAAGCTTTCTCTCCACCTCATTATGGCAGGGACTAAAACAGGAGAGAAGAATAGGAAAGCAAGCATATGACAAAGATGGTAGGGATTTTCCACATGGAAAGACAAACATGCTAGAGGACATCTGCCCTTGGTCCTCCAAATAAACACCCCAACAGAATCAGGAAGTCAAAAACCAAGAATGTGAACAATCTCATAATGTTTAGATCAGAAAGTACTTTTGAAAAGTCATTGCACTTCCTCAGACCTTCTTTGGCTGAGAATTTTCTACTTCACTATTTCTAACTATTTGTACTTGGGTCATGGGAATGAGTGAGTGCAGAACAGATGGGTGCATTAAACCACATTCCCAATGGAATGGGGGAAGAAAGTGGTGAAACAAGAGTAAGGAGAAATAAGAATACCATGATCTTATTCCTGTAGCAGTGGGTTATACCAAGTGTATATATCAATGAGTGTTATACAATCCCAAGTTCCTAGACACTGGAGAACATCCTGAAGATTCTTTAATACTCTTCCAAAATGGTACAGTATCCCATCTTTTTAGCACATACCTTCAGACTACTCATCTCAGCCTAACAGTTTCTCAGAAACAGAGAGAGAAGGGGTGAAAACATTCTGCAGCACAAAAATGAAATTCTAGAAGTACTACTATTACTGAGATAAAGGGATGGAAACATAATGTAAACAAACAATTTGTAAGAGTTTTGAAAGCAAGCTCCCATCTGTTCTAGGCACACAAAAATGCTACAGAAGGGACTATAATTTACAGCATAAATGGCAGTACTGTTAACCTCAATTTAACAGGAGACGGAAAACTGCTATTCATGTCATACACCATAGCATTATATAAATGATCCACACAGAGCTGAAAAATTGAGACACAGAAATAAGATGGTATGATTTATTTCACAAGGAAGCCAGGGGTAGAAGCCCACATGTACAGGTATGCCTAATACACTTTGTCAAACCAGTGCTGAAACATACTCTGCGGTATGTAAAAATTCCCCAAGTTCTTCACATCTTCTAGGGAAAAAAAAAGAAAACAAACAAACAAACAAACAAACCCTTTCAAATATCTGGTACTTATTTTGTCAATAATCTATATTCACTCTATAGCAGCTGTTGTGATCCACTGTGTTTCACTCCAAAACCAAAATGGCAAATAAGGTTGTTTGGGAACAGAGGTCTCTTCCAGCAGAATTGTGTGAGTGGTGTGGCACTTGTAACTGCACTTTAGATGATTTGGGAGTACAAGCCCTCCTCAAAGTCTTGGCACAGACGAAAGAATTTAATCCACCATCACAGATGCAGGATTCCTTTTCTAAGTGGATTGGTGATGAGAGCAGCTGGAATTATAGGCATCAGAAAGAGTCATCCTGTTCTGCTAGTTGAGAGGAAAGAACATTTTCCAGTTTTTTAGCAGAAATCACTTTCTGAAACCATTAGGATAAAATGGGTCTTACCATTTTTTACCTACACCAACTACAGGGATGTGCATTTGGCCTGTTTCCTAGAGGCATCTGCTGCAGTTACCTAGGAGGAGGAAATAAAGGGAGGCTTCGATGTACTGGGAAGAACCACAAATATTATCAACTGACTTGTTGAAGAAAGATTCATATTATACCTAAAACATATTAATTTTCCTTTATAAAACAAATATTTTTGTCTCAGTGTAGTTGTTGCAGTTTTCCTATTGATCAGATCACTGTTAAGTTTAACAGGTTTGCCCAAAGAATATTCCCTATGAGGTTATACAAAAATCTTCAAAAGGCACAAAAGGCATTGCACAGGTAAAAAACTGGAAAATTGCAGCTAGAATAAAATACTTTCCCATCAATGGCAAGCAACGGTTTTGCAGCAATAGGGCTCATCTGGTAGGACTGAGGTTTAATTTGATACCATCTCCACACTGCCAAAAAGTTACAAGTCAAAGTTACAAAAATCATTACTTTAAAAAGAGAAATTTTCTCCTGTGTTTCAAGCAAGCAAATGGAACTGCGTCCACAGAGTTGAGGGGGTTTTTGTAAGTATTTAAAAGATTTATTTTCTTGCATCATATCCCTGTTGTGACACTCTCCACCACATGCCAGAAGCTGGCACAGGTTGCCTTGGAAGTTGTGGGCTCTCTTCCCCTTGGAGATATTCAAAAGCTACAAGGATATGGTTCTGTGCAAGTTGCTCTACTTAGCCCTGCTTAAGAGAGGATGGTGGACCAGATTTCCCTGATCTTAGCCACTCTGTGATTCTATATTTATCTCTCACTAGGAAAGGCTGGTATTAGCTTTGTCTCCCCAGGAGATATTCACTCACACCAGAAGATTCTTTATTATGACAGTGCTATACACAAGATTTCCAACTTCTAAATTATTTCAGTTTCCATGTGTACTGCCATTACAGCAGAGCACATTTGAATTACTGGCTTTATCAATAAATAGACAATGTGCTTTCAGAACTTTACATATTTTGACACATGTTGCTTCTAATCCTAATGTGCAAGAATTCGTTGAAAAACAAATACTGCTGGAGTTTTGTTACATTACTATATTACATCTTCAATTATGTTGCTTTACAGAGACACCTAGCATTGCAACAAACAAGAACAGATGTGACTGGTTTGGCGAAGTACCAGTCACGAGACAAATACAAATTCCTAGAGGGTGCTTTCACAATAACAAACTTCTTGTTGTTTAACAGAAGATTGTCACTGACAGTAACAGGCTGCTGATAACTGCCCATTAAATCTTTTGACATACAGGATACAGACACAGCTGCTGAGTGCTGGACAACTTCATATGTGACAACTAATTCCTGGAAGTCACTGCAGGAGCATGTTTCAGCCACAACACATATACACACACACATACTGTGTGTATGATAAGAGGATGCCTGAGATAACTCATTATATAAGACCAAACTTCAAGTTAGACTTAAAAAGTTCCTACGAAAGCACTTTGAAATACACTTGCTAAAGTCATTAGGATGAAATAGGTCTTACCTCTAGAAAACCGCCCTGACTACAGGGAAGTACATGTGGTTTATTTCATGGTTTAGAAGGGTCAGAGAAAACAGATAGGGAAACTACCTTATAAAAGGTAATGCATAAGGGAAAATCTTGGGAATGGCCAAGGGATAGTATTACTGGAGAAGACAGGTGGTCCTTGTTCTGAGCAGGGAGGATGGGGAAGGTGCCTGGAGTAGCCTCCACTCACAGGACAGATGCAGGACACTGCAAAGAGGAGGTATGGGAGGTAATAGCTCTTACTGAGTGTCAGCCAAAATCTGCCATGAGTAACTACTAGCAACCTTACCAATGGAAACTGGTACATTCACAACATGCAAGCACATGACTCTAAAAGACCATCCCATATTACTGAGAAACGTAAGAATTTCTGAAAGACATTCCTGTATATCAAGTAACAAAGACTGGATATTCCTTTCTATATGAGATGCCATTTCTCCCAGACTTCTTGACAGTGATAAATAATCACTTGACTGTGAAATGGCCAGTGCAGTACCAATGCTGTCTTATCAGCAACAGAAAGTCCATGAGCTAGGCTATGAAAAACCTGATTAGAGAAACAGTGATATCAAGGAATCAAAACAGCAGTTAGAGAATAGATCAGGGAAAACTGAGTGCAGTTATTTCTCCATTGTTTCCTTTCTTTTAAGAACAAAACAAGACAAGTACGTTATCAGAAGACATGTAAGGCCTTATTTAAGAGTCCAGGGTGATGACATCAAGAAAGTGTATTACTACAGCTAATTTATATGCATAAGAGTTACTATACCTGCACAGAGCAGAATTTGAATACTCAAATATTTATATATTTGTTGAAACTATCTTAGACCTCTAACATTGTCAAAGCAGTGTAAGCTGACATAAATAAAATTACCCACTACTATGCAATTTACTTAGGCAAGAGAGATAGGCTCCAGATATACTGTCTATGCAATTAAGAAGAGCAGTACACATTTTTGTCAAGAAATGCAACAATTGTTTTATCACAAACAAAAAGTAGAAGTAAAGTAGAAACCACATAGAAAGAATTAGCATTAGAGCATTGCAGCTCTATCCTGAAACTTCAGCACTTCGGTGCAGTATTTACTATATATCTTTTATGGTTTCTACAACATAAAGCAGTTGTATTGGAGGCAGTCCCTAGCTTCGAGGCCTGATTCTCTGCTCTGTGAAATTAGAAGTACCGCAGTAGAAAGAAAAGTCAGTAATCTAAATTATATTGAAACCTTGGAGCTATGCTCTTGGCTCCCCTAAAATGAACACAGAAATGCGTGCTCAGATTCCTGCAAGCATATCAGGAACACTATTTAGGTTACATGGCAAACAAATTACACTGAAGATAAGACCCACAAGATCCCGGAAATTTTATTGCTGCAGACCTTAGTCTCTGGGGAAAATAACAGAGAATTCTACTGACACATACTTTAAAAATGTAAACACACTATTTTATGCTGGGTGTGTGGAAAAGGGAGTAAAGCTGATTGCGTGAAAAAAACAAGTGCAATATCTCATAACAAGGGAGTTTCTTATTATTACAGCCAGCAGGAAAAGGCCATTATGTATGGCATTTAGGATACAAGTAAGCACAGCCTCATATGGCAGGATGATTGTGATATTAGCCTAAAAGAACTTTACAATACAAACTGTTGCCATGACAAAAGAGTTCAATGAACTGCTTGATCACCAAATAATAGAAGAACCTGCATCTGGACAAAACAAGCCATGTCGTAATTCCCAAAAAACAGCATCTAGGAACAAATGGAGCAAACTGGAAAAAAAACATGCAGTACTGAATTGCATTCTCTTCAGCCAGCTGATGTTTTTTTTGATACAGTTCCACTGGCAATGTAATACTGGGAAGCTGTTATTACACTGCCCACCTTACAACACATGGCTGCAGTTTGACCACTACACTGCTGCCCATAAGCCTTTTTCTTCACAAATCTGGTATGAAGAGGCTAAAACATGACAGATTAGCAAACAGTGAGGTGCAGCAGCAGCAGATCTAAACAGCCAAGTAGTGGATGCTGAGATTTGACACACTGCAGTATGTGCATCTGGTTTATCTGTAACCTGGTTCCAAGGGACAATGCTCACTGGTGGCTCGAATAACTTATGTGCAATATCAAATTTGACCCAGAAAGCATAGACAGGATTTGGGTTTCATCTCCATTAATCCCAGCCAACGTGGGAAAGTTTTGTAGTTTTGCTCCTTTGTTGGTAAGGGCAGAAAATGATCCAGCCAAATGGAGCATTCAAACCAGAACCAGAAACAAACATAAACAACTACTGAGTAATAACTTCATAATAAGGCAGTCTACTTTAATGCCACTTTTCTCTCTGGAAGGAGGCGTGATATTACATTGTGCCATTTATTTTAGAAAAATATCCTTCAGGAATACATACAACCATGTGATATTTGATCACAGTAACCGTGACACTTTGTGATGCTACCGAGATAATCACTTATGCATTTATAAGATCTCTCCATTCCTGCCAGCAAGCAGATACCCAATGCCTGACTAAAATGTTCATTTTCTAATTTGTGAACATGTGTCTTTACTATGCCTTGAGTTGGCCTAATTATTCTCAATTAATTCTTGCCTTGATCCTGTTGTTAAACAGAATAGGTATTTGCAGAAACTTTATTTTGTGCTGATTTTAAAGAAAGAGAGCAAAATACATTAGAAAGACTTTAAAATAAGTTTTCCAGCAGAGATAAGTAATTTCTGGTTATTCTGGCAGTTCAGCTAGCTGCATTTTAACATCTAACTTTTGATGCTTGACAGAAGTTCTTGTTTAGTTTTAGGGCAGAATTTTGCTCTCACCATAGATACCTAAAGAGAACTTCAGAACTGTGTCATTAATACAATTCCACAGTTGTAGGGAAAGCACATCCATATTTTCCCATGCAGCACAATGCCAAACCTGGAAAAAGCTGCCCTAGCAAGCACTTTGGTAAGGGCTTATATCTTGACAGTTGGCTTTTCCTTCATTTTTTGGAGACTCAGAGACAGACAGACATACAGTGTCTGAAGATGATTGTACACCAGGTGGGAACCATTTTCTAGAACCCAAAGCCAAAGCCAGGTTATCGATTTAAAATCATAATTGTTAGATTATTGAGATTTGTTTTTGTTTTCTAATTATGATGGGCAGAATAAAGAGTAATTCTATCTATAAAATATTAACCACATTTAAATCCTTCAGGCAAGAACACAGCAATAACTGGCTTTTTTTTTTTGTAGATTGTTATATTACTAATGCCTTCCAGTTATTTAATAAGTTGAGACCATCCCCCGTTATTAAATTACAGCCAGCATTCAAATTAGCATTTGCATAAACTTTGCCTGCCTCTGGCAAAAAGACAGGAGAAATGCCTTTTATGAAATCATCAAACAAGTACTTTTCCAAAAATAAATTGAAGATTGTAGCCATTTTTTAGTTTCTGAAATAAATGCAGCTTTGTGCTGATGTATCAAATTATTATATGTAGGGAAAACCTAAAAGAGAGCAAACTGCATTATAAATACAGTACTCATTAAAGTGTTGTTAAAGGGCATTTGAATTGGCATGTTAAACTTGAATTAAAATGCAACAACATCCGGACATAGGACTAATTCTTGTAAAGGTGTTCTCTAAGGACTGATGTAGGAAGTCAGCCAACAAAATTGCCGATCTCGATATTGCATTTTATTCTATCTCCCTTTTTTGCTTCGTGTTAATAAGCATTTTTGGCAGACTGATCTAATTCTTAAAATTATGAGTTGCAATGAGGGAAAAGAAAGGTAGAATTACAGTAGAATACTGCTTCAGCAGTAAAATAACTGATAAAATAACTCTGAAAAAGAAATATATAGCTGTGTTTTACCCCACACCTTCATCCCCATTCTACTCCTATATAATACTTTCTACAGGATTTTGCACCTCTCAAAAGCCAATGAAATTTTTCTCCATTTCTCCTTTTGTTTGCCTATTAACTTTTAACAAGAAGTACCTTTCACATAATAATAATAATAGTAAAAGCTCTTACTTGTTCTGGCCTAAAATAAAATATTAAAGTGTTTCTGGATTATGGAACATTTTCATAGACAAGTGCCTAAACTGAAAAAACATACATTTCTCTGGATTTACACTGATATAACTGAGATGGGAAGCAGATGCTGTTCTGTAACCAAAAGCCCAATTATGTCAATCAAATGTATCTTCAGGAAGTTAGAAAACTACATAAAACTTGATCATCCTGCTAATATTAATATATAATTAGTTAATAAGCCCCTACAGAGGGGAAGTAATTTTAAAAATTGTAGTGCTCACTGTATTGCATTTTAAAGATTAATGTCACTCATGAAAAGGTACACTTAGCTGGGTTTTTCGAATTTACATTTCACTACCACTTTATTTTGTAGCAAGCTTAGTAAATTAATTTAGGAGCTCTAAAAAGACAAGTTCAGTGAAAGAAATCACAAGTCCATTATGTATATGAAGTAATTTGTCATCATGGATATTTTATGAGAATTTTGTGAAGCTATAACAGATGGTGAAACTTTTACTTGGGCTCAAAAGAATTTTAAAAAGTAGCTCTATTTGATTTCATCAAATACATTTTACACACATGAAGAGATTGCAAAACATCTTTAGTCTCTTGACTTTTCAAAGCTCTTTGACATGTAATATTTTGTCAGAAAATTTTGACACAGAATCTAAGCCAGCTGAGTAGAATCAGCTTATGCAGAAAATGATGCATGGAATCTTAATCTATACAAAACTCTGGACAATTTTGTAAACTGTAATAAAAGAAAAGATGGAATAAACCCATGGAAATCAGGATTTGTATCTTATTATAAAAGAAATGTATTTCTCTTGTAAAAGGAAGAATAATCAGTTCTCAGTGAACACTTTCAGGCTTTGGATGTAGTACTCTATCCCTAGTAACATGGATATTAACATAACATGATTTAGCTCAATCAGTGGAGCTGCTATTCTGCAAAGGTCACTGCGTGCATTCACGAGCTTCCACCAACAGAAATTTTGTTGTCTGAAGAATCCTTTTAGGAGATTTGAACCATTTTTTCCAGTGATGGTGTGTTTGTTTCAAGAACTTTGCCCATACTTTCCCCAACTCTAACAGTTATAGTTAGAAAGGTTGCTGAAATAGACATGAAATGGGAGAACTAGAAGTACCAAAACAGTCCAACATCACTTCCCAGACAGACTCTACCATGGGTTCTACCACGACTCTACCATATTTCTTCATATTTATGCCTCTCTAAAAGATGTGCTATTATTCCTTCCTCCTTTTATATAAAACATTTTGCAGTTTTGGAGACACACAGAATCTTTGGTGTTAAAGGCTTCAATATTGGGTTTGACAACTGCTTTTAGTGATGAAACCAGGATAAATGAATGCACCTTCTAGAAAGAAATTAATTAAAACCGGGACACAATAAGTGAAAACAACCCTGGAGTACTGAGGCAGGGAAGAAGAGGTAGATAAAACAAAAGGAAGGAATCCCTAATACACTGTCAATAGTAATATCATCTTCTACAAAGCAGCTATAATACCACTTTGTGTCAGAAACAGTCCACTAGTGTGAAGCCACCCAAAAGTAGTTTCTTTGGTGCATGAATCACAGAAAAGCAAAAACCAGACTTAGCTCAAAATACTGCTAAATACGTAAAGCAACCCTGAAACTTCTGAACTTTGTAAAGAGGAGAATAAATTTGTAAGTATTAAATTCTAGAAACTTACAGAAATAGCATGTGTGTTTTTAGTAGAATGAGAAAAATATAATTTATTCCCTAGAAAAAGCCTTTGTCCTCACTATTTTAGCTCCATCCAATGCAACTCAGCAATTAAATCGAAACACAAACATTACCTTGGCAAATACTTGAAGTAAAATTAAAATCAACTTGATTGTACATGTTCTTATTACTTCCCCCAACAGAAATTACAGTGTAGAAAAACCACTTTCCTGAGGACTTGTGTGTGCACAATGTGATGTTATGGCATAGAGAGATAATCAACTTAGAGGTGAAAGTAGCCACATTAGAGTCTTCTGAATGCCCAGTGACACTCAGGCCAATGTCCTCCAAGAATATTCCTGGATGGTTGTTCTCTACCTATACTCTGAGAAAACACAGCAGCTGCTCAGAGCCAGGTCAGGCACTTCAGCCTCATGCTGTGCTGTGCAGGAAAGGTGTTCCACTATTTTAGCATTTTGTTTAAAGCTCTTCTTCCTGATTGTTACTGTCACAGCCTCTTTGCAAGAGATTTCAGCAGGACATTGTATTTCCAATCTCTTTGTCAAAGAGTTCAGCAGGTTGTAATATTTCTATTATTTTGCAAGGCTAAAAGATCCAAGGAATTATTTTCAGCATGGCTCAGTTGTCTCATTGCCATGTAAACCTACACAGAATTCTGTGTATTAGAATTCTGCACTGCAACTCACATATCCAGTGAAACACCACAAACACTGAAGTATTTCCATTAACTTGACTCCTGTTCCTTTTGCAAAAGAAATCTCTAAGGGACAGTGAAATCTTGCAAGAGAAAGAGACCTGATTCCCACGCTTATATCTTAGAATATACCCAGCTTTCATTTGAAAACTGCTAAAATCCCAGTCATTTCAGATATTTTGAATTTTTGTTGCTTTTGTCTATTGCTATTAAATGATAGTGGCCAACAGGCTTCTAAAATTATTTTGCTTTACAATTGCTCTAGGGTAGGGAAAAACATTAGTAGTCTAGATTAAACAAGTGGATGGTATCCATGTCTCCATAGAAACTTGAAAAAACATTATTGATTATTGGGTGTTGGGAAAATTGACCTAAAACATGAGATAGAATAAACTCCATATTAAAAGGCTAATCATTGCCTTCCTTATTAATGTAAAAATAGATCATTTGAACTTTCTAAAAACAATCATGTGGGTAAAATGAAAAGTGAAAGTGTTCACAGCTTACAGGATACTTAATTTTACAAAACTTGGAGAGTTATTTTCTATTTACCCTTGGTAGTTGCTCTCTCTCTGTAACTCTAATAAAGCAAGGAGAAAAAAATACCTGATATGGAATACAGGAGTATAAAGAGCACTACTTAAAATGACATGTGAAGAAATGTGTACTAGCCAAACCTTCACATGTTCTTGTGCTGCCTAAATTTCAAGTTGGCAAACTCTCTGTGAAGGTTAATCTCTCAATATAATGAAACACTGCTACACCTGCCTTTAAATCATGCTTATTCAAGAGTTCAGAAAGGATATATCACACAAAGAAAAAATAAACATTTATTTAGAAGCTCTTCCAATTCCCAGATGAAATTCTTTTTCTGGTCTTCTCCTAGTTTAACAGTGTTTATTTTGTCTGTGTCTATTATTTACTCTATGTCTGTGGATTTTCAAGTTTGTAATCCCAGAGCTGGACTTTGATGATCCTTGTGAGACCCTTCCAACTCAGAATACTGTGGGATTCTATTAGTTTATAATTCTATGTTTCCAGTCAAGAGATGCAATCACACTGCAGCCTTTGTCTCTGCATGAGACTAACAGGAAACCACTACAATAATCTTGTGAACTCTTTATCTCTGTTAATCTTATCTGAAACAGAAAGTATGCTTTATATTATTTTCATTCTTATTCCTCTAATTGTTTATGGGACTGAAACATTCCTTTTGTTCTGTTTTATGAAGGCATTAATACCTGGATTATGATCATGTTCTCTTTTCTGATCCTATCCTCTCTCATGCTTAGCTGTACAAGTTCCTCCTCAGATGGAAATAGGAAACCCCCTCAGGAGATGTTGCAGTAGGGATATTTCCTGTATACTGTTGAATGGTTTGAAGAAGATCCTTTCTTTGTAATATCCTTAATTCACACATTTTATATTTTTCCCCCACTTCCTTTTTCCTCCACCTCCTAATCTTGTTCTCTCTCTTTATTCTCATCTTCCTTTTTACAATCCTCCTAGGACAATCTAACCTGGATGTTCAATTAAAAAATTCTCTTTGTATTGTAAAACTGCCACATCATCTGCAGCCACACCTTGGCTTGTAGTAAATGTACTACTTCCTTCTCATCCTTTATTTTTGTTTTCTGTTTCGAGTGTGAGATCATCAGTTAAAAAGTCTACGGCATCACCTTGGTACAATGTCTTATAGTGGGGCCCTGCTCTGAACTGTCCACACTAATTGATCTTTCAGTATCTACCTGCTAAGCCCACAGGAATCAACAGGCACATTGATAACATACTTGGGAGAAGTACACTTACCCTGTGCCTTTAAAACAGAGAGAGGCAATGTCCCAGATATTCTCTTTCCTTTTGCAGTAGTTCCTGAGTTTTCTTGCTTTGAGGCTGCTTTCTTGAAGCTACCTGAGCAATCTTTAGCAGGTGGTGAGAGATAAAACATGGAAATACATTATATTTCTGATTTCTTTTATCTGCTACTCTGAGACATAATCTTACCCTGTGGGGTCTGATATCATTAACCTCTCCCAACCTGGGGCTGACAGTCTTTCCAAATTCTACTTACTGAGAAGTCCACTGATCATGGAGTTTCACATGCTGTGTACTTGGCATCTTCCACTAAGCAAGTACAGCCATCTGTTTTAGTTCATCATCGTAGCAGTCAGCCCTTCAAAACTCCATGGACAACTTCTTTTAACACTAAAATGCAAAGACCTCCATGCAGCAATAAGGAGGAAGGGAGAATAAATTAGGCAGTGCTTCGAATAGGAAAGACAGCAACCCTTAGATAAGCTACAGATATTACATTTTCATTTAAATGTTAGCACGTTTGTAAGGAGATAGGCCAGGAAGAGAATTTGCAAGGGGTATCTACCTTAAGGAACAGGGTAAGAGAAGTAGGTTGCCAGCTACCTCTCAGCTAGGCATCAGTTTAGGGCTGAGGACAACAACCTCTGTACAAGATGTTGCTCTTTATCCCGAACTTCAGCTCAAAGCACCTGGGATACATTCTGGGAATCCTAGGTGAAACAGAGTGAAGATCTGTAACATAATCTCAATTTCAAACATATTAAGACAGAGAGAAATTTAAAATTTGCTTCAGGTCACCCACCAGACCAGGAGATGTAGCAATATCTTGTTCAAATAAACCACCATATTGAAACAAATCTAAATAGTGGCAGCATTAAATATGTGCGGGATTTGGTGCACAGATTACAGCTATAAGAGCGGAGTTGTACCACAGAAATTGCACCGAGTTTCTCTGTTACTAGATTGTCATACTTCTGTTAGAGACAGAAATGAAGACCAAAAAAAGCAAATAGCAGCTACAATAAAAGCTGCTGAGCATTCCAAACGAATTTAATCTCTCAAAATACAATTCTTTCAAAATAAAGATATTTAGAAACAGCAGTCTAGCAGTTGCAAGCATGCTACCACCATCACCAGAGAGATTCATCCTCTGGGGAATTAGAATACTCATCTTTCTTCCCTGCATTATAATCAGTCAATCTCGTTATGCCTTCCTGCTTTATAATTATAGATCTTATTAACAAAAATGAATTTCATGAAAAATAGGCATTACAAATCGCATGTATTTCAAAAGAAGAGGGAATCGTTTAGTTTTGGATGCCAGTGAGATTGTTTATTCATTTAGATAGAAAGTTTAGGTTTAGTTAATCACTACCTATCTGGCCTCAAGTTCCTTTTCAGCTGCTCCGTTTTGTGTTAAGCAGGACAGTCAGGATGTCAGTTATGGCTTGGGGTGGCCTGGGTGGCCAGAGCATGTGGCTTTTTAGCCACTACTGCAATGGCACACTGAACAGCTCATCTTCCCAGAAAGCCCACAGCCTTTTCCTGCAACCTGTAGTAAGCTGGGAGGTTTGGAAGCACATAAGCTCCCACTGTATGTACAAAAGTAGGAAATGACCACTGTCAAACAGCAAAGTGGGCTGGGGTAACAAGGACAGTTTCTCAAATCTCTGAGAAGTTTATCAAATCTCTGATGGGTTTTCACTATAGCAGTTCTCCCTAAAGAGAGCTATGACTGTGAGAATATAATCTCCCTAAACTCCTCCAAGAATTCTTCGAGTCTGTAGGAGGGAAAGGGATCCCTGACATAGTGACTAATCAATTGGTTTTAAACTTACTAAAGACATGAACTGGTAGAGCAGAGAACTGACCACAGCTTGTGGTTGGGTTCCATCTTTAAAAAGTAATCTCACACTAAGTTCTTCTCCACAAAGAAGGAGCTAGGAATCCTCCATATGTCAGTGGTGAGTATCAACCTTTAATGTTAAAAACTGAGTCTTGGCAATACCCTGTATAACACTGAGATTGTCCTGATAAAGTTACTCTTCTTACACACTGTTCAATTACCAGTATTTTAGTATTAGAGGAAGGAAGAGAATAAGAAACTGTATTTGGTGTAAAGTTTTTAGCAGGGCCTGTTGGGAGAGTACCAAAGGTAATAATTTTAAACTAAAATAGAGCTTTAGATCAGGTACACAGAAGAAATTCTTTACTGTGACGGTGGTGAGACACTGGAACAGGTTGCCCAGAGAGGTGGCAAATGGAAATATTTAAGGTCAGGTTGGATGGGGCTCTGAGCAATTTGAAGTTGAAGATGTCCCTGTTCATTGCATGGGAATTGGACTACATGATCTCTAAAGGTCCTTTCTAACCCAAACTACTCTATGATGGTATGATTTGATGAATGGCAAAGAGAAATATCTGTATACTGACTGTAATGCACACACCCATCCTCACATCCTCACATCCTCTCCAGGACAGGGCAGGGGAGTTTGGTATAAGGGAGTGAAGCTCAGTATGGGAAAAGGGGGGAGAAAGGTATTGTAACGTCTCTTTCTCACTAGCCAAATATATTTTAATTGGGAATAAATTAAATTAATTTTCACCAAGTTTATTTTGCCTATAATAGTAAATAGCAAGTAATCTTCCTGTCTTTATCCTGACCTATGAACTTTCCTGTGCCCGTTGTTCATATTTTCTCCCTCTGTCCTGCTGAGGAGTGGGGAATACGAGAGAATCTGGGTAGAAATTTGGTCCTTAGCAACAATTAACCCACCACAGAAGCACATGATTAAACCTCTTTAAGCCCAAAAATCAGCAGGAATCTGTTACTTCAGCTCCAATGCGTTTCTGAAAAGCTTTTGTAATAGTTACTGTACCTTAATAGCACTTTGATGAAAGCAGTCTTTAGGCAAGACAAAGAGTAATTTTCCTATTATCAACAGGGAGTCCTGTTTCAGTATGCAACAGAGCACTGCTGCAGTTTATAAGCAATAAAGTAAATTTGTTCATTTGAGAGTATTGTTTCTTATATCAAATAACTTTTAACAGTTGATAAATGGAATGAACTTAACCAAGCTTTAAGCTGTATGAAATGAAAAAATTAATTTCTTAAAAGAAGGCACCATGACAAATAAGCAAATTAAGGAATATTAATATTCAACTCCACTCTTTCTTTTTGTAAGAGCTGGTTTGAAAAATCCGTGAAAAACAGGTTTCAAATGATAAATGCCAATTTGACAGAAAATAATTGACGGAAAAATGCATCTATTCACTGAAATTGCTCAGCAGGAAACTTGTTCACCTGTCAGACTCCGCAGGCTGATGAATTTCTGTTAGACAGCTCCCATGCTCCAAGGAAGATGAGGAGGACTTCCATGTCTGAAGTCTCTAAGCTCTGGACTTCCAGGTCACTGAGGCAGTGAGAAATCCTTCTGCAATGTCTGGAATGTTGCACCTTGAAATCACTTAACACAGATGCTGTACGGTGAAAATAATACTCCTGCCTTAGAGATATAAAGGCTCTCTAGATGCAAGCTGGCCTTAGACAAAAATGTGGATTGCTTTGACATTTAAAAAAATTAAAAGAGTTTTGCTCAGAAAAATGGAAGAGTCTGCCTGGTGCCTGTGTATCAGTGGATCTGATCGTCCACCACTTATGTTTTTAACCTCATGAGACTGCAAAAGTCTTTTTAGAGATATAGTTTATAGAGATCATTTTATGATCTGAGCATTTTGCTTTCCTACATTAGGATTCATCTTTCACTTGTTCTGAAAGAGACAGCATAATAGCATTTAAAAACTTTTAAAACTTTAAAATATTCCATTAAGTTACACTCATGTAATGTCTTGCAAATGGTTCTCCCTCTAACGACACTACAAAATTAAAAGTCATTCTGTTGCCTTGAGTAATTTTAGCCAGATCTGATAATATCAATTCTGATCATTTTATTAAGTTTGATGGACTTTGAGATTCTTTTTTTCTGAGATGTGAGTATTATGGGACAGTAACTTTGGACCTGTTTCCCCAAGGAAGTGAAGAAGAAAGATCACAAAGCATTGTACTGCAAGGCCTCCCCTTCCTAAACATGTGATTCCATTGAGCATTTCAAGCTTCAGAGAGACACACAGTTCTCAAAGAGAGAAAATTCCCATACATTTTGTGAAATCTGATTGCTGGATATGGATCGAAATTAATGCTCTCACTAAGGAAAAGCCAGTTGCAGATCAGCCAGTTGGCCAATCACCATGGATATAATGAACAGGCAATCGGCACACGCTTATTTCAGCAGCGGCATATGTTGCCACATTCTCAGCCAAACTGGCAAAAGACATGAGAAGGAACTGGAAGAAGTACTTGAGCACTGAGAATGGGAAGGACTAAAGAATGTGGGAGACAAAAATAGTTTTAAAAACTTCATTAGTTCCACTGTTCACAGAACAACTTAACTTCGGTATCTTAAAACTGCAGATTTTTTTCTTGAATAAAGGAATGTATGAATCTCTTATGCAAAAGACATATGGATTGTGCCTTTTAGTCTGTATTTCTTTAAGTGATGATATATTTTTAATAAGATGCATTTTATGAGAGGCTATCTTTCCTTTGTGAATAGCATGAAAACCAGGTTGTTCTCTCCTATAGTATGAAAGAAATGTAAAGTAAGAGCTGTTGAAAAGGATTTTCTAACAGGAGAATGAATGTGATGCATTCTTATTCTGGCAATGACAGAATGAACTAATGGAATCATCAATACCTGCATGTAAACTTAAATCATATGAACTCAATAGAATCACTAAATTTTAGTTACAAAAAGCTGGATTGCTTTTAATTTTTCAATGTCCGTTCTTCAGCCTAGCTGATAATTTGAAGACACTGAATGGTCTATTTAAAATAAAGTAATTTTTGTAGAAAAACAAAATTGTCTGATACAAATTAGATATCTAATACTTTCCTCTGCTGCAAAATTGAAAGTATTACAGTCATTACACGAAGTCATAAATGCACACACATGTATACCTACATATATAAAACATTATATATATTACAATTTTTTTTCCTAGTCATATTTATACTTGTCATAGTAAAAAAAAATGCAGGGAACCTCATGCTGAAATGAGTTGCTGGACTAACATAAATATATAAAGCTAAGAATCTTGATGAGACCTGATTTCTAGTTATATAACAATTCCATAAGTAACTGCTGAATATTTAAATCTTGTATGTTTGTATATATTTGAATCTTCATTTACAGATATTTAGAAAGCATCTTCAGAACTTTCAGTATCAAATGAGCTAATTTCAAATTACCAAACCACTCCTAGACACTGATGATTAACGGGAAGTAAAAAATATCACTGGCTGATTAAAGCAATAAAGTCATTACAGCAAGAATCAAAGAATCACCATTTTAGCTCAGCCTTCCCCATGAAATCTAGGGAAACCTCTATTTTCAAAGATCTATGTCTTCAGTGTACAGGCTATTTCAAAAAGTTGTATGTACGAATATAAATGAAGAACAAACAGTCATAAACTGAAAACTTAGCATGGTATTCCAAGGAAACAAGATTTTACAGAGATCAGTGAATCACAGAGGGCTGGTTTTGTCTCTGGAGTCCATCTGGCCCAAGTCCCCCTACCCAAGCAGGTTACCTAGAGCCAGGACCATGTCCAGATGGCTTTTGAGTATCTCCAAAGAAGGAGAGTCCAATGTCTCTCTGGGCAACCTTTGCCAGTGTTCAGTCACTCTCACAGTGAAAAAATGTTTCCTGATGTTCAGAGGAAACCTCCCGTGTATCGTTTCAGTTTGTGCCTGTTGTCTTTGGTCCTGTCACTGGGCACCTGTGAAAAGAGCCTGGCTCTTCTCACTCTCCCTGTAGGTATTTGATACCTGATAAGATCTCGATAACATCTTCCATGAAACTTATCTTTTCTAGGTGAAACTGCCCCAGCTCTCTCAGGCTTTCTCCACTGCAAGGATTCCCCAGCTCCCTGATCATCTCTGTGGCATTCACCGGACTCTCTCCTCTGTGGCCATGTTTCCCTTGTACTGGGGAGCCCAGAACTGGACACAGCACTCCAGGTGTGGCCTCACCAGCACTAAAAAGAGGAGACAGATCACCTCCTTCGACCTGCTGTGACTACCCCCAATGCATCCTCCTAGTGCAGTATAGGGTTCCATTAACCTCCTTTGCCACAAGGGCACATTGTTGGCTGAGGACCCACCACATGCAGTTATATTCATAAAATATATTTTCTTCCTCTTCAACATACTGTTTAAACACATAGGGAGATTTTGCAACATCAAGACAGACATGAGCAAAGTCTTTAATATGTACAGACAGTGCCAATATGAACAGCAGCATTTAGATCTGGTTACTGCTTACTCAGTAAAAACAATTTCCTAGTGGAAACTATGGGATGCAGGATATAGCTAGGAAAAGAATAAATTAAAACTTGATATTTTATGAAGCTAACAGAGATTCAGAGATGGAAGAGCAAAGGGCTCTAAGCTAGACTTAAAGCTAGATCTTGAATACATGTTTTTGGAGTGAAACCAGTTTTTAGTTTAAAACCTGAGAGCAGTTCAGAGTTCTTGTATCTCTGTCATACTGCTTGAGTATGCAATGAATGCATACAATAAAACTATGCTGAATGGCACAGAATTGTTCTATGAGAACAACTGTATGTTTGGCTACTAGACATGAATATTATTGCTATGTAAACAAGAATACAGCAATATTAACATTAAAAAGTTAAAAGTCAAATACATGAATTACTGAAACAACGTTTGAGACACTGTACTGAAAGAACTTAAATAATTTCTGAAAGAAGTAAAATTCCTTGTTGCAAGGCCATGCTGGAAATACTCTAGGTTTATTTTTATTGTCATTTCCCAATAGAAAGGATACATTTGAAGGCTTCTGACTATGTCAGAAAAGTATATATACTAGGAAAGCTTTCTAGATATTATGAATAACATTTATAACTCTTCTGAGAATAAAAATAATATTCTCACATGTTACTTAGTTCCCTCACTCTGCTACTGGGAAAAGGCAAGGTTTCAGATGTATCTCTCAAGGCAATGTATTTTCTCTTTCTCATTTCAGTACACATATTTTGCTGAAAGCTTTTTAACCCTCCCATGAATTTCATGTCAGAGCCTTGGTCTGAACAACATTAACCTCACACTCTCTCATTCCTGTAAAGTCCATACAATGAAGACTTTCTACAGAAAGCCAATACTATATCTCACAGCAGTATAGCATCAACAGACAGGTCCAATCTAGTTTTTCCATTTTGTGTGCTGGGTTAGACAGATCAGAATGGCAAAATGAAGTGGCTTAAATTTGGCACTGAAATATTTTGATTTTCATTTGTTGCAGAACCGGTATATCCACTTTTAATGATCTAAAAAGCCCATGTCATGAATCAGGCACCTAAATACGAGCATTTGGTGTCTTTGTCTCAGTGTTTTTCATATGAACAATATTTGTCTATGTCTAATGGACCTTGATATTCAGCAATGATAGCTACTTTCCAAGCGAAAAGCATACCTAAAAAAAAAGGAAAAGAAAACTGAGACAGAGCCAGCAGACAACACTTTAAATCAAAACTCGCCTGTGCAATTCTCAGGTCCAGCCTGAAGCTATGTAATTTGAAATATGGAGTGCTTTCCAGGAGGATGAGATACTTTTACTGTAGCTAGTAAAGCAACTCTGGGTTGTCACAACAACTGTAAATAGACAGATAAAATAAATCAAACTGACAAAATGGACTGTGATAAAGTTCTGCAGAAGTACAAGTACCATTCTGACTATTTCATTTCATTCAAACTGAATTATGTTCAATAAATAGAATACAACATGATGATAAAAAAACCCTGGCTCGGTCTCCAGGCTACTTACAGCATAAGTGGATTAGATTTTATGCATAATGAACTAGTAAACAGCAGACCCATATAAAATGAGGTAAGAGAATTTGATTTCAAATGCTGAAACAGTATGAAGTTGACAATTGCACAGAGTTATTAGCCAAATGCTAGGCAGTCAGCCAGAAGGCTTCAACAAAAATTGCCTTAAGCAAGATCAGCAACCAAGGGGAGGAGCTAACGGGGAAAAAAATAAAGGGGGGAAAAATCCCTTAAAATCACTCATAGGATGATATTTGTCACCAGAAAGGCCAGAATGACAGATGATTAAGATCTTGTTGATGGAAAAAAGTGCAGAAAACAAGAACAGATTTGATGTAAGAGGAAGTCAGTGAAATAAGCTGTATATTAAAAAACAGAAATCTAGAAAACTCCTCCATTAACAGCAAAGGGACAGCCATTTTATTCTGTTAGTCTGTTGTAATTCCCTTTAGAGTTCACTTGGATAATGAGTGATTAACGTCTCTGTGCCTAAAACTAAAACTGTGTCCTAATTGGGTTTGGCTGAGCTAATTGCCTCTGATCAATAAAACTGACACATAATATCCTTGTCCTTCAAGAATCTCAGTCTGGGTATCATTTCACTTCCCTCAAACCATGCTTCTGACATCCAGGGGAACAGAAATTGGTCACATTAATATAAAATTGGAAGGAATACAGAAGAACTTAAACAGAGCAGTAAGCACTGGGGAAACATACATTTTATTTGACTAAAAGACCCTTGTGCTTCATGACACATCCCACCCACTTGCAGCAGCTTCCTACACATTTGCAGTCCCTTCTCAGCTTTTCTGTGCTTTCCTTACACCAGCACAGAGACTCCAGTAGAGCTTAGTGCAGACTGGGAATACAGCAATGGAAGGGAGGGTCCCTCCCAGAACACCTCCAAAACACACAGGTTCTGCTAAGGTTCTTTCACACCCCAGTGTCCCTGTAAGCATGCTCCTATAGCCACACCAGCATTTTCTGGCACTGCAGTGACACAGAAAACAGATGACTTTTTCCTCAAACCAACCAATTAATGTTTTATAGCCATGGGGAGCATCTAATCATAGGATACAATGCCTACTCTAGAAAAATTACTCACAAGTGCAATAAAAATAGCAGACACAATGTAACTACTTTATACTACTCCACATACCATTGTATGGCATACATTCATGCTTAATACATCTTTTTAATTTCCTTGACATCAGGGTCAAGGTTAATTACACTAGCTATGCAGTCTACACAAGTATGTTTTCAGTTGCTACCAAGTGCAGACCTTCAGATCATTTCCACAGAAGTGGCAGTGTGAGAGTCATTGGAAACAGCATAAACTAGTATTCTACTAGGAAGAAGGGACACGAGACCCTGGCCTCTGCTTTGGCTCATGAGGATTGTCAACATAGTCCTTAAAATACCGAGTGAAACAGTGTAACACAGATCTCCCCACCTAGCTTAACCGGGAGAAAGCAGCTTACGTAAAGAACTCTGTGACTATGTCAAATACCAGCTGGCCACTGTACAGTCGAGATTGGTGCCACTCAAACCAGTGGCAGTTCTTAAGGCGTCCTTCTGAGATGAGGTAAGCCATGAACTGTACTTAATACATCATCAGTAAAATTTTGCTCATCTGAGATACGTGCCCTTGCAGAGAAATAAATACTATCACATCTCTATTTTGCTTTTCTATGCACAGCCGTGCCCTCTAGTGGAACTGGCTGGTTCGCTTTGTGGTTTTTTTCCTTTTCTCAAAATCAGCACACTCTAAACTACATTCAGCAGCTGGAATTATGATCCTCATTTTCCTTCTGGAAGCTACTGTATTATTAAATTTGAAGAATTTAGTTGTAAAGGAGTTTCAAGATACTGAGAGAATCCAAATTATAAAGTTTTAAATAAACCTCATTTTACCTCATTTTTGAGGTAGTCTTCTATTAGCTGCTCTTTTGATAGAAGAAAATCTTGCTTTGTGGTCTTTTACACAATGTCAAAGTCAAGTCAACTAATCCAGGAAGAGACAAAAGGAACTGAAGAAAGCTGGGAGCATTGCTGACCTATTCCAGTAATTTCACAGCAAAAGCACATGAAAATGACAGAACATTTCAGTAACAGTAGAAATTACAGTTTCAGGCCCAACTTCCACTTGCAAGCTCACTGGTGGAGAAACACCTAGAGCTCACAATCTCATGCAGCAAAAATATTGAAGACTAGGAAAAAAGCGAAGGCAGAAAATAAGATGAGGTGAAAGATAACAGAAGCCCATATCCTGTTTTCTAAAGAGTTTTCGGGGTCTGCCAGCTTCAGTGGTGACAGCAACATTTTTATCAACATCTCCACGACTGCACACAGCTGTGACTGAAGATTAAGAAAATACAAAGTCATCCCACTGAATCAGGAGAGTTACAGCAGCCATGTTGAGATGGTCACTCCTAATCACATCAGAACACGTTTTGCCACCTCATTCAGTCAGGTATAACCATAGGCTGCCCTTGGAATGGTCAGTCCCAAAGGATGTGCTCTTGTCCTCTCCCCAAAAGCAATTAAGGTCCTGCAGAAGGAGGATCCTATTTCCTGTTTAGCTTCATAACTCTGCTTAGCCACTGATTCCTTCCACCCCCAGTTTTTCCCTGCAGTTCAGAAAGGTAGGAATTCATCATGTCTTCATTCACTAGAAACAATGTAAGGTGAGTGGGAGATGAGGACCAAGGAATTTCACCATTACTTGTATCTATTGCTACAATGTGCCTCCCCCACCACCGTCTATTTCATAGAAACAGTGAAACTGAAGCAAGATATGTTTTGATTATTATTTGAGAATTATAATTCACTTCCATGCTGTCAAAAAGCCCATTAAAAAGTTAACATCTAAGTCTTTGCACCTATATTAACCTGGAGATTAAGTCCCATACCTGTTCTTGTGTGAACTGAATTAAGAATATTTTTATTTGTTATGCAGAAATTATTCTTCCAGTTCTCTTTAGGATTGGTAATGATTACTGTCCATTTCTTCTGCTAGTTAGGGCGGGGGGGCGAGGTAGGGGGGAAGGTTTAAAATCCCAGCCACACAAATGAAAAAAAAAAACCTCTCTCACAACTTCCTTTATAGAGATAAAAAAATATTCTCTATTCATGTAACAGAAAAATTTTGTGCCAGCTGCAGAGACTATTACATAGCTAAACCCCCAAGAGTTAGTACAGGTGAGAGAAGAAATTAACTCTTGTTAGAAAGCTATGTAGGTTAATTTGGAAAATGAAGCTCTTAGACGCTGCTAGAAATGGTAATGAGTCGTCAGGATAAGTGTGACTATGACAGATAGTTCTTAGGATGTAATGCTTAAATTTAGTTGCTGCTGATACAATGTAACTCTGCTGAAGTTCTGGACATATAAAACTTTTTGATAGGTGTCAACCTTTCTTTTCAGCATGCAGTGGAATTCCTCCTCCAAGAAATGCTGAATCAGACCTTCGGATATACTATCGTCAAAATCTTTATCAATTACAATGGTAGTAGCAAATTTTTAGAATTAAAGTTTGTCTCAGGTGTTCCTAACAATATTTAAGCTTTATATCAGTACAGATCTAGCTAGCTAAACAAAATATGTATGAAATTGAAGAGCTATAATATCCACTAGTCAAGTTTTAATCATATTCTACAGATTATTAAAACCAAAAAGTCTTAAATTTGCACTCAGAATATAAAGATTGTTAACCATACTATCAGCAAGACTTAAGGAGAAGTGGACAAAAATTACTTCCACAAACCTAAGAGATTCTGACAGGACTGAGAGTTTTGTTCACTATTTCTAGTCAGTGTGAGAATGTCATAGTGGAGGTTATCAAGATAACTGCACTCAAAAGAAGAGATCAAGACATAAACCAGATAGATACCTAAACAAACTACATTTCACATCATATCAGCATAATGGGAAAGTATTTAAAATCATCTTTCACTGAAAAGCTTAACAGGCATGAGCCTGGTGCCTGCAGTATCGCTCTTACAGAGCAGTCTAGATTAATCTGAAGTAAATCTAAATGGGGGTCACTAAAGCCTAAGAAAAAGTGGAATTATGGAAAAGCATGACTAGGGACGACTTTGTGCTCCATAATCTACCACAGAAATGTAGCCTAATTTATGCCTCTAAGGGAGGCTGATCTAGAAAAGAAATCTTCATTTGACACAAGGGTTATACAGTCAAATATATTTTTGTGCTTTTTACTCTGAAGATTTATTGCTACTGACTTATATCACTGTTCTTCACAGGTGTGCAAAGCACAGAATGCCTATGCATTTTTTGTACAGACCAGTATATCCAGTTACAGTGAAATTGCAGAAGATATTACATGTGCTTGTATCAGAGAAGCAGAAAAATAAACTAGGAAGTCCTCGCTTAAATTCAGGTCAGAATTAATATCAAATGACCAGCCCTGAACTCCTTAATTACTACATGAGCAGAATAGGTCATTGATACTAGAAAGTTATTTAGCATTAATTTTATCTCTAGAAAACTTGACCCAAAGCCCCTGGCAGAATTTTAGGTGGCACTGTGATGAATTAACACCTGAAGGATCTGTTCTTGTCTCAGAGCTGATTGTTAAATTAATTTTTATTGTACATAGATATTAATAAATTAGTATAAATATGTAACTTGTGTTCAAAATGAAGCCATGTAATTCAGCTTTAGTGATGGAAATGCTATAGCTCTTCACTGCCTGGACAAACTGGGGAATGTCTAGATCAGACTAACACACATAAGAAGTTTGGAAAGTGACTAAAAGGCAAAAAAAACCCAAACCCAAAACAGGCCTATTCATTCTAGAAACAAAAAAGAAGATCAAACTAAAACTAAACATGTGAGCTGATAAGAAGCTTGCAGAATCTCCTTAATTTTAAATTCCTAACAACCAGTTAAACAAAAGTTTACACAGTGTATTTATAATTCATCACAGCCCTTGAGCAGGGCATGTACTTTTAGAAGTTTCTTCCAGTCTTGTACTTCTAGAATTAGTGACTATTAATATTATCTTAACACATTTCTTCTCCCAAATTCTACACAGACATGGGAAACAAAACTGTATGACAGTTTATGAATAGTTTTTCTAACTGCAAAAGAAGCAATGGAGTCTAAAAGTGCTTATTCACTGTGAATTAGCAGAGCCACCACTGACAAAAACTATTCACAAGAAAATTGAAAATATGTAACACTGAAGAAATTAATATGATTCCTCAAAAGAAAGCTGAAAATTAAAGGTTAAAACCCGTGCCTTGTATTCTGAACACTTTAATTCCTGTAGCATCATATATTACATAAGGGCAGATTGCACAGCTTTTCTCAGCATTTGTAATGCATGTCTGTGAGTACATCAGAAAACACTTGATTCAAGGCCTTCCCCTCCCTGTCTGAAGAATTAACTCTCCAGGCAGGTGGGAAGTCTCCGTTTTCAGATATTGTTAGGTCAAGCATGAGACAAATACCTTCTAAATGTCATACATTTCTTTACAGAGCTTTATATGCAGTCTGCCATGGAAGTTGTGTTTCTGACCTTAAGATAAGGCAAACTACATCAATTTCAATGTTTGGAATATCAACCCAACCATTTTTCTTTTAGCAGGCATTTCGCTTTTAATTTGTTTTCATGCCACAGAGCAATACTTTTTATTTCCATAAGCTAAATCAGAAACAATCTATAGGTCATATACTCTTCTAATAAGCACAAAGCTCTGTTGGGATTATAGTATCAATTTTCCAGTTGATTCAAAGTACCTCCAACACTCCTCTGCAGTATCAAATGACACATCCGGCAGTAGCCCTCTGCATACATTCTCCTTGTAACAAATTATTGCAGTGCTTTTCTCTTCATATTTTTGGAACTTTCAACCAAAATTTAATTGGTTGGAAAAGAAAATATTTTGGCTTTGAAATCTCAGCTTTTTCTAAAAGTTGCAGTCTCAATAAAATAGAAGTCTAAGACTTCACAGATCCACCTAAATCCTAGGTCCACGTCCCTCAAACATTAACTGAAAACACACAGGGTGTGAGACTGTTGTCCTGTTACTGTAATTGTAAATATGGCCATCCAGAAAGACTGGCCAACTGTTCTGAAAAGGTCTTGATTCCATTTAAACTGTCTAAAGATTTGTTAAATGACTCCTAACAGTTCTTATTCGAGCGGACAGTACCTAGAAATTGAATTTAAACTTTTCACTGCGTTATTTACTATTTGTAAGAACAGCCTCTTTTCCTTTAGGTCATTGTTTGTAAGAATCACTAGTATCTATAAAAATTCATCTGTCTCCACATATAGACAAACAATTCAATTACCCTCCTTGCAAGCACTTTGAAAGGTTATCATGCATCCATTGCTTCAAGAACCTGGTAACCCCAGGGACACCCAGTGGTTTTGCTTTCCATACTTTTAAGATTTTATCACAGACCCCGATTCCCTCAGTTCACAGGATACATCAGGTTGGAAGGGACCACCTGGTCCAACCTCCCTGCTCGAGCAGGGTCACCCCAGAGCACATGGCACAGGATTACATCCAGATGGATCATGAATATCTCCAAATAGGGAAACCACAACCTCTCTGGTCAACCTGTTCCAGTGCTCGGCCACCAGCACAGTCAAGTTCTTCCTCATATTCTGGTGGAACTTCTTTGGCATCAATTACACCTGTTGCCTCTTGTCCTATCGTTTGGCACCACCAAGAGCCTGGAAACATCCTCTTGGCATTATCCCTCCAGACACTTAGAGACATTTGTGTGATCCCCCCATCAGCTGCCTCTTCTCAGGGCTGAACAGGCCCAGCTCCCCCAGCCTTTCCTCGTAAAAGAGATGCTCCAGTCCCTTGATCAACTTTGTATCCCTAAGGAGCTCACTCCTACACTACCATCGCTGAAGTCAAAATAACACCGGTGAGGGTCCCAACCTCCCAAGAGTCTTTCCTGTGGTCTTTAAAATAACCTCTAAAAAGCTGCAACTTCAGTGATTCACACGCTGCTCAAGATCTATCCTTGACACCGCCCGGGCTTTAAGCGCAGTTCTACCCTCGCACAAGCGGGGACGCAGAACGAGAGCGGCTCGGGTCTCCCCACCAAAATCTCAACTCCCCAGGGAGCCGGGAGGAGCGGAAGGGACGGGGCGGGCTGAGGGGAGGCGGCACCGGAGGCGGGAGCTCAGCCGAGCCCCGCCCGCGCCCCGCCCTCCGGCGCTGGCCTTCGCAGCCGGGAAAGGCCGGGAAGATGCTGGAGACGCTGCGGGAGCGGCTGCTGAGTGTCCAGCAGGATCTCACCGCCGGGTGGGTATCGCCTAGGGCACCGCGGGGCTGGTGGGGGCAGTGGGAGAGGGGCCCGCGTCCCGCAGCCCGGCCGGGGCAGGGGGGAAAGCAGGTGACCGGGGGCCGGGGGAGGCGGGGACTGGCACAGGGAGGGAGGAAGAGGAGGAGATTGCGCAGACGGGAGCTGCTGCCGGGGCTGGTCTGTCACCCGAGGTGCCCTCCTGAGTGCGGGGATGGGCCGGGAGCGCGGCTCCAGGGTTCCGATCCTGCCGAGTTCCAGCCTGGGCTGGGCGGCCGATGGCGGGCTGGCCAGCCCTGCGCTGCCGCGGGCAGCTCTGGGGAGCAGGAGGAGGAGGAGGAGCTGCGGTGCCCGGGAAGCAGCTGCGGTCAGGGCAAGGAGAGAGAGGGAAGAGAGAGAGGGGGACGGACAGACCGCTGTTGTGAGAGAAGATGTGAATGGGGTCAATTAACGCGCTTGAATTTTTCATGAAGTTACCGACCTTCAAGGTTTCATGGATCAGCGCAGTCCCTTAAAGAGCATTTCTGGGCGCCGCTTGGCGTGTGGAGAAACTTGCTTTTCCTACTGTCACTTGGGGAAAAGAAGCGCGGGATAAGCGGGAGGAACAGCCCCACGTTTGCACTAAAAATTAAAAGGATATTCTTCCTGCGTTGCCTCAGAAGGTTTATTTGGGTAGGCCCCGTGTCGATGCTGTTTTTAGTACAAGCAGGTGGCCCGAGTGAGTGTCGCTGGAAGTCAGCGAGTGGCCGGGCGACAAGGTCATGCCTGTGCTGCAGAGCTGTTGGCTCATGATGAGCCACATGGGAGTATCCTGTTGTAATCAATTACTTTTAAAAACTGTGTGGTCTTTGACAATGTTAAGGCTGCCTTATAATACCCCTGTGGTGTATTTTTATATATAGTGAGGAATGTCTGTGTACCCCAGAAACTTAAAATAAGCACATGTTATCTGTCTCCTCTTACGAAACAGCAACTGAATATTAAACTGTCTTAAAAATACAGACAAAACCATTGCTTTATTTCTGTCTGACTTTATCTTTTGTTTCTCAGAGGAGTTGATACCTCAATACGGTGTAAGGCTCTTTTGAAAAGGGTATTTTTCACATGGTGAAAGAGAACAGAAGGGTCATAACATGCCAGATCTGATGGTCGTTTAACTCTGAGTTTCCGTGTTTGTGTTTTCCATATTTACTGCAGTGGAGTCGGTATATTTCCATGTATTTTACTTTCTTCCTGGTGTTGCAATGTTTTGTTCTGAGAACAGTCCCTGATTTCATAATGTCCATCTTTGTGTTTTGGCAGCTCGATTAATGTGCCCTTGTTCCAGTGTCCTGTCTTTAAGTGGTGTTTTCATCTGCAGGGTAATTTGTTCTTTTTTTTTGCCATCGGGGACCTGTATCTCAGAACCACAGTGGCAGAAGCTGTGGAAGGCATATTTTTTTATTTTTTTTGTCTTTTAGTGTCGCCATGTAGCCAGAGCACAAGTTGACCTGGTTTGCCCCCTCTTTCTTCCTAGACCATGCAACCTAATTTCTTGATTTTCTGGATTACTCTGGTCTGCACCCTACCAAAGTGGTAATAGAAGTAATTTTATGCTGTTGAGACTTTAACTTAAAATTATCTAATTCTCAAAACCCAAAGACAGTATTTCTAGTGTCAAATTGTGGCCAACTTGTTAACTATATATAAATGCTTGCAAAGTAGAACAAGTTGAGTTTCATTAAATTGTGAGGGGGAAAGTTTCCCAGGGCTTCTAAGAAAATAATATCACTTCCTAAGAAATATGGGAGCATGTATGTATTGCTGAAAAAGATTAAATCTGGGTTGTGTGGTTTAAAGAGAGCAGTTTAGAGTTATTAGAGTTATTAGACATTTCTGTGGCTTCCTTCCTTGCTCAGTTGTGTCTGCTGTCTAATTTTGTGTATCCTGTGAGCAAGGTGTCCAAATTTTGACCCGTTCACCTGTTAGCAAGCTTTTGCAGGAGGAGGAAAAACAACCAGATGGAGCCTGCTGTTTCAGGCTGGGCTGCGTACTGGGGAACATGTCAGTGGAAAAGGGAGAATTGCAGTTTCCTTCATTAGTGGGCTTCTTCCTCAGTGCTGTGGTGGTTGTTGCTGCTTGGCTGTTACAAACAGCTCTCTGAGAAGGAGTGGAGACCTGCCTTAGCATGTCTTTTCTCAAATTGTCAACCACCTGGTGTGCTGTAGAGCTTTGATGTTTCTTTGAGTTTCTGGAAAATAATGGTCAATTCTGGGGGAGTGATTTGACTGCCCCTCAAAGCGGCCTGAGTATCTGTCTGTGTATTAGGTTGTTTCTCAGTTGCTGGATCTGATCACTCAGGATTACAGATCTCTCTGTCATGTCTGGAGGATATCTTTGGCTCTCGTAGTTCATTTCTGTCTCGCTTAAATGTGTCATTTATTTCTTCCTGACTTTTACTGTCCTGGACTGTGACCACAAAGGACCTAGAAATTGAGGACAGCCGTTGCCTGGATGGTCAGGGAACAGCCAGCAGTTTTGGTTCTAACTGTACTGTGTCAACCTGACTAGCATATTCAGGTTGTCCAAAAAAGAGTGGAAAGAGTTGTGGGGGGAAGGTTGTTTGGTTGATTTGAAGGATATTGGTTTTTTTGCTTTTGAGGAGCAAGACACCAGTCAGTTTGAAATGGATTATATGTGAAATAAGCCTCAGATACACTCAGTAGCACTGTGGTGATGCTGCTGGAGGTTCTGAAAGCTGGCAGAAGAAAAGTTGTGCTTGTACTGGTTTTGTGTAGGCAGACTTATGGCAAGCGGGTACATGTGTATGTGTGACTGTCACGCTTTTCCTTGTTACCAGAGCCCTACTGTGAATGGTATTCCTCAGGGCTGGATTGGTTATTTCTATGCAGGTCTTTAATTCCTGTCTGCTAATGAAACTGTATCAAGAGATGGATGACTTCTAAACACAACTCCCATTAAAATTTTCATACTGAAATACCTGATACACTTCTACAAAAAAATCACAAGACTTAGTAGCGGTGTCAGTGAAGGTCTCCACAAAACTAAGTGAAATTCAATTTATTTGTGAAACAAGCTGAAACAAAATTCGCTGTAATAGACTGGAATTAACACATTTTGTGTTCAAACAATTCCTTCCCTGTTTTTGGTGTTGTAAATCTCTGATGGATTTATGTTTTGATTCGTAGGTTGAAGACGTTGGGTGACAAATCAAGAGATGCAAAGAAAAACAGGCAAAGGTACTTCTGAATGTCTTAATGTATAGCATTAATATAGGATATTCTTGTTAAGGAAAAATTTGAAGTGGCTCATATGTATGAGCCAATTGCAAGAACATTTGCATATAATTTTGCAAAATACTATTTTGACAACAGAGACTCTTAACCAAGCACATGCTTTGCTTAATACAGCCTTCATTGATAGGCCTAAATAATTTCTAATGGCTGTCAATCAGTTTATAAATTACTATTTAAATTAAATGAATATGCAGTGTTATCTACCTCATAGAAAATTCAGGTTGCAGTACACTGTAATGTAATTGTTTACAATCTCTGAATCTCATGTCCTAAAATTGTAACTCGGGGTTTTTTTTTTAGTGTAAAAGCAGAAATAGGAGCCTTTTTATCGTGGAAAATACGTGTGTAATGAAATACTTCAGTTTTCTGTTTCAAGAAGTTTGAGAATTGTGCTGGTTTGGGTATTTTTCTTTCATTGTTTTGGGGTGTTTTTTAGTCCTTTGCATTTTAGTTCTCATTCTTTCAGACTGTGTAAGCTACAGGGAAAGACTAACTTGAAGTCTGTAAATGACATCTGTGAGAGTTGCTTCTTATCATCAGCTCAGATATGCTTTAATGTAAAGCATGTTCTTATTAAAACATACTATGGAGACACAAATTAGTTTAAAAACAAGCCAAGTGCTAAAAATAAAGTATCTGAAATAAATTGTCCTAAGTTCTGAATCCTGATGTTTTGGATGTAAATTTTTTTTTAAACAGAGGACCAGTTGTATGGACAAGGCATGGAGGCTAAACTGAGTGAAGGTCTGAATAAAACTATTTTAGGCAACTGCCTTTTCTGTGTGTCTTCAGTCCATAATATTTTGATTCTTCTGGAGGACTGTTATAAATATCAATTGCTTTTTGAGAAAAGCGCTGAGTAAACCAATTGAAGCATCAGAAACAGGGGAATGCTGGGGTGGCTTCTGCTTTGCTGATAAAGTTCAGGGACAGACACAGCTTAGCTTGATTGTAGGGATGGCTGAGAGCATCTGGATGGGAGCCAAGGAGAGGCCAGTCAGGGTGGTGTTGCAATGGGAGTTTGTCACTGACCCTCTGGCCAGGGAGAGAATGATGTTTTCTCCAAACAGCTTGAGGAATCCTCTGTATCATTAAACCCTCATTCTTGTGGGGGCCTTTAGCTTCCAGTTCCTTAAAGGACAGCCCATCAGTATGCAATCAAGAGGTGCCCTGGGAGGGTGTCAAGATAACTTTTTGATGCCTCTTCATAACCTCTTTGGCATGCTGGAATGGCCTTAGGAAAGCCAGAGCTCACCTAGAATTGACATTTACAAGAGATGTCAAGGACAAGAAGAGCTGCTAGCCCTGCATTTGTAATAAAAGGCTGAAAAAAAACATGGGATTGGTGATAAGTGGGGTGAATTACAGCAAATATAAAGGTTGTTGAGTTTTTTAATGCCTTTGTGGCTTCAATGTGTTGTGCTTAGTGAAAGGGGTCATGAAGACTGATGAGTAGTGACTAAAGATAAATTGAAGATATTCAATCCATGAAAGTTCATAGGACCATATGTGCCAAGAGGTACCTCATGAAAATCAAGAGGTACAGATTCCATGTTTCCTTGGGAAGAAAGTACTTCAAACTGTTATTAATGGAAGTGTATGCATCAAATAGGAGATCACTCGAGCATTAAACTGGCAAAGATTCTTTAGCTTAATATTTATTTTTAGTGTAGAATATATTCAAGTGCAATATCTGTATTGAGAGACATGAACTTGTGTAGTAGTCCTTTTTTTCCAGAATATTTCTGCCCTTTTTAGATTAAAATTATGTTCATCCTGTATCTTTGTTAATGGTACTTAGAAATTATTTAATAAAACTTTTTTTAATGGACATGGTTGAAAAGAAGTAAGAATAGGCAATTGTAAAACAACAGGGGAAAAAAGCAATCCTAGCTTTGGAATGATCTTGTAAGATACACCATGTAATTAATTTTAAACCAGAATTGGCAAAATGGTTGTAAAAGTAAGAACAGGAGGAAACATTTCTATGCTCAGCATATCTGTCAAGTGCAGATGTGTGTGCCCACATTTTTTATAACAGCCTTCTATTCTTTAACCATTTTGTACATTTGCAATTTATTTTATAGAACTGTTCAGTGTTTGCCAGAATTTTCTGCTGGACTGGAATTACTAAGCAGGTATGACCTTCCTTTTCTTTATTAGCATTTACTTCCTATATTAGATTTTAAAAATCTAATTTCTTAAGAAAGAAATTAGAGAAGAAAATCAAAGTGTTGCTAATAGGGTTTTGGTTGTTCTGCAGTAGTAGTGTGGGAGTGGTTACCAAATGATAAATGTGTTTAAAGCTTGCCCAATCCTGAAGGGCTGTCCTGTTAGTGAAACTGAAGTTCTGGATGAAAAGCCACATTTGAAAGATGACTTTAGTCCATGTTGTAATGCAGAGGGGTGAAGGAGGCCAGCACTGAGCCCCAGTCTGTGGTTTCATAACTTAGACATGTTTGATATAATAGCCTTCTGTCTTTTTTTTTTAAATGGGAGAGGTGTATATGTATGATTACAATCTTGTTAATTTTTTCATTTTCTTAATTAAATTGAGTTCCGATGATGTTTAAGGCAGTGAGTTGTCCTGTAAGTATTGCTGAGTCCATTTAGCTTTTAATGTCAGTTAGCAGGTTAAAAAACATGAATCACATTTTCTTTTAAAGACATTATTTCTCACTGTATATTTGTCTTGGCAGAACAGTACATACTGGAAAGAATTGCACAGCTCTTTAAGCTGTAATTTCTGGTAGTACCTGTAAATGTAAGCACAGTGACATCCATTAATTCCTTTGTAAGGAGAGTGCATTAAGAATAGTTATTTTTCTTCTCTTCAGATATGAAGATGCTTGGGCTGCCCTTCATAAAGGAGCCAAAGATTGTGCCAAAGCTGGAGAGGTAAGAAAAAATAACAATGCCATGCATGAAATATTTTAAAATGTGTATAGAATTTTAAACTAAAAATTTTAGTGCTGGCCTACAGGGTTAACCTTGGCCCCCAGGTAAACACCCACACGGCCTTGTTCATTCTTACAGTAGTGTAAACCTCAATGTCATGAAAATGTGAAATAACAAATAATGTGATTCAATGTAAACAGTTGCAAAGATTATGTATGTTACTTCTGTAGCTCTTTAAAAGCAGTGGGGGATGGCTAGGAAAGTTCAAAATGTATTTGGTGTTGAGGCATCTTAATGGTTTGTATCAGGCCAGGGCTGTGTGATGCTGCTGCCCACTCTAGTGCATACGAAATAGCAAGATTGGCTTGCCCAGCCTAAAAGATTTAGGAAGTGTTTGTTCTTTCTTCTAATTTCATTCACTATTCCTGCCCTGGAAGCAAAGTGACAAGTTGTGTCGTTTATTTGTGGAATGAAGGGAAAGGAAACTCCCAGTGAGCGTTATCAATGCATCACTCAGCACCAGACTTCCAGTTTCAAGCCGTGTTTAAGGGGTAGACAGTGTAATCTGGGTGGCAATGATGCAGAGCAGGACTGAGCTGTGGGGTTCTCTGTCCAGGTTGGAACCTTCACTTTGGCTGGGTGCATCCTTCGTGGCTCTTCTCTTTATTTAGAGACTTCTCTGTGTCTTTTTATAATGGATAAATAACTCACTCTGTACTTATGGTAAGAAAGAAAGTCTCTTATGTTCTTTCTCTTGCCTGATGGTATAGCCCTGCTTTTCCCTGCATTCTAGTGAAAACCTTCAGGGATTGGAAATGGAATTCTCCATGCCAGTTTGGCATATTTTACTGCTCATAATGTTTCTTTTTTTTTTTTCCCTAGAAAATCTCTTAAATTACGTGGTCACAATTTTATTATAGTTTGCTTTAAAAATTGTAGTTTTGAAAACAATGTGAGGTTTCATATATATTAAACTAATATAACCTAATCTCATATGCTGTGGCTGCTTGGGAAAATGAGAATGAAAAACTTCCTAAAAGACTTACATTTTCCTTTAAATTCAGATATTTACTTTACACACAACTCAGTGTATATATTGCTTGCAGAGTTTTGTGTTTTACTTTTTTTGTAAAAGGGGAAAATAAAAACTATGTAAGCACAGAAGATTGACTGTACTGTGAAAGACCTAAAGGTTCACTTGTCCAGTAACCTATTTCTGCTTATTGTGTTGTCTTCTTTATGAATGTTGAATAAAGCGAAAATTTCAAGCTTTTATTGCAGCTTGAAGTCTTACCATGTTAAATGGTAGATGTTAACTCCAGTTCACAGTTCCATGTACAAAATTGTTCTTTTAGATGATTGTCATTTCAGCTGCATTCAGTTATTTTAGGGCTGAAATGTTTGTGGTGTTCGTCCCCATCTCATGGTGGCTTGTTTTGTTTTTTTTTGTTTGCTTTATTGTTTAACTCGTATAAATAGCATATCCCAGTCTCAGAAATAGGCCTGGCTTTATTTAAATAAGACTGTTTGGTCTTCTGAAGTGTCCCATTTCACAGTGGATTTTGAAATAAGTTTTCAAAACTTGTCTGGTGAAACAGGATTTTTTTTAACAGAGATAGGTAGCTGGAGGAATTTGCAAAATATAGTTGTTCTTTTAGAAGAATTGATCTAAAGTGGGTAGAATTGTAAATTTGAGAGCTTCTTTGCCCATTGTTCAGACTTTTTCAGTTTCTACATATAAAGACTAAAAATTTAGGAATTCAGAATGCAGATATAGCCACAGGCTGTAGTTGGGTGTACAAGAGGAAGACCGGGTAATGGAATTGAGAGCAGGGAAACAATAATTGAATCGTGTCAATTATATAAAAGGGAAACATTTGTTACCTAAGATCTCTTGATCCTAGGTGTTTTTCATCGAAAATTTAAGCAAAATTTTGAAGCAGTGTTTCCTTTTCTTATTATATAATAAAAGTTAGAAAGAATGAAACAACAAGAATTGAACTTGTAGAAACAAGTTGAACAATGAATTGAACAATGTAGAAATGTGTTCATAAACACTTGGCACTACTGCTGTTTATCACAAAAGCAGAAGAGCAGTAATGTTATAAAGGCAACTTTTAAAAAAAAGTCATTCCTTTTACTTTATTTTCTGGACTACTTTGCATGTGCAGAATATTCATTTTTATTGTTAAGATGAAATTAGTATGACTGGCAACATTACACTATTGATCTAAATACACCCAAAATCACAGCACTGCGATGTTATTGTGCACCAGTGCAAAACTGCTGCCAACAGTTCAGGTGCATCTTGTTTAAAAAAATACATAAAATACTTCCTGCATTGATTAGTATATTGGGAAATAACTTTTTGTCTTATTTTTGTTCAGTACATTTTGATATAAATATTCCATACTATAGAGGATTTTTTGGAGCATGTTGCATATTTACTTGAGGAGTACACAAGTGGCAGTGCTGTAGCGTTGCTGTGCTGACCTTACGTTTCCAAATGTATTAATTATAAAAATTAGATACTCATAAACAGGTACATAAACTTGCAATTAAAGACCTGTTTGTTGCAGCTGGTCGATAGTGAAGTTGTGATGCTTTCTGCACACTGGGAGAAGAAAAGGAGCAGTCTGGTGGAACTGCAGGATCAGCTTCAGCAAATACCAGGATTTTTAGCAGATCTGGAATGCCTCACAGCAAACCTAGGTAAGTTCTTACAGACATAACAAACATTCAAATCAGTACAGAGGATTAGACTGAAGTTCAGCTGTTGTAAATGTTTTGATTTACAACAAATTTAGTTTTGCTTTCTGTGGTAAAACTGTAGTTCTTAAACAAAATGATTTTTTATAAAGATCAACAGGTAGCAGTGGTTGTTCTCCCAGTGCATGAAAGCTACATGTAAAGTTAATGGAAACCTGTTTTCTGATATACGACTGTGATTTTGCTATTTTAACAAATTTTGTACTCAAAAAGAGCTACAGATTAACATAGGCTTCAGTTAGAAAAATTATGTGGTAAATTTAAATGAAGCACACTTTATTTCTAAAGTGTTTTCTGGATAAAAAAATCTGTGGTTGTTGACTTTAGGTAAATACTTTAATGCCTGCTAGCTGGTAAATTAAGGAAAACAGTGTGTGCTGATGGAAGATAATGCAGTGTAATGTCATCCGACCAAACTTTAAACATACTTCAAAATAATTAAAACTAAGAATTAAAGTTTCAAATAATGTTGTTATACTTGTGGTAATGTAAGAAAGACAGCCCAAACTGCTATAATTGGAGAAGAACAAGGGATTTTTTTTCAACTGTCTAATAAAAGATACTATTTCTACAAATATGGCATATTGTTATACATGAAAATTCTTAATCTAAAGGTAAGTACATTTTTTTAAATCTGAAAAAGATTTAGAGGAGATGGGGTTTTTTACAGCCTAACTTTCAAATTGATTAAATCTGTAGTTATGTTTGGCACTGCCTTTGTATGCACAGTGCATATATTCTCTTTTGGGTAAGAGAGATGTTAATTCTCAGCTGTAGCTGGTGCTGCTGCAACGGAGCTTGTCTTGAACTGTTTTTTTTGTGAAAAGCAATTTTTTTTTTTCACTTCAGAAAGGAAAAAACTTCTGAAACCTCTGTTGCAGTTAAGCAGAATTATTGCCTCGTGGAGAGATCTCTAGTGTCCATTCCTGTTCTTCAGGAGCACGGTGTTTTCTGTAATTCCCACTAGAGGCTGCTCAAATGCAAGTGCTAGGAATCGGTTGGTCTCTAGAATTCACTTTTCTTCATCCTCTTAATTTTCCTGTCCTTTGTTGTTGTCTTTTAATATTATTTCAAGAGCAAATACAGCATAGCAGGTGGGGGGGGTGGGGTTTAAGTGGCAAAAACAGTGGTTGACAGGTACCTTAGTAAATCATTTTCAGCTCTGCTGTATTTGAGAATTTTGCAGATTAATAAGGGAGCAATTATTCTGAAAAGCAAGTTAGCACAATACAGGTATTTGGATTTTAATGCATTCAGAGAAGTCCTTTTCTTAAGAGAAAGGGCCTACCAATCATAATTGTAATCATGATATTACACTTTGAATACATCTGGATTTTGTGAGAGAAAATTACGTATGTGGTAAACAATGAATGTTCCACATCACAATATGTAGAACTGAAAACATTTTTTCCCCTCAAACTTCTTTCTGCATTAATTGCTAACTGCCTTTTTTTTCTTTTTTTTCCCCCGTCCCTACCCCCTCCTCTCAGTGATCTGTATAAAGAAAAATAATTTAGGGAAATATTTGCTGATTATATGATTCATGTTCCTCTTTCCTACTGTTGTGGATCTTCCTTGTTAGGGACTGAAAAATGGTGTTAAGTGAAGCAAACATATGAATATGCATCCTAGGAAATTTGTTTATGAAGTCTTAACTTTTGCTTTTTAAGGAGAACCACAGGGATGGCTATTTATAATGGAGCAAGGGCTAAGGAAGTTGAAATTATGTATTGTCCAAGATAGGCTTCAAGTAGAATGGTCAAGCCAGAATGGAGGATTTGACTGATGCCTTCAGCTTACTGTTTCCTTCTTTTGAGCATCTGAAATACATCAACTCTGGCTGCTATATGTTTGTAAAAATGTGAATTATTCGTGCTCCTGCAATTTACCTTCCCAAGGAGAAGTCCTGGCAAAAAGATGAATAATATTCCTGTAATTCACACAGTTTCATCCCAGAGTGGCCAGCCAGTTAGGGTTTGGGAAAATTATTTTTCCACTGTGGAATCCTGAGAAGATACATGAAATTTAGCATTAATCACTGTCAGGGGGAGTGATCCTTTGATACAAGGTTCACATGGGTTAATTCAAATGAGGAGGGACCTCTGGAATTGTCTAGTCCCAATTTCTACTTAAAGCAATGTGAGATATGAGATAAGTTTTCTCAGGACATGTCATAGACAAGATCTGTTTGAAGTTGAGACTGAGCAATTATGTTTAAAGATGGGATTAAGAGATGTGTATGTAAAATAGGTAGATTTAATCATAAAATTTACATATATATGTAAAATAGGTAAATCTCTATATCTAGCTATCAGTAAAGAGTTTGTCTACAGAGACATAAATATATGTTCCTTTATATTACCATGACATCATGTGAAAGTTAAAATTCTCCTTATATGCTTTATTTTTGCTTCATTTGAATAAATGAAGATTCGACCTGGCTTTGGCCTGCACAGATTTATTCCTTTATTCTGCTCAAGAAGGAAAAGTATGAGTCCTGAATGCTTCTCTTCCTGAAGTACAGACCAGGAGCTTGTGACACCATGATGCTGGGACAAATGGAGTGGTTCAGCATCTTACTGCTAAGGGAACCTCAGATTTCCCTTTAATGTGGCTCTGCTGTCACTCTTTACTGTGGGATTTGGGCTGAGATTTGTTTATCTCTTGGAGCCATTTATATGTCTGTAATTATCATAATGTTAATTATTTACCTTTACAAAAATCCTATTTCTGTTCAGGTGAGTTGTCTGTCTGTTAGTGCAATTTGATATTCATACAAGTCTTTCTTACAGCCCAGCTAGAGGCAAACTTTGAGGAAATGGAGAATCATCTATTGTGTCTTGAGGAACTGTGTGAGCAGTGTGAATTGGAAAGATACAAATGTATGCAGACATTACAGCTGGAAAACTACAAGAAAACAAAAAGGTAAATAAAACGATTGATATAAATTAGCATACAATATGAGCCTTTTTTAATTAACTCCCCATATATAATATAATCCCTTTTATTTTCATCTTCTAAAGAAACAGTAATCTTTGACAGGATGTTGCACATTTGTAGTAGATTCATTGAATGTCTTAGTGACGAACAAAGACTTCATGTGTTTGGAAAATTATCATGACATTTTTGTTAAGATGAAGTCATGTTTGTTACTCTCTGCAAAGAATTGGAATAAGGGCTATTCTTAATAAGCACAGATAAACTGTTGTTTCTTTTAATCCCTTGCCCTGGTTTATGGATTCCTTCTTTTTTTTTTCTTTTTTTTTTTTTTTTTCTGAGTACCTGTTAGGTTAGGACTGAATTTTCCTCTGTCTTCCTTTCAGTTCTATCAGTATCCAATCTGATAAGTACCTTTCACTCTGTATGAAAGGTATGAATCTCCTGCTATTCTCTTACTCGTAAAAGCAGGGTGTTAATTCTTGTAATTAAAGCTCAATTTACAGCAGTATGTGTGAAAATTCAACTTTCAACTCATGAGCTTCAGGTTTACCTAGAAGATGAAGGAGCAAGAGAAAAATATTAACTGCTTAAACTGTTGACTTTCTTTTTTTTGTTACTGCCAGTTCCAAAAATAACCTAATATAAGGAGATAAGAGAAGCAGTATTACATTCATTATATAAGTTAGGAAATGAAGAGTTGAATCGAAGCAGTCTGTCAAAGACAGTGTCTGACAGCCTGTTTGGTGGGTAGATGTGGATGTTGACTGACATGGGGATAACCAGTTTACTTGGTCTGTCCAGGCAGGAGTCCTGCTATTAGCCAGGGGAAGCACCCTGGTACCCTCTTTACCTCCTTGATGATGGAAGCAAATTTGATACATGTGGTAAGATCAGAGCAAGTGGTTCCCTCACAGTTCTGGTGAGGATAAGATATTTAAGGGTGGGACTCTGCCGACAGCACTGGCCATGTTTTCCATAGCTTATCTGTGTTCACCCTCCTTGCCATTCTTGTAGCTCTTTCTATTTTTATGGTTTTTTAAAATTCCAGTCTCTTCCCAAAAGATCTGTTTACCCCTGACTACTTTTTCCCTACTGATTTTCAGTTATTATGTAGGGAATCTTAGGCTTCTATGGTGTTACAGATCCAGTTACTGAAGGAGTGCTGATGTTGCAGGTTCTACCTCCCAAAAGGTCTCCAATACCTTAAAGATCCTCCTTCAGTTTTCTGTGAAAATTTTTTTGTTTCTTACCTAACACCCCTTTAAACACCTGTGAAATCCAGTCATCCCTCATGGTGCTATCTGTGGCTTTTGTCAGTACCTTGCTGTGTTACTGTCACATCTGGCAATTTCTATGTCATGTCCCTTTAGTTTTTCCCCATCCTGTTCAGTTGTCTTAACCTCTGGCCAGGGCCTCAGCTATGGTCTGTAATTTTCCTGCAGCGTGGATTTCTCCTTCCAAGGTCAGGGCAATTCCATATTCTCTCTCCAGGAAGAGTCAACAGCAGTCAGTATGGCTGAATATTCACTTGTTCAGACCTACTTGAGTAATCTAAAAATTTAAGAGTAATAATTCCAAAATTCTATACACATGCTATTTAACCAAGTAACACAAGTTTAAAATATGTATAAAACAAGGGATTTGGTCCTGTATAATAATCTTCCTACAGTTTTCTGAATGGTTTTTGTTCTCAGTCATCCTTGCTCCCTTTCTTCTAGCCACTGCATTCAACATCAAAATAAAATGTTAAACCATTGCCTGCTCTGCTTAGCAGCATCTAATCAGTTTTATAAATAGAATGCTAAGCAAGCTACTTAGTGTAATTATAAGCTGATTACATTTGGTCAGACCTAGACAAAACAGGAGAAATGCAGGTAATTTCTGGTTGATCATTACCACTCTATTTATTTAGGTAAGAAATTAACTGCTGGCTCATTACAGAAAGGACATTGCCAGTGTAGGTGCTTGAAGAGTGAGCAGCTGGTTAACTTGATGTGAGTGTGATTTGTGGTGTATGTTTGGAACTCGTATCCTGTCTTCCTCTCTTTCGTGCTTGGAATTTTCACTGTGATGCCAGCTGAAAGAATCAAGGTGAGAGGGAGAGGTCAGGAGTCTATGCTCTCTCCTTAGCACAGAAATTATTTTCAGGAAGTAAGTGGTTTTGTGTTTGAAAAAAAATTGATGTGTTTTGACAATATAGAGATCAAAACTGAGATGAATATGAACTCTAGAAACTCGGGTTATTGTAAGCAGGTAACAAAAGGTAGTTTTGTTATAAAGTCACCGTAGAGCTTAGGTTAGAAGCTAATGTATTTCAAATATTTTGAAAAAATCCTGTATGAAAGACTTAGAAGAAGGTGCTTTAGGTCAGCATTAAACCTATGAAACTCTGCTTATGGTAACTATGGGAACTTATTTTAAGAAATAGGTCTCCCTGTTAAATAGCGCAACTTTATTTCAGTTCTAACAGATCAACTTTTTCCCTTTTGTCATTATCTTGAGTACTAATTTCAAAGTAGATTCATCAGTCCAGAACCTTTCCCAAGTTATTTAAAAGCCTGGTGTCTGTGAGGATTGGTTACTTTTTTTTTTTTTTTTTTTTAGTGAGCTTATCTCTGGAATTTTAGTATATTTTTTTTTTTGTTTAAAACCCTTGATCAGGGTACTAGTACTGTTGTATGAAGTCTGGATTCCACCCTTGTTTTCTCTGGTTAGTCTCTCTGCAATCGTTTGGATGTATGTTAGCATTAAACTATGTCATTTTGTTTCCTGTCTTCTTTCAATCAAGCACAATTCTTCTTCCCTTTTTATCATTCTCCTGCTGAAGATATTCTGATTGCAGAAAATTTTGTGTCTCTTTAGTCTCACGTGGCAATTCTTGCTTTCCCAAGTGCAGTGTCCTTTTAGGCAGCACTGTCAGGAACTCACTTTTCTGTCATCTTTTTATGTGCCCTGAATGGAAGCCTTGTGGTAAGATAAAATGTTTCTGACCTGAAGTTGTACTTCCTAAGAAGCTTTTGGTACCATTTGTATCCATTTCAGAGAGATCACCGCATTTTGAAAAATAGCAACTCCTGATCGTTTTGTCGATTAAAAGGAGCTGCCCAAATGCAGCATTTTGTAGGAATACATTGGGAATAGCAGGGTCCTTGTAACTGGAAATGAGTGAATAGATTTTATTGTATGTTATTTGACTTAAAACGTAATTGTCTGAATGATAATTTTAGGATGTCTTTTTTAAGAACCCTCTCTGTTTTTCAGTATTTGTCAGCTTTGAGAACAGACATAGAAGAAAAATAAATATGAAAATGTAAAATCCAAACTTCAGTGGTACTGTTGTTTTTCCTTTTCAATATTATTTAAACAAATGCTTTACTTGAAGAGAAAATAAGTTCTTAAAATTAGTATTTATTCCTAATTTTTGAATTTTAGGGGTTTATTTGTGGTCAAATAAAGTGTAACCCCATGCTTTCGTAATTAGTGCAGTAGGTGAGGAGTTGGACAGATTGTCATAGTGCAGTACCATGCCATGATGGTGCTTCAGTGCTTCTGGTGGAGGAGAGTGTTTGATTTACTTTCACATTCAGAAGGGCATAAAATTTATAGCAACTGCATTGCATAGATTAGAGATATGTGTGAGAATATGTCTTAGTTACTGTTACTTTTCTTCTGTAGACTATCCCTCTTTTTAATTGCTTTGGGAATAAAAGGAGCAGTAAGGGTTGTTGGATGTAGATACAGTAGCTTATCTTAGGTCTGAACAACATAAAGATTTGAAAAGTAAATACAAAAAAGCTTCTATATCTGTAGCTCTTGTTTAGATCCCATAACATTCCTCAAGTTAGGGGCTGGAACAGTGCTCTGTACTGTGCAGCATCCTCAGTGGTGATTCCCTCCCACCTGGCAGTGATAATTTAAATTTTACCTTCATAACCATTTCAAGTTTTACATGTAATTTATAAAATTTACTTTTATATGTAAAAAGTGTATATGCTCCTTTGTAACAAATGTTTTGAGAAAGTTTATTTTTCCTTCTAACGTTAAGAGTACTGTGAATTATTTCTGAGACCTCAGCGATGTGTTTCATAGCTTTCATCAGAGTTTTCATCATTGTAAATTTTCATGCCATACTCTTTTTCAACAGTCTCCTAGTGATATGGATTTAGAGCTGCTATACCTCTGTGTAACTGGGTACCTAACATTTTTGCAAGATTGAATGCAGAACTTTTTTCATCTTCAGGACAGTTTTCATGGCAGATGTACAGTGGATGACAGGCTTTGAGTTTTCATTAGGCATTGTATAAGTTTCTGTACGTACATTGCAAAGATTTTCTATCCTCTTTCGTGTGTTTGAATACAGCACAATCAGCAGCAAGTGTTTTCATGGTGATAAGTGGCTGGAATTAATTTTATGGCCATCAGTTGTTGCACTTCTTTGGGCAGACACATGGAATAAGAATTCCTATTGACCTTGAAGAGAGTTGCACAGACTTTGGAAGAGTTTCATGGATAATTTTCCTTCCTTTTTTTTTGTAGTTTGAAGGCTCTGAACTTTCTTCTGTTTGCAAGAACTCTTGCATTGCAGTATTCTGCATACACCACACACAAAGGAGTATGTTGTTTCATTTTTAGTGAATTTTACTCCCATCAGTGCTCCCAATATTTGGAAATAATGGACAAGACTGAACACACGGCAGATTTGAAGATTGCAGGGGTTTTGGCAGCTTTTTCTCTTATTTGTGAAGTGTGAATGTATGTATATTTTGTCACTTTTAAGTTGATTTAATTTTGCCCTTTCTCTGGTGGTCCTTGCTTGCTATAGAGAGACAACGACATTGTTACAAAGAGATTTGCTGCTTACCTTGTCCTTATAGTCTTGTTTTCTTTCAAATAGGCAAATAAAAGACGTTTTTCTTTGGCTTTTGTGACCTGTGGTTAAAGACTGAATGTTTGTGTTGAATCCTCTGTATCCTACAGCACCTTTTAATAACGTTATCTAGAAAATGTTAAAACATTATGTCAATCCTGCATAATTTATCTCTACCTTTATGTGGTGCTTGTTAGTGGGCATAATCTGCAAATCCTGTCAAGCTGTTAATACCAGGCATCTTTGTCCAGACTTACTGTACCAATAATAGGAACAGATGGTTTAGGAGTGCCTTAATCATCATTTTGTGCCCTCCCTCTCTTCAAAAATGCATTATTTATATGTATAATTAATTCATTGTGACTAGTGGCAGAATAACAGGGCTTAGGTGCTTGTCATTACCACACTGAAATTCATTCTCTGTGTTGTGCTTCCTGATAAATTCTGTGTTTCTTTGCTATGGATTATTTCCTGAGATCTTTAATAACTCCTTTCCACTTACACTGAAAAACAATTCATTTAAAAGTAGTTTAAAAAATATATTAAATGCATTCATTGACAGTGCTTGTGTGAGGGAGATTTAATATTCCTACGTCAAAGGGACATGTTGAGGATGCCTGAAGAGATACAAGTTGTAATTTCTCTCTGGCACAGTTGCATTCGTGCTGCATGGAACCACATTCAGCATTTTAGGTGAAGATTGCACATGGAGTCACAAGCTCTTTTTAATTATTGTTTCTGTGCATTAGGGTTGTACCAGAAGTTGCTTACTGAATAAAGCTTGGCCAGTTTTTGAATACTGTCAGTTTTCTTCTCTTTAATGCTTATGAAGAAACTGATGGCCAGTTTAAAAGAAGGTCTGCAGTTTCTTGTGTAGCTGTTTACCAAAACCAGGTTTACAGTAACTCTTTTTCTTTCTAGAAAAAAATGGTGGATTTGATGGTGGAGGTGGCCTTTGATGGTGGGCTGTTTGCACCTTCTCCTAAACTTCACCTTCTCTTACATTCTTTCCAGTTTCTCAAACTGTAGCTTCTCTTAATTTTCTATTCTCAAATTTTCGCTTTAAACTTTGGTTCCTAAAATTTTAAAAACAAACTGTATTGGTACATGTATGTTTTAGTGATCCAATGACATTGCATACTACGATAAAAGTTTTTAAAAAATGTAAAAACTGTTGGGTTTTTTGGATAACGACAGGATGAAAGCAAAAGCGTTAAAAACTGTCCTGTGCAAAATTCTACATCTGAAGGCATGAGCTTTTAGAGGGAGCTAAGCATTTTTTCCACATTTCAGATTCCAGTTTGGAATGGTTCTATTGGTAAGTGGCCTGTGTCAGTCTCTTAGCAGAGGACAAAACTTGCCTTTAATGATTTCACTTCTGCCACTGTCTGATGATTTTAAGGCCATATCCTTTATTTTTTACTGTTCTTTTGAATGATTGTGCCTGAAAGTTGGTTTCCCGTGTTCTTAAGATTTGTTGGGGTTTTTTTGAAACATTGAAACAGAAATGCTTTCACTGTACCCTGAAACTGCTGAGTATATTAGGGTAGTACTTGTTTTCAGTTGTATTTATTAACTTGATTACCAGTTAGTGTTTGTAACTTCTGTTGCAAAAATTTGCTGGGATCAGTTCCATCTTCTGGATTGATGTTAATGTAGAAGTTTTGCTGGAAAACAAACTTCAGCTGCTTTTGTATCTGCATGAGTATGGAAGCAAAAAAAATCTCGTTTGCAATATAATTGAAATGCCTTAGTTCTCTGCTCTTTTAGTGGATAAAAATGTCACTTTTGATGATGAAGAATCCTGACCTGTCTTCAGTGTTTTGTCAGATGAATGGAAACCCTTGCCTGCAGTTCAATTCCAACAGTAGTTTAGAAATAGTGTTGATTTTTACTAATTTTTCAGTATTTAAAGGCTTTTCATTGCTTCAGTCTCAAGTGTATTTCAAAGTAGTAATTGGGCCTGAGTATCTCTCCTAAGCATCTAAGAGGTGCTCAACCAATCTCAGGGATGTGGAAGACAGTTTTGTGTCAGGATTTATAAAAGTGCTAATCCTAAGTACAAAAAAAAAGAAAAAAAAAAAAAAGAAAAAAGTACTTGAATTACTTCTGTGCAGCATACAAAAGACATAGGTTTTGAATTCTCAGTTTTTTTGGCCTTTACTTCTGTTGACATCTAGAAGGAAAGTCCCAGAGGAGAGATTACGTGGTTTTTTAGCTCACTTGAGTCAGGCTATGGAAGGATTTTTTTTTTTATATATATATAGTTTTGAAAAGTTTACTGTACCAGACGTAGCAAAGGAAATGCAGCATTTCTCAATTTCTGGGTTGGATCATGTTGGGTGCCAAAAATATTTTTCGATTAATTTGCTGATAAACATCTATGCTTTTCCAAATGTATTTTTTGTAAATAGTATTTACAATTCAACATTCGTTAACACATATAATTGTAAAATCTTTCGAATTTAATCCTAAATTTTTAGCATTCATATGCTGTCTTGATATTGTTTTTTGTTTATATATGTCTAGTAGTTGGAATTTACTGACAGTTACTTTTAGAGCTTGTGTTTATAAAATTGTTCCTGACATTAATTTAGGACTTTGGTGTTTTCTTCTCTGCCTATTCTCTTCTTGAAGATAAAATACAAAACCATCAGTTCTGACTGGTGGTATCTTTATAAGGAATGTGGTGTTTCTTTAGTCTCCTAGATATTTAACTGGATTCCTTGGTGTTTAGTAACACTTAGGAAATTGATCTTAGTGTTACAGCCCTTTGCAAGATACAGTAGAACCTGTGATTTTTTTTTTCTTACTGTTGCTGAACAAATTAAATTCTCTTTGATCTCAGTCGTTTAAAGCAGGGTAGTTATGTTTTCTGGTCCTCCCTTATTCTGATTTCTAGATTTGTTTTTGTTTGTCAGTGATACCAGCACAGTCTTCCTAGTGTCCATCTCATCTGCTCAGTGTCTAGAGCAGGGCTAATCCAACAATGCAGTGAAAAGCTTGAGGGAAATGGGAAGGTCCTTGAGGATTTGTGTCTGCCTTCTAAGTAGATTGTAACTAACTGGTAATGTCAGTTACCCTGTGGGACAAGTTGTATGTTGTAGATGGTTTGTTTCACCTGTTGTTCTCCACAATTATATTTTCTCACCACAAACCCTGAATCTCAACCTCTCTGTAAATGAAGAAGTTGAGACCACTGACAGCATCATCATTAGAACATTCCATGTATCTTGAAACCTGGTAACTGCATTTGGCATTTATAGAATTTCACAGAGTAATTAAGTGCCCCCTCGTCTATTTTATGAAAACAAGTAACTGGAAAGGATGGGATGAACATTATTGCCTGTGTGTCTGGCCAGATGGTTTTCATGGACATAACTTAAGTGTCAGTGGAGCCTGTACAGCCTCTTGCCTCTCAGGACAGAATCTGGGATTTGTAAATTGTTCTGCATACAGAATGAGATTAGTTTTGAAGTGTCTCCATGCCTTTAATTCTGATTATGTTAGACTTTAGCCTGTTATTTTAGGCTTTTTTTTCTTGCTCAGAGGTGCTGAACTTCGAAAAGAGTTATTTATATTATAATGTGCCTCCTAATTTAGTCCTTTCTTCTGAAAGTTTACTGTTAACTATGAAAAAGTTAAATATATTCTTATATGAGTAACTAGTTGGGTTTGTTGTCAGTAACCTAAAATTTAGTAGCCAAAGAGCATATAGTCAGATGCCAAGTAGTTATGTTGATCAGTGGTCAGACTCAGCATGGGAGCTCCTTCAATCCTGGACAGATGCTGAGCAGCCCACACTGGGCTTCAAGAGCCTTCATGAGTGGTGAGGCCAGAGACAAGGCAGGCATGTATTCTCCTTCTAATCACAGTGGAAAGGGTTATCTCATCCATCTGTGAAGTGCATGAATGTTCTTTTGGATGAAATCTCTTTAAAATCCAGGAGCATTTCCCTATGGTGCACTTTCAGTTGCCTTTTGTTTCCTCTTGCTTGTCTTTTAGCCTTTCTTTGAAGGCCACTTTTCTAAAACTGCTTTCAATTTAATCTTTTTCATTTTAATTGCTCTCACAATTTGCTGTTTCTTTACATTGTGTTCCGAATATGAAGTTCAGTTCTTAATGTGTGGTCAGTGTATTCTGCAGATGACCTTTTGTCTCTAGACTCTTAGAGAGACATAGGAGGAATCTTCTTTCTGGCAGCTTATCAGTAAATACAAAAACATTTATTTCCTTGTAAAGGGGAGAACTGTAATACTCTATTATACGTTTTTCTCTGTATGCCAGTTCTTAATTACCCAACTAGAAAATGTACTGATATGCTCTTAAGCCATCTGTTTCTTCAATGTCATCACAAGTCAGTTTCCTTTCCACTTCTCAGTTTAGTGTCATGTTCATACCAAAGCTGATGATAAGTGAGATTAAGGAGTAAAATTTTCAACCTTCCAAGTTTTTATTTGGATAATTTAACTTAATAAATAAAAAAAACTTTCATGGTGCTGATGCTGAACATGGTTTCAATAAGCATGGCTTCAATAGTATCTGTTTGTAATAGAAGTTTTATTGAAAGTCTTGTGAGTAACCACAAGATATTATTAATTCATGCTGTGTAAAATATATAATCTTCATTCTTTGAGTCTGAATTGGTATAAGGATACCAGGAAGTACAGATCCTTACATTTCAAATATGTATTTTTACTGTATGCTAATCATAGATACTTTTAATTTTTCAGAGGAAAAAGGTTTTTGTCAAATACTCATTTCCAGCTTTCTTAATGAATAGTAATTATGTGTATGAATATAGGGACAACATCTTAAGGGTTGTGCATCTCAACCCTAAAAATATTGATGATTTTGAAAAGGAAAATTTTAGGGATTTAGTCAAAATGAGTGATTGCCACTTGGTTACTGTATTACCATCTTGTTTACTAATCTCTTTCGACACAATAGTAGTAATTGTTCCATCTTTCCTTTTGTAGATAAGTGTCATGAAATCTCCTGATTTTAGGTACAAATAGTGTAGTTTTTCCCCTCTTACTTTCACAAGATGTTTCCTCTAGTATGGTTTTGTTTCAGTCCATGGAAAACAAGCATTTCCTGTGATTGTTGTTTCCTCAACTGCTGTGCCATTATTAAAAAATAAGGAGGGCAACTTGTGAGACTGTTTAAGAATTTTGTAACTCTATTTAGAGTATACACGGTAGGAAAAGTTTTTTGGGGAGTGAACCTTCAAATCACAGATATTGTAAAGTAGCTTTTTCTCTCTGGTATAAAAGGGAGAAACTGTCTTGGGAAAGGGATGGAGGAGAAGCAGGAAAGGAAATAGGTACTCACAGGAAGTTGCAACTAATAGAATTCTTTTCTGTGAATCACACTTTAGCTTATTTCCTGGTAAAGCACACATTTTTCAAAAACCTGTATTTAACATTTGGTGACAAAAGCGGGATATTCTCTGAAAATGTGGAGGTAAATGTATTTTCTTTCTTTTAGAATACTTTGTCCTGCTTAGGGAATAAATTGTTTCACCTTTAAGTGAGTTTCGTCTGTTTTTGATGCAAGAATAAATGCTGACTTGCATCATCAGTAGAAGGGGTAGAGGGAGATATTATGGTATAGCATGTGTGTTGTGAAGCAGTGTCTCTGGTAGGTGACTGAAGAGTGCTTTTGTCTGTGGATAGAGAATGGAATTATTTATCTGGACAACTGTGAATTCAGTCTTTAATTTATTTTTCTGACAGTCACTTTTGCTTCAAAATTCAGAATTTAACTCTGCATTCTATGAGGCACAGACTGAAAAAATGTTTGATGTAAATGAGTGTTCTGTAAGACCAGCATTCTGCCTTCTCTCAGTGATTACATTGATTCTTCTTTAGCCTTTAAATTTATGATGAATCACTACCTCGTAGTAATGACAATTGTAGCGTTTTGCAAGTTCTTTAAAACAGAGAAAATATTTCTCTTCATTTTGTAGCTTTTGCATTCACAATTGCATAACTACTAAAAGCAGAAAATGGCCTGTATGAAGGCCAAAAAGATATTATATTTGACTTAATTTCTTAGCTTTCTGGTACATGAGTACTATGAGTTATCTGTCATATTCTATATTTGAAAATTTTCTCCTCTGAAGAAAGACAGGCAAAGAGACATACAGTGGCATTCTGTTTTAACTGAGTGAGTGATGTTGTCAAATTTTTCTCCTTCAGTGTTGCCAAAATGTTTTTGAATAGCATTGATGAAAATGGGACACAAATTGTTATTCACTATGCTGTAGATTGGTAAATCTCTACTAAGCAAAGGATGCTTTAGTAACTAAAGCCTTAAGAAGTCTTGGTTATTTTTGGAGCAGTGTATCTGGAAATTATATAGGTAAATATAAATGTGCAATATTTGAGTAACTGTAAATGTTTATAAAGAGGTGGTGACCTAATTTATAAACAGGTTGATTTTGTTTGCTTTAGGTAAACACATAGTAATATTACCCTTATATATGGTGACAGTCAAATTCTTTGATTTTTGTCTTTTATTGAGTCTTAGAGCATGTAAAATCCTGCAGTTCTACATGTGGTATTTCTAATTAATTTTTTAATTCTGTTCTTCTCCAACAGGAAGGAACTGGAGACATTCAAAGGTAAATTCTATTTTTATTTTCTACTTAAATGTTTGTAAGACTTACAGTCATTTGTGTGTTAACTGGAACTAGGAAGGGGCTTATGCCCTTCTACATTTGACAGTGTTCATTTTTTGTTGACCCAGCAGGCTGTGTATTTTTCATTTTACCTGTTCTTGCTACTGTTTTCTTTGGGAGAGTCCTAAGTGTTGGGAGAGCACAGATACTTTGTTGTCTTATTTAGGTTTGAGAGAGTCCCTTATCTGATTCAAGCCTTTCCCTTGGTGTTCAATATTTGTAGTTAAGGGCTTTGTCTTCAACTAGTTGATGTCTTTTCTAGCACGGATGTATTTTTGGCACATGTTGCAGGCTGTTATATGTTAGATTTTTGTCTGGCTGTTTCCAGGGAATTTTCACAGTATTATGCAAATTTAATTTTTGTAGCTTAACTTATTGGAGATACTCGATGATATATACAAATATTTGTCCAACATATGATGTAATGTCTGGAAACTCTGCCATGTACTATTGCTTTGTTTCTGGTACATAGATGGAACAGAGTCCCATTTTCAGTAAATCCTGAACTGGGGCTTATTCTACCTACTGATGTTACTGTTTGATCAGCTTGAGAATTGCTATTATCTCTTCCTTTGGATAGGATGGGACTGTGGGTTTATGACTAGTATTTATGAGAATAAAGTCAGTTGCATTGACTTATGTCAATCAGTTGTCTCTTGAAATTGAAAGGAGGCATGGAAATTTCTATCAGCTGCATTCCTTTGCTTTTTCAGTTCAGTACTATCTCTGTGATGCTACAAAAGGAAAATAACAGTTACAGTAACAGATAAGCAACACAGATTATGTAAAATGACACTTTTTCTGTAACTTACCAAACCAATCCTTTTGCTGATCGATTTGACAGCTTTCAACATAGAACAATTCAATACAAAATGGAAGATAATGCCAGGCTCCTTCTGATCCAGAGCAAGGCAGCTGCTTTGTAGTACCTAGTGCTTGTGAGAGCAGTGAATCCTGGATTTTTGTTTGTATTGATCAGGCGTTTTAAGTGAGTTTCTGGAAGCCAGGAGAGTGGTTTACAAAGTAGTTTCTCTCTAGGCCCCTTGTTATTTTAATAGAGACTTTAATGTTATTTGACAGTAAGTATTTTACAAAGACAATTATTTTGATGGAAGAGGAAGTGCTAGCTGTGTGCTGACCTTGAAATTTATACCAAACTAAGCAGTTGGTTCTGTAATGGGTACAGAGGCATACGGATTTCCAGTACTGGTTATGAAGGACTTGGCTTGGTAGCCAAGAGAGGGCTAGATAAGCATAGAGTGATGAATTGGGGAAAATGGATATTAAACACCTGTCAGCCTAATTTGTGTGGGGTTTTGTACCTGACAGAAGAGAAGGGGAGTAATAGCTAAGAAAATTTCAAGAATGGTCTTGTCAAGCAAGTCTAATACCCTTCTAGAAGATGACAACAAGGAAGTTTAAAATAAACAATAGATTCAGTGTTTTGATTCTGGCTACAACTTTCACTGTTTTGCTAACATTTCCCAGGAAATTGTGATTAAACTACTAAAAATCCAGGTGCAGAGTTGATTGAAAATCCATGCTTGGAGGAAATGTTCTTGGGTTTCTGACTTACTATGTTCTCAGATCTTAGAATTTTTTTTGTCAACCCAGATTGTGAAGTAGAGGTATTCATTATATTGGCTTTAGTCAGTCTTTTTCTGGCCTTTTGGACCTCACATTAGTATCTCGCATATCTTTCATCAGCTGGAAAAAGGGAGAGTAGGAGATTGCTAGTTGTGAAGGATTCATTACGTAATGGCAGATGTTTCAGTTTTAGGGCAGCTTTGCCCAATCTAACTTGGGGCTGTTACTTGAGTTTTCTGTTCTGAACTGCTTCCAGGGCTCAGTAGATTTTGGCAAAAATGGTCTGTCACTTGGTTGGCTTTAGTTCCGGCTGATGAAGCACACCGAGGTAACTCGGATGGTGTCCATAGGAATCCTGTCTCAGGAAAAGGAAAAGGCAGCAGCAAGGGCAAACAGTGTATCTTAAGTTAACAGCTAACACTGTCATCTAAAAAGCAAAAGAAGCCAGGGAAAGTTGGTTCCAACTGAAACATGTTAAGTAGTTGAGTAGATGGTTCTTCACATATTAATATTGCAAATACAGACTACATCCTAACTAATTTATCTTTGCATAACTTTCCAGAGTAAAATGTCTTCCTCAACATTCTGTTCATGAAATGCCCAGTTCAGGGGCTAGGAAAAAAGAACGGTTTAAAATACCTTCCTATACACTTGCATCTTTTAATGCATTTACACTTGAAATCATTGTGCCTTAAAATCTGTTCCAATGGAAAAACGCGAAATGCCATTTTTTATTATAGTAACTTGTTATTTGTGAATTTGAATACCATATGCTAAAAAGGAGTAGCTTCCAAGATATAAGGATCGTAAATGTCTTGAATAAAAATATCTTTCATAAAGATACAAGATCATGCTATCTGAATATGCAGGAATTAAAGTACCACAGAAACTTCCTTCAATATGTTTGCTAGAAGCGTTAAAAGAGAGTTGTATGCACTTCTTTCAGTGTCCAGATGCAACTCGCATGTTCACCAGTGATGAGTGCCTTGCTCAGGATAGAAAGTTTTACTGGAATTAAGAAGCTGAATGGTCTAGTCTGAAATTCAAAATAGCACAGCTCTAGAAACTTGAATTCTATGATGCATCACATCAATTGCACAATGAATACAGAAAAAAATGCAAATTTTATGTTGGCACTGACCCTGAGAATGCAGGTGTGACTCAGAAGGCTGGTAGATAGTTTCACAGACCTCTCAGATCAGTTTTAAAACTTTACTTCCTTGGAGTTTCGTGGATGTGTAAATAAAAATAGGTACACAGGTGTAGTCTGTAAATGTGTGAAATCTTCAAATGTCTGTAACCTTAAAAAGTTTTAAGTGCCCTTGTATATACCTAGTATTTATTGATTTTAATATTGAAGTATAATCTATACAACCAAGAAATCAAATTGTTTCTGGTTTCATTTATAACTTCCCACTGTGTGTGTTAAGGTACAAAGTTGTAATTCATTGATCTTTTAAGTATATTCTTTGAAGATACCAGGTGTCTTCCAGAAGGGGCCCTAACAAGAAATGTATATATGCCAGTTTGCAGCATTGAAAAGGGTTGAGAATCTACTAACTCTCTTGCTCATTGATAAGGAGAATGAACTAAGAATGTAATACTACTTTAAGAAATTATGAATTATTTTTGTATTTTTCAATGTTTTAGAATTTATTTCTGCCATTTTCATGTTGGTGTTGCAGATTGTATTCTATTTCATGTGAGGAATAAATTTTACTATTCTTCCTTTTGCTTTAAGACTTATTTTTACAGGGCCAGACATTCTCCTTTTTTGTTTGCTGCACCCACAGTGTGCAGGGGCAGGACAAAGCTTTCCAGTCTCTCTTCTTTCAACCACAAGGGTTTTCTATTACAGAGTAATTGAAATTGATTATTATTTAATAATCTGTGATGCTGAGAAAGTGAAGGTTAGGCGCTTTCTTGCTTTTTTGTGTTAAACACCTCTCTCTGAAGTAGGCAGGGAATGAGTGTGTGATGTCTTTGTCGACGCTGCTGCAGCACTGGCATTTTTGTACCTGGAGTGTGAGGACAGAACATCTCAAAGGTTGTCCAGTTCCTTAGCTTTTTTTAGTACTTTATCTTTCAGAGGTCTTTTCTATAAGAGATGGTGGATTTATGAATGGGAACATTGGTATGCCATATGGAGTAGCCTGAAAGTTTCTTCTTAGTATGCACCAATTTCAGTCTTGGGAGAACTGCTTGTAGGAACTGGCTTATGCTCTGTGCTGTCCTGTCTTGGCTGAGACTCATAAAGATGCTAAAAAAAAGTGGTCTGTTCTGAATCTTGGCAATTTCTTGCAATAGTAGCATTTATTTTAGTTTATATTTGTGTGTGGTTTTGATTTTAGTATTTGATGGGTTGTGCTCTTACATCATTTAGAAAGGTATCATTTTCATTTTACAGCTGAGAAACTGGAAATTAGATAGCACATATATGGTTATTTGCTCCTGACACTTGAAACCTAGTGCATTTAGGACTGCACTGAGATTTAAAATCATTCCATCATCCTTCTAGGCACATGGTACAATTTTTTAATTTATTTTTTTTCTTTTTTGAGTTAACATTCCTCTAGTTCCAGAGCAACCAGGATTGTGTAGTAAATAGTTACAGAATACTGTTAATCTCATTAGAGGATGGAAGAGTAGAGCAGATAATGGGGTAGGTAATCAGCAATGAGAGTAGGAAAAAAAAGTTTCAGAAGTAGTAGAATTGCATAATGATAATATGCTGTGTAGTTTATTTCTAATTTATCCAAATAGGAACTATTACATAATAGATTTTTAAATTGTTTGTAAAAGTCCCTTTTAATAAAAAGTTCAGGAGGCAGTGTTTTGAGTTCATTTCTGGAAAGAAAAATAAAGCACTAGAGGCTGTTTAGAGATCAGCAACACAGCGCTTTTGGACAATGAAAGGTGGCAGCAACTTTGCAAGGGCAAATATGCACGTGGCTTCGGCTACTGAGTCATGCATATTTCCAAGCTTTAACAGGATTAGTTTCATTCAAGCTCAGGGAAACAGGTCATATGACCAGTTTCAGCACTTCTATTTACAATACAACAAAATATGTTTTCAGCCTTTTGAATCAGAGGTCTCTCCCAAACAAGGCCTGATAAGTTTTAAGAGCTTTATCAAAATATTCCTTGAGAAACTGACCCGTGAAGTAAAGAGCTGTTTTTTCTTGCTTTTGCCTTCAAGGTGAAGTCATTGTGTCACATGTGATATGTAGATTTGTTGTCATCCCTATTCATGCATCTAAGATGCTGCTGTTAAAATTGCAGTTTTCCAGTCCTTTTATCAGGAGCTTAAATATATTTATATCCAAACTTTAATTTCCTGACTTTCACTGTACCCTCTTCTAAGAGCGCACAATATTTGGAAGTCTGACTCCATGTCTTTGTTCTCCATTATTTGAAATCTATTTACTCTAACAAATAGTATGTTAAACGGATTATTTTTTAAACCAGTCTAGGGATCCTCTTTATTCTGCTGAGTTCTGATGGCTGTCAAAATACAACTCCTTTTTCCTATTCTTCATATTGCCTTCCAGATGTGTGAGTAATATGCAGTGGAGGTCTTTACAGCTTGTGGTTGACAAATCTCATACATTCAATGATGTAGCTGCTCTTGAAGTTGAGCTGTCATTTTGAGCACATAATCCTGTATGTTTCTTCTGAGCAAGAGTAAGATGACGTTGTGGTTGAAATTAATTCCAGCCACATGGAGTGTGACTGCTTTAACACTTCTGTGGTCCAAGACTTCCATATTTAAATCTTGTAGCACAGACAACTCTTGCTTTGTCATACCAGAAAACAGTTGGGAAAGAATTGCTTAATTATTTTGTAATAAAGCTAAAATGGAATTAAAATTCCAGGTTATAGTCAGATATCAGAGGTTTTCCTCATTATTTTGCTATGAGCTGAAAATATCCTGATGGATTTCTAGTTAATACTGTGTTTTATTAGTTTCTTTCCCATCCGGGCTGTGGAAGGAGAGCCTTGCAACTTTGGATGCTCTGTGTTGTTTGTGGCAAGAATTGACCAAGACTCTTATATAAGATAACCACTCTCGAGGGAACAGAAAGATTTGAGACTTGGGCACTTCTGGTCAAACCTTGAGTGAAAGGCAAATAAGTTATACTACTTAAGTCTTCCATTTTAGTGTAATAGGATGAGACAGATGGAGGGGGAAACAAGATTCTGAAATGTCCTTATAGCTACCTTGCTCTTGATTTTGCTTTTTATGTTTTCAAGTTTGCAGACTCATGCATCTGTTTCTCAGGACACGTGTTTACAGTTTCTAGGTCAATATCTAGATTTCGTATCTTCTATTTTTGCTCCTTCTTTGCCTTCCTTGAAATGGTATGGCCTTAAAATCAAGCCTTTTAAAAAATAGTGATTTTGTTTTAAAATCCTTTTAAAGTGAGGAATTTAAGGAAGGTTAACTCTTGGTCTTTCACCAGTTTCAGTCCTCCCCAGTAAATAATTGAGTTTTCATACATCTGTGTAGACATTACCATCACTGAAATATATGTATAAGCTTTCAAATGTACATTTTTGTAACCCACAGGTGGATGGTGCTGAGTTGCACATGTCTGCTTCTGTTTGACTGAATTATCAAACTTAATGGCATACTTTGAGAACCTACCCTATCTATGAGTAGATACCCAGGAAAAGTGGAAGTTTTCAGTTTTCTGGGATAATACACAAAAGCAATTGCTTGCCTCTCGCTAACGTGACTATATTCTTGATTGGCAACACAATTTGAGCATGAAGTGTAATTGAAAATGTATTAGCTGCCTTTGCCAAGGCAGCAAAACATTTCCTGGATTAAGTATTAAGACTGGGAGTGAAGCAAACTACAATGGATAATATCTTGTGTATGCATTTATTTTGCAGATGACTGGAGGTAAATCTATCTAATATGTTAATAAGCATCAAGTCTTCAGGACAGACAATATTTTCTATGCAGGAAATAGAATTTACATTTCAGTGGAAGAGATAAAAAAGAGGAGGTTTGGCATATTTCAACTGTAGAAACAAAATTATCTACAATTCTACCTTTGATTACTACATCAGAAAGCCCATTTCTATTGTGCTTTGCCCGAAGGAGGGCTGCATTGTCAATTAACTCAATATATAATGGTTTGGGCTGAAAGGGACCTTAAAGATCATCTAGTTCCAACCCCCTGCTGGCGTTGGGGTGCTACTTGCTAGATCAGGTTGCTCAGAGCCCTGTCCAACCTGGCCTTGAACACTTCCAGGGATGAGGCATCCACACCCTCTCTGGCCAGTCTGTGCCAGTACCTCACCACCCTCTGGGTAAAGAATTTCTTCCTAACATGTAATCTAAACCTGCACTGTTTCATTTTAAATCCATTGCCCCTTGGCCTATCCCTGTCTCCCCTTAAAAAAAAAATCCCTCTCCCTCCTTTTTATAAGCCCCCTTAAGTGAGGTCTCTCTGAAGTAATTTCTTCTTCAGGCTGAAAAACCCCAGCTCTTAATAATTTGATATGATGAGGAATTATTTTCCTTTTGCTCATTTTTTATTAATGTCAACTGCTGAAGTGAAAACAGGGCTTTTTTTGGTAGACAGCCTTGGGTGGATCTTAGTGATAAAATGGCATTCATAATTACTAAGGTGGTTATGTATTGGAAAAAGGTCTGAATTTTCAAAGCTGTAAATGGAGAGTATGGTTTCTAAAGGAAGTCTCAAAAGGCTTTTATAGAGACCAGATTATTTATGGGAAAACAAGATAGATTTCCTTTGAATAAATAGTGTGTGCCATTGTAATTTGGCTGATCAAAGATAAGTTTTGGTTTTGTCACTTCTACTCCAAACCACTTCTGGTTTAATGTTTTAAATGCCTTTTTATTTATTTGTTTCTTTGTTTGTTTATTTGTTTGTTTGTTGTGTGTTTGACTAGAATGTAACTTGTTATGTTGTAGATTCGATAGTACAGTTTGTAGCCTCCATGCTCAACTAAATTTCAGGATTTTGGGTGATGGCTGTCACCTGAAAGTAGGAGTCAGACAATGAATTAGCATAACCCGTAGAGTGCAAACATTACTGATACTTCTCAAACATTGTGTTTATCAGGATTTTTTTTAATGTTAATTCTGTCTGGATAACAGTAAAGAGAAGGAACCCTCCTTTCTATTAAATTCTGCTTAATCTACATATATTTTTAGAAAATCTTGTGGGTTTTATTTCATTAGAAATCCATATGCCCTCTCATCTTGTCTTTGTGTTGCATTTTGAGGGGGCTGGTTTATCCTCCCAACAAATTTTAATAGTGGTGCTTTCATGTAGTTCTCTCTTTCTTTTCCTTGATTCCTACTCTCTTTGTAATCTAGTATTGCACTAGGTCAAAAGCCCTTTCAGAGGTCAGATGTATCACAACAAATTTGGCATCACTGCAGCTTAAAATAAGATGCCTCATGGGTGTGCAAGTTCAGCTCCTGTTGGCTGTGGTGGAAGTTTACTCTCTGCTGGAATCAGCCTGGCAGAATCCTGGTTTTGTTAGGAGTGGAGGAGGCCAGGGTAACAGTGGGGATTTTCTTCAGCCATTGCCAGGGTGAATAGCAAACTGTGTAGATAATAGGAAACAATTTCATGGGAACATAAGTGCTGTCGTATTCAGTTTATGTAGAAGAGAAAATATTTAAAGGTGTAATATTTTAATTGCCTCTAATGCTTAAATGAGGGATGTGGAAGAAAATGTAAGCTGGTTTTGTCTGCAGCTCTAACTTGAATTTATCCTTTAATTACCGAAGTCCAGACTGAAGGCAGGGTTATCTCACGATTATTTATTATTATTTTAATCGTCTACATAGATATTTTTGGTGTTATTTTGACCAGTTAAATAAACCACGTTTTGTACATTCTGGGTATTTTTACTTTTAGTGGTGTCGATTGGTGAAGTATTTGTTATATAATTGCTTCTTGTCTCTACAATTTTGATAATTGTCACAGAGAAGGTTTGCAAAATGTGATCTTTTCAAGTAGAAGAAAGGAATTGCTATGGCTATCCTGGTTTCTGGCAGCACGGTGCACGCTCCTAAATTGAAGAGGCAATGTGTGCCAGGGTTCCCAATTCTGAGGAATGCCTTACAGTTTTTGAACATAAATGCACTGTTGTATAACTGCAGCATCACCAAAGATTCTCAGTCATATGCTGATGCTGTATTTTTTTTTCTCAACTGCATAACATTTTATATTTTATTTCTTTTTATTCACTTTTGGTGAAAATGTAGACTGGATATGTAATATAGAAAATTCAGTTTTCAGTAGAGAATACTGTTCTAATTTGTTTTAAAGTCACATCCAAGGCTTTTAATATTTTATGTGTGAAGTAAGAATAGTATGTAATCTGGTTTGTGGGGTATCTGTGCTAAGCCATGTTAAGGAAAGACACTTTAAGGGGTGAACCTTGTGAGCAGTGCCCAATAAAAAGAAAGAATTCAGAACCTTCTGTGCCTTTCCCCTTGCTCCTGAATAATTTTCAGACGCTTCCACCTCTCTGCCAAATAAGCACATGCTGTAGCTGCGTGTCATCAGATTATATCCCGCTGGGAAGATTTCAGTCTGTGCAGCACCCCTTGGCTCAGCAGCGTGTGGTATCTTCCCAAATACATGCCTGCATTTCTGGTGGAGCCCAGCTGCTGGGAGCTTGTGCTCAGGTTCTGGGGAGGCGCCGAGTTGAAGTATCCATGTGTGTGCAGCTGCATCTGCGTGCGAGCGGCCCATCGGAAACTGCCCGTCGCCGTACCACTGCTTTGAAAAAGCAGCCTTCTGGCAAAGGTCTTTGTTCTGCATCAGTGAAGATGCACATCACCGGGGCTGCTTGGTAACTGGAGCTTTCACTTGACCACTGCTGGGTTTCTTTTTACTTGCTTATTTCTTACTGCCATGTCATCTCCGGGAGGCACTGAGAATACCCAGAAGAATTCACGTAGGTGGAACTTTATTATCGTCTTTGTCATTTGTCACCTTAGCTTGCCAAGCTAATGTAAAATGCAAAATGAAATTAAAGTTAGCTTAATTAATTTCCTCAGTTACCACCATTGCCTGATTTGCAAAGGATGTGCTGTAAATGACAGGTTAATTATCAACTTGATTTAGCAAATTTGAAAGAAATGGTGACTTAATGTCTATTTTTTCAGGGCTTTTGTTTATTGCTTTGCTTTTATCTGTCGCTTTGCATTATTGTCAAGGTAATATTAATCAGAATTAGTAAAAGAATTCAAATACACAGATACTCTGTTAGCTAAAATTCAAGCAGGCGTGTCTTAAGGGTGGGGTGACACTAGAGGATGAGAGGAGACAGAGAATTATTATCTGGAGATAAAACCAAGAATAAAAAAATAGAGCAGTGAATGTTAGCATAGATAGTCATGCTAGTTTCCTTTAGATAAATAAAATAGTAAGTAAATTTTAAAGGTATATTTTCAGTAAAGCAGCTAATGCTATTTACATCCATATAAGCCTCCTTTAGCATATGAAACAATATTCTTAATTGTGCAACCGATAACATTTTTATCTCGTCAATTTGTTAGTAATGGTGTTTAGAACTGCTATTTGAAGTAGAAACATAGATTCCTACTCTATTTCTTTTTATATTCTTTTACATAACCACTGGAAGAGTTTTTTTTCTGTTACCATTCACGTGGATTTTTTTTTTTTCAGTGGATGTCCAGGACCAAAAGATAAGAGTAAATGGAACTAGTTGTTATTTAATAACCTGTTGGAGCATGCCTTTATCAAGGCTCTACCTATGAGTTGTAATTTTGAGCACTAAAGTTGATATTTGTGTTAGATATGTGAAGTTGAATATATTGTTTTAAGTAATTCACCTGATATGGGAGAACTTTTTTCATTTGTGTTGATTAGAAATACTTAATTTGTAGAAATACTTGTTTTCCATAGGTCTAGTCAGATCAGTTGATTGCTTACTTAAAGATGGCAAGATTTACCCTCTGTTCTGCTAAATGTGGTGTGACCACTGTGCTCTCAAAATTGTGTAGGGTTGCAAGCAATATATGTACACCACTGGTATAATCCACTTTGTATTCTTAACTACTCTATGCATATTGGCAGAAGTCCCTCTTTACTTGTTGTTGTTTCCTGAAATTGCAGTGGAAGTATAGGTATAGAGGGGCACAGCTGCAAGTATTTATTTTTTTCCTTATTTACCATCATATCTTGGACAGTAGAACAGCTGTTTTGTGTGTGGGGTGGGGGCCAACCTTGGAATTTTATAAGGATTAGAATATGAAATGGGAGAATAGTATGAAATCTGAGCCTTAGCAATATTACTCCAAGTACTTCTGGGAAGAGGTAGCAGAAAGTAGAAGCCTTAATATGAACATTAATATTGAAGGGTTAACAGTTCTGTGGTAACCAGAATTATTCTAATTTTTTAATCACATTATCACATCTAGCTTTGTGACAGAACAAAAATAATGCAAAAACTATTTTTTGATAATCTATTTGCTCACCACCTATGTAGGCTACGGTTAATGACAGGTTGAAAAATACTGATACACCTACTTTTAAAATCTCGAACAAGACCAGCTGGAGTACTTTTTGAGGTGCTGAAAGACCAAATTCTGTAGGCTCTTGCTGCCTGTGACTTTATTGTGATGCAAATGAATTTGTAAACAGTTTTATAATGACAGTATTCTTTCTTTTGGCATGCTGCTTCTGTTTTAGGTTAGAAATGTAACTGTAAGTGCAGACATTTCATCAGAATGATTTGTAACTAAATAAATGTACAGCAACAGATTATACACTTTTTATGTTTCTTCTCTTGACGCTGTTTCTTTCTGTAGTGGTACTCTAAATATGATGCTATTCTGGTTCTTACAGTGTTCAAAAATAGTAGAATTGTTTTAAAAGCTGCAGTAGAAATAATTTATTCCTTCCTTATAGCATGTTCTTACATAAATCTGAGCCCCGCCTTTCCCAGCAGTGTCTTATTAAACTACTTGTTCTGCTCAGGTTCTAATGATGTGTGTGGATGGCTGAGGTGTGCATGTGAGCATGTAGGAATTCTGAATGCTTCTCTACTCATTTCAGTAAATGGAACAAAAAATGTGGATATTTTGGTAAACTATTCTGTCGGTTTTATTTGAGTGCTAGGTATGTCATGTGAAATTGTATCAAGGCAGTGGAGCTGAAACTGTACAAACATAAGTCTTTGGTATTGTAGCTTGTGCAGCATCCTTTTTCAGGATGTATCTGCTTTTGCAGTTGAAATATTGTGTAATAAAAATAGATATTTAAAATGTGAGCTATTTTTAAAAATCTGCAACAATTTTTTATGTGTATGTAATATTTCTAGATTGCATATTTCTAATAGAGTATGTGAGTTAAGACCAAAAGAAGTTAAGAGGCAGTTTTGGCTTACACATTGTTTCATTTTTAATCACTTGGGTTACTCTGTGGATTAGGGTGAAATAAATCTTGTGGAGATGTCACTCAGCCCTTTTTTTCCTTTTATGTAGAAGGCAGCTAGTGCTATTTTGATGTTGCATAAATGAGACGATCAAAACGTAGTTGGCTGTGTCTCATTTTAAATCAAATGGGAATGGTGCCATTTATAGGAATAAGTTTCTGTCGTAATTAGATGATTATGTAATCACTCCAGACCTTGCACACCAGCGTTTCCATTGGCTCAAGAGGATTTTCCCTTGATTATAATCTTAAATCCTCATAGATTTATTCTCTCTGATTATTGAATATTAAACTGGAAGCCCACACCTCGTGGAGAAGACACACTGAACACCACACGATTTATTTTCAGTTAACTTGGGTGTTCACAAGGGTAGGAAATGAAACTGGTGTACTTGATGGCCTCAGGGTTTGCAGGCCACCAGTGATGTGGGAATTGCAGTTTTGCTGATGCAATGTCCTAAGCCTTTATTTTAAAGATTTACCTTTATTTTAAAGAGCACCATTGTCCATGTGGCTCTCAGGTACAGGGTAGTTTCTGTCTCTTGATGGAGAGCAGGGCCCTCAGGAGGGGCCTGCAGCTTCAGCTTCTGTCTCCACAAAACTGTGTGACTGGAAGAAATCTGTCCACATTATGGGTTTGGATGACATAAGTACTTTTTCCCTTTTTGCTTCTTGGTACATATTTAGAGGGTTGTGCTGCCAGTTGTTTAGTATCTGGTTCTTATTACAATTGAATATGTTTCTGATGCAAAGCTGTAGGAAAACTAACAGAATAGAAAGCCGAGTCCTTGATTTTTAGCACATTTGGGAAGCCATAATGGGTATGAAAATGTCCCCTAGTTGCAGGGTGGGAGGAAGTCTGGTGAAGGCACTTCTGTCTCTCTTTCTCATGCTCCGTCCCTGTGTAGAGTTCAGGGTGCTTTTGTACCAATGAACTTTTCTCCTGCATATTAGCGATTATTCAGTCTAATAAAATCCATTAAGTGAAAACTAATTTGATATGTGGAGGAGTTTTGGACTAACTCTAGAACAGAAGAGAAAACAGAAAAAGTTTTATCTAGCACAGACAAAAAAATAAATAGCAAACCAAAAAGTGACAGGTTATTGAGTGAGAATGATTTAGGAGGAAAACAATCTCAGTTATGGAGTCTCTTTTGAGAAATGAACTATTAGGATTAATTCAACTGTGGACAAGGTAAATAACTTCCAGGGATGAATCAATCATGAGATTTCCAGTGGACAGCTGCAAATGAGGTGTTAGAGGAACAACTGAGTTGTAAGAAGAGAGCTTATTTCACAAGATGCTAGGAGAGCTTGGCTTGCTTGACAGAACAGGAGACATGGTGACTTCTACATGTAAAGATATAGAAGGAGTTAGCATTAGGAAAAAGAAAAATTCCTGAAAGGCCAGAGTATGTTGAGCTGGGGGGAGCTGGGGAAGTTGTTTTGTAGTAATTAGTATGCCTCCAGCTAATTGTTAATTGTGTAAACTGTTGTAGTATTAATTTAGCAAAGAGGCTTTCTAAAATCCAATAAGCATGAAAATACTATCTGCCTATGTTGTGATACTGCTCAATTTTTTATTTTGTCTGGCATCATTTGTTTTCTGCCCTACCGTAGTCGTCAGTTACTGGGGAAGAGGAACACGAGTTTCAAACAACCCATTTGGAGTGCTGTGTCCAGTCTGGGCTCCTCAGTACAGGAAAGACAAGCAGCTCCTGGAGAGGGTCCAGTGGATGGTCACAAAGATAATTAGAGATCTGGAGTATCTCTCTTAAGAAGAGAGACTGAGGGAGCTGGGCCCATTTAGTCTGGAGAAGAGAAGACTACATGGGGATCTCATTAATGCATGTAAAAATCTCAGAGGCAGGTGCCAAGAGGACAGTGCCAGACTCTTTCCAGTGGTGCCCAGTGATAGGATGATGAGCAACGGCCATAAACTGAAATATGAGGAGTTCCAGTTCAGCATAAGAACACTTTTACACTGAGGGTGGCAGAGCACTGGAACAGGCTGCCCAGGGAGGGTGTGTGGTCTCCCTCTCTGGAGACATTCCAAACCCTCCTGAACATGTTCCTGTGTCGCCTGCTCTGGGTGACCCTACCTTGGCAAGGGGTTGGACCGGAGGATCTCTAGTGGTCCCTTCCAACCCCATTCTGTGATCCTACTGAAGTCTACTGGGCAAAAGAATCTGTTGGCTTTCTGATTCTTGTAATCTGCTGCTCTTCTGTCTACAGAGAGTGAGAATTAATAGCTCTGTGGTATAAATTTAGTCATCGATGACTAACCTGAAACTTTGTTATATAAATGTCAATTTTGCCATATTCTGCTAATTGGATCCATGTTCCAGTGATGTCCTCACTTATCATTCTTAGTTGCTATTTTGATATAGAAGGCAATATGGCATCTATCTTGCTGGCAAAGGCTTCTGTAAAGACTTCTGTATAAAGAATAAAAATTGTATGGAACCATTAACTTCACTTAATAGGGCAAGCCTGAGAAAAGTGTGGGGAAGGTTTTTGATTTTGTCACTGCCTAAGGACTTAACCACATCTCAAGCAGCAAAACAATTGGGATTTCTTCACAGAAGATAAAAGCTCCAAAATACCACTTACTAACATTGAAAGTGAGCTGATCTCAAACTTAGGTCTGGTCATTTCAGTGATGAGCATGCATACCTTTTCATGTTCTAAGCATAGAGGACAGGATAAAATTTGATTAAAATGTTTGGGCTTTTCTTCATTTCTCTTTAAACTTCAGTTTAAAAACATCACTGTTTGTTAGAATTGCTTATTTGCCATGGACAAAAATTCACTGATTCACCCTTCTTTTTCAATTCCATGTAGTACGTGATATTTTCTGGTTTATGTTTTATTGAGCTCTGTAGAAAGTGTTAGATAATTTGTGCAAGCATGAAGTTTCTGTACAATGTAGCTTTTTTTTTTTTTTAAAGCGCCTTCCTTTTTTCCTTAAGTAGAAGTTGCTGACTTCCCTCTGCATTTGTAAATAGAGCATTAGTGGCCATCAGTGTGATCTCTTATGTCACGACCCAAAAAGAAGATTTGAAAAGCTGCATTCCCTTCCTTCTGGAGTCCTGGATGATTGCCAGAACTTTGCATTAAAGCCCACAAGCAGTGGTACTAGGACAGTTTTTGCCTTAAAAGATAGGTGGAGTTACATGCGGATCACCGCGCCAGCATCTCTGGCGGGATGGAGACAGATTTGCTCTGACAATATAATGCGCTTTGCAAGTGTCTATTTTAAGAATTCTTTGTGCTATGACTTTTTTTAAGGTTATATTGAACAAGTATTTTGTTTCTCTTAAGAGTCTTACATTTCAGGAGGCTCAAAGTTCATACAGACACTTAAATTCTGCGGGTCAAAAAGTGTGTGTACCTAGAGAAGTATTTTTCAGAGTACTTCTAATCATAGCTCTTCCATATTTTATAGTTGAGCTACTTCATGGTGTTCTTTTGCCCTGTTACCACTTGGGTAGGTGCAATCCAGTCTGTGAAGCACCTGAGAACTGATTTCCTACAGGACTTTCATCACTCCACAAATATCCTGGAGCGAAGTCTTGACTTCCTCATTCATCCTCAGATGGGTGAAGGAGGGGCAGTGCAGGTGCCAGTGACACACCTTGTGCTTGACACACCTTGGATCTGACCTCCAGATCTCTTCTTGAATGAGCAGGTAGCTCAGTTTCTGGGCTCTGACAGTTGTTCTCCTAGCAATGAAACACAGATATCATTTGCAATGGCTGAGTAGCTGAATGGTTTGTATTTTGGGAGGCAGGGAAGCAGTGGCATTAATTTGCTGTGTCAGTTTATATAACCTTGGTGACTCAGTGGGTGCACATTATGCTTCCAGTACTGTTGATTTAAGTAGTTGGGTGCTGCCTTGCTCTCAAATCTGTCAGGTCTGTTCCTGATAGGTTAATAAAAGTGAAGGGTTAAATATGGTCAACTGTTTAAAATGGTCAACTGTTTAAAACTTTTAAAGAATATTTAAAACAGAAGTTAATGTGGAATGTGAATGAGACTTTGAAATGGGGTCTTTCCAAATAGAAAATTATCAACTATTACCTATGTTATTATAGGCTGCCTTACTGTAAATTAATGTTCCTCATTTTAACTTGTGGATTTAAGAATAATATTTATTGTGTTATTTTCTATATACATGCTTATGGAATGAAATATCTTCCAGTCTTTTTATTATGGTTTTTTTTTTCCCTAGGCTGAGTATCCTCATTGAGTTTGCTATTTAGAAAGCATTAGACAGGTGTTAGAAAAAGCAGGCCATCAGACTTTAATAGCTGCTAATGTGATTACTGTTTTCACTTTTAAAAATGGATTATAATAGCAGTATTCAAGTATGTAATGTCTGACCTATTTTGAATAGTAAATGAAAACTGCTACCTTGCAAACTTCTTCATCAAAATGCAATTTATTCTAGTTCTTTAATAGTTCATATTTTTATATATGAGATTATTTGTAATATATTGGGTAGAATGCATTTGTATTTAGCCTGGAGAAGAGGAGGGCTGGGGGGGACCTTATTGCTCCCCACAACTGCCTGAAAGGAGCTTGTGGTGAGGTGGGAGTCAGTTTCTGCTGCCAGGTAACAAGCGACAAGAGAAAAGGAAATGGCCTCAAGTTGCACCAGGGGAGGTTTAAATTGGATGTTAGAAAAAGTTTCTCTGTGGAAAGGGTTGCCAAGCATTGGAGCAGACTGCCCAGGGAAGTGGTTGAGTCATCTTCTACATATTTGTGAATGCATCCCTAGAAGCACTCAAAAAGATGGATATGGCACTTGAGGATTTGGTTTAGTGGTGAACATGGTGGTGGTGCTGGGTTGATGATTGGGCTTGAGGATCTTAGAGGCTTTTTCCAACCTTAACAATTCTAAGATTCTGTATTTATCAGTCTTATTTCAAAAATACAGTATTAATGTATTACCAAGTGTCAGTGCTTTATTTTCTTTCTTCTTGACCAAGATTTTAGGCTTGTTATGGTTACATGTGTCTCTGATGCAGCCACTGTTTGATGTATATAGAAACACATGTATTGTCAAGGGAACTTGTTTACTAGATAAGGCACAGATGAAAAATAATTTAGAATTAATAATACCAGCAAGGATGTTTTAAAATAGGAGGCATTTTAACCAAATGTCTACAGTTTTATAGAGCATGAAATTATAATAATGATGTTACTTTGATTCCTTATGCATGCTTCAGTTCTCATTAGCCTTGGATAGTCACCATTAGAAACAGATTTAATAGTTTATAAATAGAGAACAACAGTAGGCTGAAGTTCAGTGCCTGCTGAACACCTTGGTATAGCATTCATTCCATCCTAGACAGAAAATGTGTTCCAACAGAACATGAACGTTCTTGGTTCATTCCCACCCCCATCTCAAGCTTTGTTTATAATTTCAAGTATGTTTAGGAATTGATATTGAGGTGATTTGGCAGATACTGTCCCTGGTGTGTTTGTCCCTGGTCTTGGAAGACCTCACAGTCTTGGTTTGTCATGTTCCACTGGTTCTGTTGTTACCCAAGCCCCAGGACAGATTAGATGGTTTCGGTGTTAGTCATGTGAGGAGTTTTTTCTTTAAATTCTCTTCACTTATTCCACTTTGCCTGTCTCATTTGTGTTTTAAAAGGCATTCCAAAGTCTCTAGGCATCAAATGTTTAGACCCTCTGATATTGTTTGCAACCCACTTCCATTAAACTTTATTATTTACTTAAAAAATAAATTTTGGTCATCATGACTGTGAATGAAATTTTCCCTCCATAAAGCCAGTGAAATCAAATGTGGTGTCATTTGTCTGTTGTAATTTACAGCAGCAGTGAAAGAGATGAGAAATATTCTGCTTAAAGCAGTTGAAAACTTAGGTCTTAAAATTCGTAATTTTATTTCTGCATCAGTAATGAATAAAAATAGTTTTGGTTGCTCTAAAAGGAGGCAGCAAATCTCTTTTGCCATGAAAGTTGGACACTGTTGGGGCTGACAAAGCAGATGTAGGATGACAGGAAGAAAGAAAAGGAAACAGGGCAGATATAATGGTGGCCTGAAGGCAATGTTTTCCCACTGTCATGCCAAATGTGTTGTGAACAAATAATTCATATTTAATAATGGTCATATTGTTTTCTAATGATACCCTCCTCTAAAATTAGTAGGTGTTCAGATTTAGAGCAGGATGTTATTCAGGTTTAGATGTGAAAGAGGAAAAATTGGGCACTGAGTAGGATCAGTACACTTCAGCCTATAGTTTATCCTAATGCTTCAAAAATTAGCATTTCCACTTTCAATTTTAGAATCACAATGCAGTAGGGTCTCCTTGAATTGGTCCAGCTATGGGTGCCTGTTATCTGTTGTAGAGATGCAATGTGTGATTTTTGTTGCTATAGAGAATGATACCTAGTAGAGAGGTGCTGTTTTCAGAGAGAGAGAGAGAGAGAGAGAGAATTAGGAAATTTAACTTTCTCAGGCATCAGCCGCATGTTTACCCTGTGGAGGAAATATGCATGCATTTTGTGAGGTTCAAAGTACTTGTGACTAATTAGTGCTAAATTACTCTGAAGAACAAAATCAAAAATTAGGTTAGCAAGGCCTTATACATATTCAGGAGTTAAGGAAAATATTATAAATTAAGTGTTCTGTATTTTTAGCTGGGCTAAAGGTGAATGTTTATAAGGTGCTTACAAATTGATGCAGATGTTGCAGAAATTAATTTCTCATTTTATACTGCATTTCAGCACAGGCACAAGTCAGTGCTTGCTGTCCCAAGGTGTGGCAGGAGATGAATACTTGTGTGGCATCCCTGTGCTGGGGAAAAAGAAGGTGGGGGAAGGAAAAGCTAAGAGAGATTTCATACAGCTGTGTATATTGAAAAGAATCATCTCATAGGAAGTGTATTTTACAGGTTTCACAGTCCTAATTACTGACTTCCTTCTTCAGTCAGCCCTGTTCTTTTTTCCCTTCCCCTTTGTAAGTGCTTTTATCAGCTTCCTGATTTTCTGCTTTTTATTCACTCTTCACTGTCACTTTGATGTCTGTGCATCCTTTAGGTGGATTTTCTTTGTTTGCTCTAATAAGATACTGTATCCTAGGTGTCATCTGTCAGGTCGTTTTCACTGTAGGCATAGGGTTTAGTCACTGATGGTCACAAAGCAGGATGTGCTTCCTCACTTAAACACAATTGTTCCTTGCAGCCTCTTGGGATTTTGTCTGTCAGAGTAGCTTCAGTAGGGCAATTTTATTGTACTGGATTTTTGTTTGTGGTGTTTGGTTTCAATAAAGCAAAGCCTTCTCTGCCTCTGTTTTAAATTACTCACTCCCAGTTACTATTGTTTTTCTCCCCACAACTTGTTTAACCTCTACCAGGCTGGAGAAATCCAGGATGAAGGGTCATATCTCATTTGTTATCTCTTTTGAGCAGTCTGTCAGTTGCCCTTAGCCTCTCACTCTGCCCCATCCTCATTTCTCTTCCTTTGTATCTCCTTTCCTTTCATATTTCTCATGTATAATGCTCCACCCTGTTAGCATCAGTAACAACACCCGTCTGCTCCACCCTCTCCCTTGCTGCATGGGTGTCTCTCTTTTGTTGTATATATTCATTGAGGTGTTGGGTTAAGCAAATGAGAGACCTGGGAATTTTTGTCCTGTTTTAGTGGTAACAATTCCTCCCAATGAAAAGCAGGTGTAAAACTGAAGATAAGACAAAAGTCTTAGCTGTTAATAGTACTCTTTCTTTGAGAGTACTGCTAACCTGGTTAGTTATGTAAACCAGTGGAACTTGTCTAGATGTATTTAATGCTAATAAATTACACGAATTATTTCCATTAGTCTGTTAATTTCTATGTATTAAATTATTTATTTAAAATAATCTATTAACCTAATGATGTTAAGATCTTAGATTTGGCACACATGAGAAAAGACCTGCTAGTTTTTGTACTACCTTTAAACCAGCCTACTCCAGTGCTTGAAATATTAATGACATCATTGTTTAAATCAGTTTGATTTGAATAGCACATTTTATAATCAATTTATCTGTTACTACAATCTAAACCAGAATAAGCGTAAGTTAAAAAATTCCACTATTAATTTGTGCCTAGTGCTGCCACTGATGAATTAATGACTAAATGGCAAAAATAGTTTTGAGTGAACACGGTTGCTGTTGCAGCTTTAGCTGGACCTGGCTATGTTGTTGTTGGTTTTACACCTGATGTCAGTTCTGTGCCAGCTTCAGGAGGACAGATTATGGCTGATCCTCCATAAAAATAGTCAAACAAACACACGCCTCCAGGAGGGCTTCTTTTTCACAACTGTTGGGTCTAGAAGAATTGTTTTTGTTCCCAGCCATCAGTGCTTCTTTGGTGTGGCAGTGCCAATTAGATCTAGTACAAAAAAATCAGGTTTTGTTTGGTTGAGTGGTAGTCTGTCTTGACTTAGCCAGCATTGATGCAGTAGTTTAGTCTGGTTGTCTTTAAAGACAAAGCGAGGTAAAACTTGCATGTCGGAGGAAAAATTTGAAAACTACTGGTATGTTAAGACCTGGTAGCTTCCCTTCCTATTAGTAGCAAATGTTGACTACAACATGAAATCCTGGGAGATTTAGAGCGTGAGACATTCCTCAGGGTTGAAGAAAAGAAGAAAGTGAACCCAGCCGTACACTTTCCTGTTGTAGTTTAGAGACTGTGAAGAAGGAAGGGTTTTGGTTTGCTTCAAGTGTGCCCATGTTGTATGGTTTGCTCCTCAAGGTTTGTCCTTAAATCCTTTAGAAAGCAAACAGACATGTCAAAGTTGCAGAAACTGTTCTGAATTGGCAGTAAAAAGATGGAAGTGCTTTGACACTGTAGATAAAGATGACCTTTAGCCTACCTTCAGTGTTGCAGTTTGAACAGTTTGGAAGATGGCACAGAAATAAGTCAGCAAGCCCAGTGGAAGTAGATCATCTTTCAAGACTTTTTTTTTCCCTTCAAAAGATTTATCTCAAATATTTTTCAAGTTTATCAAAGGAATTTTATTCTTTTAATTGACCTATTTAATGACAGATAGTATTTTGCAAGTTGGAGTTATGTCAGGGCAGCTTTTTTTGTTATAGTCTGTTATTTCTGAGCTATAGACCATTTAATATTCTGTAAAAAATGGAGAAGCAAGTGGAATGGCTGTGAGTATATGAAAACTAGATGCATGGGAGAAAACTGAAAAGGTTTCATTAAAAATTTAAAACTCCATGTCCTTTCTTTAGAACTGACATACTGAATATTGCCTTACCTCTGAATCACATCTCATGTGCTAACTAAACTGTTTTTCACATTTTAATTTTAAAGATAAAAATGTTCAGTGGAAAAAGCATACTGTGTATATTTCTGCACTTAGCATCAGATGCCCTGTTTTTTGCTATATAATGCCTTTCCATAGCAGAAAATGAGGTATTTTAACTGTGAAAATATAGTCATATATTCTGAAAATATGGCTTTATGTGCAGCCAGATTGTTCTGTTTGAAATGTAGTACAGTTTTTGTTTTGATTGTCTTCCTTTTATTGTGCCTATATAATTGTTACTGTCTAATTGGCTGAATTTAGAAGCAACCCATTAATTGAAAAATACTTTTATAAGAGACTGCTATAATATAGCTTGAAGAGATCTGTCTTACAGTCTTATAAAAAGTATGGAAAAGACATGGCATTCATTGCTAATGTTGCAAATTGGCTTTACTAGCAAATAGCACTGGTACACGTTCCTTTTTTAAAACAGAATGATGGCATCTTTGCTTTGCATTTGAGAATAAATATGGATTTTTAAAATAATCTGGTCTGTCATAACTCATACACCGTGTGCAATGAATATGGAGGGCTGCATGTAATTTAAAATTCCTCTGCTGGTAACACATCTCTAATAGCTGTCTGTTAGCAAATCAGTCCCCTCGTGTTTGGATGCTCCTGGATGCAGGTTTGTTAGAGGGAATGCTGTTTCAGATATTGTTTCACTAATGATGTCAAACAAAAATGTTTGCTCATCACTAGGATTTCCAAAGAAAATCTGTAGTGTGATTCATTTGGGATGTTAACCAAACAATGTTGAACTGGACTAGATTTGTAATCTAATGGTTCTTTTTCTAAGAAATAAGCTCAGCATTAATTGCATGAATGAATAGCAAATTTTTTTTGCTTGCATTGGAGAAATTGTTTTGACAGAAATTGAATAGGAAATAGACTGAGTTGTCAAGAAAAAATAAATATTTCAAGCATGTTGTGTGTGCTACTGATACAATGATTGGCTTATGGTCTTTTAAAAATATTTCTACATATGAAATTTTGGCATAAACAAATAAGGCTACTTCTACCTGTGGGAGTGTTATTTCACTGGTGGTCCTGTAGTTCTGACTACGTGAATACTTAATTTGTACAGACTCTCACTTGTTTATTAGCTTAAAATAGAAAGAAAGAAAGAAAGAAAGAAAGAAAGAAAGAAAGAAAGAAAGAAAGAAAGAAAGAAAGAAAGAAAGAAAGAAAGAAAGATTAATTGCAGGTCCAAAGGAGGCCACCAAGATTAGAGGGATAGAGCACCTCCCCTACTAGGAAAGACAGAATTGGGATTGTTCAGCCTGGAAAAGAGAAGGCTTTTGTGGTGATGTAATTGTGGCCTTCCAGGACTTGTAGAGAGCCTACAGGAAGGACGAGATGAGAAAGATGAGGAGTGACTTTTTACGAGAGGCATGTAGTGACAGGACAAGGAGCAATGGATTCAAACTGAAAGAGAGTAGGTTTAGGTTTGATATTAGGGAAAAATTCTTTACTGCAAGGTGGTGAGTCACTGGAACAGGCTGCCCAGGGAAGTTGCAAATGCCTATTCCTTGGAAGTGTTCAAGGCCTGGTTGGATGGAGCTCTGAGTATCCTGGTCTAGTGGAAGGTCATGGCAGAGGGTTGGCACTAGATGATGTCTGAGGTACCTTCCAGTTCAATAATTTTATCTAGAATTCACTCTATGATTCTGTGATATGTTTCTATGATCTATTACCAAATATAGTCTATGTAATAAATACAGAATGCTTTACCAAGCATATGAAAAAAATCAAATTCTCTTTCAACTAGTTACATAATTGTTTTGTAAAAGGTAGGTTTTTCCTTTTTTTTTTTTGTTTTTTTTTTGGTTTTTTTTCCCTGTTCTGATTTAGCAGTTATTGGTCATGTTAACCTAAGACTTGCATTAAAATATGTCTTCCAAAATACCAAAATTCCTCCTCAGGTCTAAAATTCTGTTTCACCATCAGTGTAAAGTAAGGGAAGTTAGGCTGAACTGTATTGAGACTATAAATCTGCAGCTCATTCTTTTTGACTCTGAAGGCCTCTAGGACTGTTCATAGGATCTACCCCTCCTTCCAAAGAGAGAGGTAGAAATTGCAGGTTCAGTCAGAAAACTGGTTATACTGAAAGCAGTTTAAGGAATGAAACCTTTACTTTGTTTTAGTTATTAGGAAAGAAGGCAAAAATAGTTTTGCCTTCACTTTTTGAGGCAACATTTAGTTCAGCACAGAATGGTGGTGTTGTGTGTCTGAAATGGTTGTAGTTTGGGTGAAGAGTAGTTGCATTGGAGCAGAAGTTTGGAGCTGGGTGTTACTCTTAAGGACAAATAAAAGCTGATACCTGCCAACTGATTTGCCATGTTGTGGAACCCATGTTTTCAACCTGTGCACAATGTGTTGTGACAGCAGAACAGAATCTCATCATTAATTTATGTGTCTGCACATGCACATAATTTGATCTAGAAGGCAAACAGCTCACAGCCATGCAAAGGTTAAGATTGGCACTACGCTTGTAGTAGCAGAAGCTACTTGCCTGTCTTTGAAAACCTTCTGATTCCAAAGCCAGAGTGGTTATCCTTTTGGAATGGAAAATAGTCATTAAATTGTTCAATAGATCAATTTGTACTCGGACGATGGGATGTTACTAATCTTATTCGAGACAGTTTCATGGACCTTTGGAAACATGAATAGAATATTGCAGTGCTGTGGTTTGTATTTTAAGTACTTTGCGTTTAGATTTGCTATTGATTAATTTTTCCATTTGAAAATTAGTATTTTTGAGGTAAGGCTGAAAAAACTGTAATTGGAGAGCATATGCATTAAATACTGCCATTTCATGACAGTAGAATTGTGCTGAATCATTTGAGCTGTTTTCAGGTACAATTTCTGTAATAGTGGGATTTTTCAACAGCTTGTGGCTAATTTTTAAAGCTAGATCATCTTCACAAATAAACTTAAATATACTGAAGGTGCGTGTGACATTGTCAGGTTTATTTATAGTGGAAATATATATTTTGCAGCTCACTAACTGAATTATTGTTCTTACATACTTTAGATGGTGGGTTTATAGGGAGGCAGGAAACAAGTATGTGAACTGAGATCCTTGCCTTTTTTTTTAGTTACTTTCTGCACTAAGGAGGTTCAGCTTAATGTTATCCTTCCCTCCTTCCCTTGCAAGTCACTTTTGATTCTCTTTCACTTGGGTAGGAGTCTGACTAAATGATAAATCGGGGAGGTAGAAGACCCTCTTGCTAACAGAGCCTGTCCTGGTGTAAACTGAGAAAGGCTTGTGGTACTCACATCCCACTGAAGTCACATTGCTAAATTCTGTCTTCTAGAAGGACATGTATTGTCATTGAACGCCACTGACCATAAAAAGGACATTGAACCAGAAAAATAGAAGACAGTGGATTGCAGATTTGTTAACTTAGGGGTGGTCAGGCACGTGCCTGAAGGAGAGAATCCCCCTCCACAGCTTTTGTTGTAACATTTCCATGTTTTGCATGACGTGAAGCAAGCGTGGAAAAACCCCACCCTTAATCTGCCACAGAACAGTATATCCATGGTGATTTTGACTATAGTTAAAACCAATTAAAACTATTCTAAAGTTGTTCCTGAATTTTTTTAAAAGATTGAGAAATAGGCAAATGCACTCAGGTTTTGGGATGACTTTGGTGACAAATGAACTGGGCAAAAAGCATTTTTGCTGTTTCTGAACCACAGCAAATATAGTTCTAAAATGAGAATCCATTATGATGCTGTGGGCCACCTTGCAGAGCAGTCCCCTCAGGCTGGTATATATCTAATCATAAATGTGATTTTAATTTTTTATTATTTTTTAAATCCTAGACATATTTACATTTTTAGAACTCAATTTGCACATTTGCTTTTTGGTGGAGCATATTTGTGGTGTTTCTTAACTGTGATGATTTCCTGGTAGCCAGATAAAGTTTGGAGTTCTGTGGAAACCTTTTCCCAAGCTGTTTCCTGTCACATTGGTCGGAAGCTGCCTCTTCCTCCAGGTGCTGCATTAGTAACTGGAATCCTGGCATACACAGGCACCTATTTCTGTGGTTTGTTCTGATATTTACTTAAGCTTATCCTTTATATTCCAAGGATTTCAAGTAAGCATTTTTTTGTTTTGTTTAAAGAGAATTTTTAAGGTAAGCTAACTTGTTGAAACTGCTTTCTGGGAAATGTTAAAAATAATCCCTCTGCACTGGTAAAACTTCTGCTTTTCTTCTTCACTAAGTTGTTTGTGGGCTACTTGGAGTTTTCATATTCTGATGCAATCTATAAAAACCCTAGTTTTATCAAGTATTATCAAGAAGTACATACAGTTATTTTTAATGATTGATTCTTTTGATAATCTTAATTTTAATAAACCATTTCTTCATGAAAGTGCGGGCTTTTGAGAGTTGGCAGTCAGTAAATATAATTTGGTGCAAGAGTGTTTATTTTTTCAAACACGGATGATCTTTCTTTCATTGAGTGAAATCCTGTCTTCATATTCTAGTGAATTGGGGCTTACTTTTTTAGATTGTAATTATTTGAATATATCTTTAGCAAAAACAAATTGTAAAGAGACTGTTAAATTAGGGTTTAAAAACACTTAGGACTTGTAGTTTTCACTGTTTTCCTTTCACTCTTCTGTGGAAGAAAGACTGTGTCCACCTAGAGCAGTTATTCTACTTTTTTTTCCCCCAAGTTTTGCTAACACACTCTCCCCACCTGTCAGCAGTGTTCTGCACATCTTCCCTTATAGCATCGACGTGTATTCCAAATTCTGTCAAGAATAATTGAAATCTTTTTGAGGGAAGCTGCATCCTTTGAAGCACTCCCTGGTGTCTTGTCTTGCTTTGATATTTTTAGTTTAAAAGGTCTGTAATGAGGCAGTTTGCAGTATAAGTTGCTAAGTCCTAATGCACTCGAAAAGCTGCTTGGCTGTCTGCCTTCTATTGTCTGCTTTTCATTTCAGTGTTCTGATTTTCGAAGGATTTTGGTTGTTCAGTGAATAGCCCGCCTGCTGATAGGTTTTGACAGTCTCACAGGGTGTTCCCACAGCCGAGTGATGATGTTACAGTCTGGATGGGTGGGCAGCACGGTGGACAAATGACCAGCTGGGTGAGAGAGTCGTGCTTTGTGGGTCACTCCCTACCTAGGGGCTGGGACCAGAAGCCACAGCTCTATCCCAGAGGAGGGGATGGAGAGCTCTGGCTCCAAGCTTGGAGATGACCCCAGCTCCATGGAAAAGCCCTGGGGGTCCCATGGGCAGTGAGCCAGGTGTCAGCCTGCAGCACATCTGGCAGCAGGGAAGGCCACAGCACCCTGGGCCGTGTGAATGGGGACGGTGCCAGGAGTTCAAGGGAAGGGATTATCCCTTACCCAGCGTGTCTTCATGCAGTGTCCTGTTTCAAGCTCTCCTGGCACAGGAGGAACATCAAAAACCAGCAGTGAGTTCAGTAAAGGACTGCTTGAAACTTTGATATCTGTAGCAAAAGCAAAAACACCCACAACGAATGTGTGCATGCATTTTATGGTCTGGCTGGATGAGTCTACAAAAAGCAAATGAACTATAGAGGGAGGAAAAAGGAGCTTTTCTTTGTGTTTTCTGTGTCTTTCTCTCTTTAGACCAGATGCATTTAAGGGTTCTGCTTCACATGAGATACAAAGTTACATAATAACTTAATTGAAGGGAAGTAAACTGGTTGTGTACGAAAGCACCAAAACCCCATCCATTTGGACAACTTGACATCTTACGTGTAGGATCTAAGGGATGTGCTAGCCATGGAAACAGCCAGTGTTTTCAGTTGCTGCTTTTTTTTTATTTATTTATTTTAGTCATTCTTCCACCTTATTTGAGAAATCTGTTGTGCATAGCTGGAAAGTGTTTTAGATTAAAGCATTAAATGGTCACCTTTTTGTTTGGATAAAAACTTCAGGTACTGCGGAAGAATTTTAATTTTTAGGAAGTGTCAGCCAGACCTAGGAGTGATATCAGGAAATGGTGTCCTCTACACTTGAGGTGTAGAGTTACAAGCTTTTGTCATTTGCTCCTTTGGAGTTTGGATTCTGCTGGTGTCTGGTTCAAACACTGAAGATATGGGGCAGGGGAGTCAGACTGTGGGTTGTACCTTGAGGCGAGTGGGGTGAGATGTGAGGCTGTTCCTGAAGGCTGTGCCTCAACACTCGAGTGCTCACTTTTTTAGAAAAAAATCTGCTTACTTTTAGTGTCTGTTCTCTTAAAAGTCATAGCTGGTGAGGAATTAGTCATGTTTTATTTGGGTTATTGTGGCAACTCCTGTATGTCTGCATCTGTGCATTAACATTTGCTGTGTAGTCTGTCTTTTTTTTCTTTTCCATGCACAGCAGTGTGCTAGAGAAATAGGTGCCATTGCTAATTGAAAAGTACCATTTTAGGGTGAAAGAAAAAATACAATAGTATTTTAAGTATGCCAAGTCTCAGTTTGCATCCTGGGAGGAATTCATATGAGCAGTGTATGATGGCATATGGATGACACTTTGGCTTTCTTGGAACTCCTTTGGTTCTGTCTCTATTCAGTGTTTTATAAACGACACTTGGCTTAGGGAAAATGTAATTCTCAGTAGCTCTGTGAAAGAAACAATACACCTGTTTTCTTTGGTTTCATGTTTGACTGTTGGCTTCACCTCCCATCCTTAGCATTTCTGACAACAAACAGAAACCTCAAATGCAGCAGTTTTGTGTTGCTTAGTCAGGCACCTCTTCCTACACCAGGCAGGGCATGAAACTGTGCAGCAAGGTTCCAGATGTTAACTCTCCATCTGACTTTGGAGAAAAAGTCCAAGACAGCTCTTCAGCTCATGTATTTGCAGTTTCCTGTGGAACATTCCAGCACAGCAGGCAGCTATTGCCATTCAGATCTAGCCAGTGACAATTTCAACAGTTTGCAGGACATTTTAGGCAAAAGTTAAAAACAAAGAGCTCAATGTCAAGAAAGAGATTGTATCAGTCTCCTGTCACTTGGATCTCTGTTTTGGGGTTAAAAATATCCCAAATTACCAGTCTAGAGTGCAAAACTGTCAGAATATATTATGAGAGAGAAAGAAAATTCCCATTGTCAGTGAGAGCCACTGGCTTTTATTATTACAATTGAATAGCATTTCTGCATCATAGACAATGTTATTAATAATTGCTCGTCATCCAGGACTGCAGTAAAGGAGTTGCTCCAGGGGACACAGAGTCACAGTTACGCCACAGTGTAATTGATAATAAGGACATGTTGCCTTCAGGGAAGATGCTTTCCTTTTTATACACTGATGTTTTTTTTCTGAAATTTCCTTTAAGAAAGAGATTTCTGCTTATTTATTTATGTTTTAATGAATATCTAGTGTGTCAGTCCAATTTCCTGGCTTCTTTTGGCATCTACCACAGTTCAGTTGCTTCTGTGTATGATCTGTGACCTTGATGCAGGCAAGAGAGTGAATTAACTGCTCTCTGATCTTCTGCCTGGTTTAATAAAACATGTTCTGCATTTGGGCAATAATCTCCTTCATAGTAAATGCTTTTAATGAATGTCCGTGTTGTAGAGTATCATTAACATAACATTTTTCCTGGAAGACTGACACAATGCTTGTCCTAGAAAACCTTACGCTCCCTCAGCATTTATCCACGTGGATGCCATATTCCAGCTGTGTCTGTCTGGTGTGTGAAAGCTTGGACATTTTTCACCCAGTGGTATTTGTTGGAGCTTTCCCTAATGGGCAGAACGGAACAGACCAGCAGCTCTTCTTGCCACCCCCATCCCTTCCATCAGTAGCTCAGCTGGAAAACTCCTTTTTTATTGTAAGCAGAGTGCCCATGAGACCAGAAAAGTGAACAGTGAACTCTGGGAAAAGGGTTCCAGGTTATATATACCTCATAAAAAGCAGTTTTTCTGAAGCATATGTCTAACAGTCTGGCTGAAGTCAGTACTTCAATAGCAACTACATCTTTTTATTCTAGAAGATATTGTTCTACAATAAACAGCACAATTCTTATCTGTCCAGTGTAGAGCAACACAGAGGGGAAGGAGTTCCTCTAATGATATTCTGTCTAACATTTCCTAATTCTGTTTAATATTTCCTTTGCTGCATGTACTTATAGGATTCTTCAAGAATTTTTCCATTCTGTCTGGAGGCTGGCAAAGCCAGAATCTTAGGCACACATGCACGCACACACATTGTGTATGTGTATTTGTATGTATATACATAAAAGTACATATATGTATCTCGCCACTTGCATTGTGGTGGAAATGTGCAGCAATATTCAAATGTAAAGTTGCATTTAAAAAGCATACATTTATCCTTTTGTGTGCATTAGATGCATATGACTGCAGAAGCACCCTTACCTGTGGTTTTTTTGGCAGAATTCTGAAATCTCTGTTGTTGATGGACAGTGTGCTCTCAGGTGTTCCTGTTAATACAGCTCAGGAAATTTGCATCTTGCCTCAAGATAAATAGTTATGACATCACTTTAATGTGAAGGTTATGCTGCCCAGTATGATATTCCTGCCCTGGTTTAAAATACAGTTGCAAAGTACAGAGACCTCCTTTTATTGCAGGCTGTGTTAACAGCCTGTAGTAACAGTCTGTCAGAATTTATTGAATTGGTTCTATAGGTTTTAAATTCTGAGAGTGGGGGGATACACCTGCAATATTTGATTTTTCTGTTTTATGCTCAGCTGAACTGGATGCTGAACATGCACAGAAGGTTTTGGACATGGAGCACACCCAGCAGATGAAGCTAAAGGAGCGCCAGAAGTTCTTTGAAGAAGCCTTCCAGCAGGATATGGAGCAATACCTTTCCACAGGATACTTGCAGATAGCAGAGAGGAGAGGCAAGTTGTAAAATACCTTTTGCACAAACTCCCAGCTTGGAGAGCACTGTTGAGTGGGCAGAGCCAGTAGTGCTTAGAGAGGAAGGACAGCAAAAATGTCCTAATTCTTCCTCAGTAGAACTGGAACTTCAGATAAGCCTTTTAAACAAGCTTTGTGTCCCAGGGGTACTGGATACTTTAGAAGATTAGTCAGGCTCTGCTCCTTGTCTGAGGAGATGCCGAGCACTGAACTGTATCTGGAACAGCGTTTTTCTCTGCAGCTGAAGAGTGCATCTATGTAAAAATATGGATGGAGGCAGCTGCTTTGTCCACTGGAGTTCCTAAGCCTGGGATTGTCATTTGGCAAGGAGATGCCTCAGAAAACTTTGCAAAGTGCAGAGGAAAGCTCAGTGTAGCATTTCCAAACAGTTCCCAGCTGGCAGTTATTCCCACTGGGTGCGATTAGGACACAGGAGGTCACATTAAGTGCTCTCCTTATTATGAAATGACACAAGCCTGGCCTCTCTGGACTGGTTAAAACACAAGAATGCTAGAGATTACAGGGAATTCTGTGTGGGAGGTTTCCATCTGTTAGGCCAAAATGCAAGGATTGCTGGACCAGTAAGGAAGCCAGTAGGAAATCATGCATTCATGTGGCAGGAAAAAATGTAGATATTCTGTCCATGCTCCAAATGCAGTTCTGCTGTCATTTGTAATGTCAGAGCAGAGAATACAATCCAAGGTTTCTATTTCTTTGCATGAGTGCCATAAATACTCATCTGCAAGATGCTCTGCATGGGTGGCTAAGGAGAGGTGGGATATGTAAACCTAAATTCACAGTCAGGGGAGAAACTGAGTTTGAGTCTCCTGCTTTCTGTAATATGTTACCTTTTAGACTAAAAGTGGACACAGTCATGGGCTGGTATTGGAGACACAGCTCTGTTGGAGTGTTAGGCTGCCTAACGTTTGGAACTTCAGCTTTTAAGGATAATGTGGAATTCAAATATATCAAAGAAACTGTTTTTATGAGAGATTTGGACCTGCAGTACATGTAAAACTGGAGAGTTATAGCATATTTGAGAAACAAATCCCCCAATCAAAATACAGAATTTCATCTCATGAAAGCCTATGAAGACCTTCAATAATGTTGTTGTTAAATAGAGATAATAAGTAAACTGCTCATTGTAATAATTTGATATTATGCAGCAGTGGGACTTAATTTGAGTGGCCCTGAACTTACTTGTTTCCTGTTTGCATATTTTGCTCTTCAATGAAGAAGATGCTCATCCAAGTATTTACTTCCTTTGCAAATTGTCAGTACTATATTGACAATTGTAATAAGTAATTTAAGTGAGTAATTAATAATGTGAAATACCCATGCTGAGAGAAGATACTGGGTATGTGCCTGGGTTTTACAGACTACTGTAATTTCTTAGATTAACTGAGAGAAGAAGAACAGCTGCTCTCTGTTAACATTAATCCTGGTTTCTGAATTTCTGTGTCCCTGGTGTATTGGCATTTACTGACTGTGTACTTAAATGTGTTTTTCTCTAAAAAGACATTTGGTTGAGAAAATTGAAAAGAAGTGTTCCAAAATGGAAAGTTTCAATCTTTGTGCCTGAGTCCCATCTCAGCTTATTTCTGAGAAGGTTTTTGCTGTAAATACTGCTGCTAAAAATGTTTTGGTTTACAAAAGCAGTAATGGATGTTAGTTTCACAATAAAGATTGCACAGAGTGCTCTTGGATTTGGGCTGAGGTTGCTGCTGAGCAGCCCCTGTGGGTGGGCTCCTTGCATTCCTGAGTTTAAGTATAGCTGATGCAGACACTTAGAGCAGCCTCTGGAGCCTTGGTCGCTAATAACCTCGTGTAGCTGATTGTAATTTCACTCATTGTGCTGTTTCTCCTGCAGAACCGATTGGAAGTATGTCCTCCATGGAGGTGAATGTGGACATGCTGGAGCAGATGGACCTAATGGACATGTCTGACCAGGAAGCACTCGATGTCTTTTTAAACTCAGGAAGTGAAGACAATAATGTGCTGTCTCCCATGCTGGGTATGGTACTTGTAGTGACAGCCTGCTTAGAGACAGTGATAAACCACCAGAACTGCTCTCATTTGTAATGGGTGATGTTATCTCATAAAACATCACACTCAATGCAGATTGACTGTTCTTCCTTCGTGCTTCTCAAAACATTAGCATTTAGTTGCTGTACAAGGGAGTTGCTGCAAAACTATGTGATATTTCCAGATTATCTCATTTTTCTTACTGCAGCTTTTCTTACTTACAGCTCCTTGTTTTATTCATCACAGTCTGAGTAAGTGATGTGTTATATACGGGCTTGAGGGGCATTTTTCCCAATATAGAGTTAATAGAAGACATTTTGACAAACATCAACAGAAAGCTTGCAGTAATTACGCATTTATTTTTAATACTGATTGCTTAGAGTTTGTCCAGAATGTTGCTTGTTAGACCAGTTGTATAATGCAAGATCTTCAGTGAGAGATACTGAGAGACAAGGTTCAGCCCAGCAGTTTACATATACACTGAGAATTAGCGTCTCAGTACAGGATCTTTTATCTGCCGTGTTTTTTTAGTTAAAAACTTCAGTGTTAAAATGCCCTTCCTCAAAAGAGCCGAAATTATTTTTCTTGTGGGAGATGATGAAGCTCCTTTAAAGGTCCTTTTGATTTCTTCTGAAAATAC